>NC_071472.1:3392500-3740000 GCF_028500815.1 Rissa tridactyla | reverse complement strand
GGGGCTCCCCCGCAGGATTTGGGGAGCCCCAAGGAGCCCCAGAGCAGGAAAGGGGCTCTGCCAGCAACCCTGTGCCGGAGGAAGAAGATGATTAAGCAAAGGTTGATGACTATCGGGTAAGAAAACATAAACCTGACAATCCAACGATCCTTCAGGAAGGAAACGGCAAAAACGATGCCATTATAACTGCAAGGAAGAGCCTGAAGGCAGCGTTTCAACCATAACAGGACGGCTCGTAGAAATTAATAACAATTTCCCATTTACCAGCTTTTCCTTTGTTTTTGCAGTGGAATCATTCCCAAGGTACAACTGGTTTCAGACGATAATTACCTTGACAGGTGCTGTATTAAATTCATCATTTCTTCGCATTTCTCCCATGTTTGTAACAGGAAGCATTAGATTAATGTTACAAAACTGGTGCTGACTGCACTTTTTTTTTTTTTTTTTTTCCTGCTGAGTGTGTTTGTTTTCTCACCTTAAATCCCGGCTCTCCCCGAGCTGCGGGCATTGCCTGGTTTCTTATTCCATACCTCTCTGCAAGAGTTTACAGGCTTCATATACAAATTACAATTCCCCTTTATTAATCTAATTGATCGTTTGGTTCCAAATGCATATGCAAGATCTTTTGAAACCTTTTAGACCCCTGCGGTTCAATATCAATCTCAAAATATTAAAAGCATCTTGTGGAAAATTAGAAAGCAGATGAGACACTTCGGGACTGGAGATGCTGTAGAAACCGAAACTTTTAAAGCAGCATTGGCACAGTTATTGAATGCTGTCATTGCTCAAAAGGGCTTTTTGTTTTATTCTTTTGTAATTGTTTTGTACTTTTATTCTATCTGTGCAACGTGGCTGCCAGGAATTCAACTTAAATGAGACACGACGTTTAGATGAAACCAAATGAAGCCCCACACCTTGGAGTTTTTGTTTCAATCTTCTTTCTCATGCCCGTTTACCAGGCCAGGTATTGTGCCATCTGAACTTCTTGGTGCATTTTTTGTCATCTAAAAACAAAATATTTTGGAAGTATGAGCTCTCATTCCCAACTGATAAAAAAAACCACCAAAACAACAACCCTTTGGAAAACACAAACACGCAAAAATGGAGGACAGCTCTCTACAATGTGGATCGCTTCACTAATTTCTATTTGCTTCCACAACTTTTCCCCTAGATTTGAAGCATTTTGGGGAAGGGGCTTTTTTCTCTTGGTGATTTCGTAGCCCTTTGGGAAGCCACCCTTGCTGGGAAAGAGAAGACTGCATTCCGCACCGTACAGCGTGCGGAGTCGTGACTGCAGGTGGCATGATTGTTCCAACTGAATTAACGTAACAAACGCTGTTATCGGGATTCCTTGCAAAGATAGCAGCCGTTTCCTCAAGAAAAGTAAGGCAAAAATATTCCTCTGCTGCTGCTCCTTTTCTTAGCTCTTATCAGTGCGCACGTTGGAAATGAAATGAGTCGAAAGGAATCAAAATAACCACTCATTCTCACAGAAGAAAGCAAGAATAAAACTCGATCCGTATCTCAAGGAGCGTTGTTCCACCCGTACGAGATGGCTGTCGAATTCCAAACACCTTCACAGTATCTTACTGAAATAATTAGCGTTATGAAGTGCCACAAAGCAACACAAAAGTTTAAATTAATGTGGAGCAGCGTGGGCTACCAGGGCATTTTGAGAGTTAAGGGGGTAACAGTCGAATTAGTCGAACTTAGAGTTTTCAGCCAACTTTTAGAGGCAGACTTTACATTTTTAAAAATTTTCAATGGAGTTAGGAGACTTTTACAATACATAACAATAGTAAATGCCACATTGCAAGTGACTTATTAGGAAATGCAAGCAAAATGACATTAAAAGCAATATTTTTTCTGAAATTGTTCGCTTAAAGATTTGTACAGTGAGATAGTAAAAAAAAAAAAAACCCAAAACCAAATAACAAAACACACACCACAAATACAATCATGTTAATCTCAACAAAAATTCTCAAGTTACCATTATCAAAAATTAAAATTAACAGACAGCATTTGTTAAAATTAATCCACGCTTTTAAACAGTTTCTTCTATAGGGGCTTTTCTGTCTGTATCCCAAATGACCCGAATTTAAAAGTGGAGAACACTGTGCAGAGGACCCCCGTGAGACCTCTCGCTTTTGCCCTGGCATCAGGAAATGTCACTAGGGTGAATATTGTGGACACCTACAAAGACGGTAATAGGAGGATAAATTAGAATAAAATCGGGAAATTAGGAAAACTAAAGAAGAAATGTTCAGAAGAGCAAACGATTCACAGAATAAAGTAAGTTGTGAGACTTGGCATCATTTATTTGAAATATTTTCTTTACTACTTCTTTATTCTACTTCTTGTTTTAGAGAATTTAGTCACGCAACTCAATATATCTTATACTTTTAAACTCCCTCGGTGTGTAAATGGCTAACACTAAGCAAATCCTCCATCTCCGGGCACCTCCAACAAAGTTTTCACGAAACCCGTCATTCTTCATTGCTCATCTACAGAGCTCCTCCCGTAAAAAGTAAGATATATAACGATGTGTAAGAACTAGGAATATATTTACCAGGAGATGAGCAGAAAGACAGAAAATGCAGGCATCAGCTGAAAAATAGTTATGTGAAGGCCACAGCTGTCTGCCTTTATCTAATTTAGAGTTAGCCTTAGAAAAGCAAAAGGCTACCTGACAACACAATCCTAATTCAGCAAAGGAAACGCAGTCAATAAGGGAAAATCATCTGCCTGCCATGATTGTAAAGAAAAAGAAATAAGACTGGTTTTATATAGGGAAAATATAACTTAAAACAAACACACTCACCACAGCAGAAAGACGTACAAGAGACAGACTGCAAACCTCTGAGAAATCCGGCTTTTATTACTCTGATTTTACCAGTTATCTATTTCAGTTCGATAAAGAGCTAACGGATAAAAACCATTCCGTGTGAACTTTTTTTTGCATTGATCACCATACTTCTCAGTCTACATTCAAAAGCTCTTTCCTTCCCATACCTGAGGGCTACAACCTCTCCCCATTGCCCGTTACTTATCTAGCAAGACTGCTTACTCCTGAACTATCCTCCCACCACAGCCATCGACCACCTCAGGCTGCACTTTACTTAACTCCACCCCGTTAATTGGCAACTGTCCCACCCATTTGACTCTCTGAGTTGGCTCAGCCACCTATTGGCCATCACCATAACATACCTAAACCATCTGATTTTTTCCATTCGAGACCCCCACCCAGGAAAGCCCACAAAGCCTCTGTTGCGCTCACAGGTCAGTAATGGCAAAAGCCATTACTGCAGCGGTGATTCACGAAAGGGTGACGACAGCTCCCCTTTATACCTCCTTGCAAGGATGTTGGATAAGACCACAACTGGATAATAAGATAAACTTTCCCAATAAATCCTGCCTCAGTGTCACTCTGCAGCAAACCACAGCATCATTCACCCGTAAATCAATAATGAAGATGTTAGATGGATGTAATTTGCCCACTAAAGAGTACGAAGAAGCCAGGAGCTGCTTCTAAATAAGTTTTTTCTCCCCTGCCACCTGATAACCTGAGGTCTGGGCAAGGCTCACTTACTGATCTCCTGATCTCTAGGATCAACACATTATCTGTAAATTTGGATATCCACCTTGTTCTCAATATCTCCAGTCAATTGCAATCGAAAAGACTCCTATTCTTCCATTTGCTCCTATATGTCAACATTATGATCCAGGCAAAGGTCATAACGTTCCAATATCCAAAATCCAGTTAATTGATTCCCTCTGGGTATCAAATCCCTCCAGCACTGCAGTTATTGCCGCATCAATCATATTGCTACTCATACCAAAGAATTAGAAGGATGTCCAAAACACTGAAATCTCTTGCTGCTCCTGTCCTCAGCTTCTCCTCCGGCCATTTCTAAGCACACCAATTTTCTTGATAACATATTTAAAATTCAATTTCCCTCAAAGGATTTGATTGTGCCTATAAATCTGAGCCTGGCCTCTGATCAGATCCCCAAAATTGTCCAGGCCCCAAATCATTCCAAAATTCCTGCCATACTCCCATTCATTTTTATCTATATCTTAACAAAATACCATCTTTACCATCTGTTTTGGGTTTACCATGTCCTAGAACCACTGATAACTCACGCCAACTTTTTCGAAGTCATTCAGATCTCCTTTAGTGGTATATAACATGCCTACATTTTAAATCTCACTTCCAAGTATGTTGATTTTTGTGTTTTTTTCCTGAGAGACTACTAACAAAGGTACAAGGCTCTCACCCACAAGGCCTTCTTTGTTTGTTTTGGTTTGGGTTTTTTTGTTTGTTTTTTTTTCCCCCCAATAAATAAAAAGTCCATTCCAATAACAAGGTCCTTCCAAGACAACATCTCAGTTACCTGCACAAGGAATAGCTCTAAGTTTGCTGCTCACAAAGCACACACTCGAACACAAGCAAAATCAGGTCCTTCAGCATGATCTTAGACCTGAAAAAACTAACCTGAAATGAGACTACACATTCAAAAGTAAACAGGGATCAATACAGTCATTTGCTGATGAATGTCTGTGGTCAGATATAATACCAATAAACTTTTGAGTTTGGGGGATGGAGACCCTTGAATGGATAGTTGCATCTTCAGCAACGGTACGCTGAAGGACCCAGTCTCCCTCTCAGCAGTTCCTTGCATTGATTTTCTTCTACTTAGAGATATTTGCCCTCACCCTTTAGGTGACTTTAATTTTAGCATCACATTATTATTACGTATTCTCCCCCTAGAAGAGGATTACTGGAAACCTGACCCCTGCAGAGGGACCCTGATATAAGCCAGGGAGAGCTGACTTACCTCGGGCAAACCCGCGACAACCGTGACCTCTCACAACAAGCACCCAAAAAAAATGAAGAAGGGAGCACCCATTCCTGGGTGATTTTCAGCAGTTCAGGATGAAAGAGAAGCTACTACGAGATACCCGTAAGCCTTTTGTGGAGCCCAGTGGAAGGATTAGCTAAATGGTAAAACGTGGTTAAGATGGTAACTAAGTCACGGCAGCTGGGCAAAGCAAAAATCTCTTGGCCTTAGAGGCAATGCTTTTAGGCTGAGGTCACAGGTGGCCAATCCACCGATAGAACGGGCACCAGTTTGTGTCTAATGCCTGTTGTTTCCATCCTGTCTTTTATATTCATATGTATTTCTTCAGCTGTTTGCAAAGATGCTGGAAAACCGTTCACTACAAAAGACGCAGTTTCTGAAGAAAAATGGAACGGAATTTAGAATTGAAACGTTTTCCAATCACCTGGTATGAAGGATGTCACTGACCTTTCTTTGACTAATTAGAGAAGCTCTTCAAGCTGGGGATTGTGCTTTCCTCCCCTGAGCATAGCAATAGTGTCAATAAATAATAATAATTGCAGGGTGGATTCATCTACAGCTTTTTTATTGCTGAGCAACTCAAACAACAAATAATGCCTGTACATCTATCAAAAAGAAAGCAACACAAGTTCACCGAACCATCCTAACTGTGTGCATTTATTTAAAATAAAAATTGTATGCAAATGCATATGCAAATTAGGCATGGCCCTCAAGCTCCTGGAAAGTTGCCAAAAGAGCCTTCAGTGTTGCAAAGTTGAGCATCCTATCTACCATATGGTAGTACCTATCAATCGCGGAAGGGAAAAGATACCAGCTCCTCATACAGATGGCACCCATCACGGTACCTGTAAAAAGTTTGGGGATGTAATGATGAAAGGGAGGCCTTTTCGATGTTATAAAAATCACAGCTTAACCATTGATACTACGGTAATACAATGCAAAAGGTAATACTAAACTATAGCTAACACAGCAAAAGTTCTTCTAGGAGGATTTATTAACCAATGCTAGACAAATAAATTATTTACATAGACCTTTCCTCATTAGTTGGCGCATTTTAACAGGAACCTGCATCCCTGGGATAGAATAGGTACATCTACGTTAACGAGTTAGTTCAGATCCCCAGTGGTCCCCTGCTGATTGCTCCTCGATTTACATTAATAATATCAAGGCTCCAAATAAACTGGATTTCTTCTGTATAAAACTAAACCGGTTTCTGAAATGCCCAGAAATACTTCAGCATTGTGGCTTCACTCTGCGTGTGGGCTCCCGCCGCCCCACACTATGGTGGATGTACGTCTACCCAGCAGCAACACAGGATCTAGAGCTGGCTTTCCTGCGGCAAGCGCACGGGTGTCGCGAAGTATCTCAACTTTTCTCGGTAGTTTGGGGGTTCTCACTTCTCTGAAACAGAGTTTGGAGAGATGGTTTTCGCTTTGGATATTGAGCAGTCATGCCAAAGAACGTTCCCGTTCTCCCATGCATACCATTAGCACAGTGTACATCTGAAAAAGTGTATTTATATATCTCAGAATGTGAAGCGCTGTGTAATTAGGAGTTTAGACAAGAAATTATCGCGGAGAAACAGGACTTGGGAGTTCTATCATCTGTTCGGTGCACCGCTCGCACAGCTCTGCGAGGAAGTTGCACGTACACTGCGCGGCGCTTTCCCTATTTATAAAGCGCCGAGAACATCGCCGCTCCGCTGCGAGGCCCACTCAGTCAAGCTGTGTGAATATTTCATAATGAATAACTCATTTGCAAGATTTTGACTCTTTGTCTGTTTACATATTGCTATTTAATGGCAAGGTACTTATTCCCGCGGTCTCTGCTTGAGCAAATCGTGCGCTGGAGCAGATGGGAGTTTCCACTGCTACGGGCAGACCATGGATCTTATGATTTGGCCCGGTAGGAGCTGAGGGTGCCCGGAAAGATCATACTTTCGGGAAGGGAAAACAGTTAAGATTGCGTTGACAATGAGCCCTGCTTTGATACACTGCCAAACAAGATGTATAGATTTTGTGTAGCGTTGCCTGTAATCAACCGACTGTGGTATAATTAAGGGACTGGTTTAGTTTAGATATAAGAAATGAACTCTCTTTCTCAAATGCAAAATTGGTCAAGGGGTTGGTTGTGGGGTGGCTGGTTTTTTGTTTTTTTTTTCTTACTCAATCTTATTATCTTGCAAGCGAAGAGAACGTTTATAATTTCCGTTCTTTCTGTTGTAAATTGCGCAGCGCCTAAAGTTAAAAAATATCTGGCAAGCACACGTTGCATATTGCACTCCGCATGATTAGTACAGGTCCGTTGGTAACATGAAATCAGTTCAAACAATGGATAAGAATAAATCATTACTAGGTACAGTAGATTTGAGATGGAAAAGGCACTAATGGTTGTTAAATGAGGTATATTGCATAGAAGGATTATATTTTGAATGGTATTAAAATTGCTTTGGGAGTGAATATTCTGACTAATATTATTATTTGTATACTTGAACTGTGGCGTGATGGGGTCGTATTCCTGAAGAGAGTTTATGAAAAGTACAAATAGATTATCGATGCCTTTTTCTCCCCTTCTACATTCTGAATAATAAGAGGGTAAACTACACTTACGGTGTATGAACTGCAGCTTTATCTATTTCTCACTGTGATTCAATCAAGTCAGAAATTTTCTCAAACTTTCTTTTTTTTAATCAAAACGTGCTGTTCCATCAATGCCAAAGGATTTAATAAAAATGTATTGACCCCTATATTTTAACAGAACAGATTGAGCTGGAATGTGGGGAAGAGAGGAGGGGATTCAGAGAGAAAAACCTTCTCATGCCACGAGTCAATATTTCAGGAAAATTCTATTTCCCCAAAACCAGAAAGAGAATTTTTTTATTGCAAGAATGCAATAAAACAGAGAGCGCTGGGGTTCTTTGCAGCTGGAGACAGATTGAGATCTGTCTCTTTTCAGAAGCCCCCTTGACCCGAGATGATCTCCTAGAACACTTCCAAGTCGCCATGTAAATATTTGGTAAAAGTTTACATACGGTTAAAGCTTAACCCCAGACTCACAAGTACAAGCTGGTTGGGTGTTGACTTAAAGTCTTCATAGTAGCTACATGCCTGGCTTAGCCACGCTTTACAGTAAGTCCTCGTGGCCACCGTGTAGGGGACACAACCCCAACCTTTGGCTCTTGCCACCTGCCGGTGCCGTACCCATCTTTTCCCCCCTCCAGGGGCTCTGCCAAGGAACTTGGCCACAGACGTTTTGCTCCATCCTGCAAAAGATGCTGCAGGAGATATCCTACTGGCTTCTTATCTTACCTCCTCTTTCTGCTGTTTTGTTTGGTTGTGGTTTGCTTTTTTTTTCCACTCTTACCTTTTCAGTTAGAAATTATTTCTAAAACGTGATGCTCTTCTCCGCTGTATGTCTTAGTTTTGGTACTGTGCCATTGTTGAAGGCAAGCTGGCAGACCGTCAGATTGTTTTCAGTAAGTTATACCGCATTCGAAGTTAAAATGGGACCATTTATCCATGTTTGTATTTCTGGGATCATGGTTTGTAGAAACAATTCGTTCCAGGAATGGAACTTTTGTTATCATTTTCAGAGGAACATTTGGCAGGATAGACCCATTAAAAAAAAAAAAAAAAAAAAAAGTCGTCTTGGAAAAAAAAAAGAGAAAAAAACCCTACTGTGCTTTTTTTCAATTCTCCCATCTCCGGGTTATCAATAAATACAGCTGATGCTGCCCTCATGGTCTGATAAAATAGGTCTTTTCCTTTCAGATCCACCTCCACTTTCATTACAGCCAATCTCAAGCATAGGTATGAGTGAAAGCAAAGATTACCTAAAATTTTTCTGTGGTTTAAATCTTTTTAGGGTAAAAATAGTGGGGCGATGATATAGAATCGGGCTAAGACCGAACCAATGTTTGCTGGATCCCCCCCGCGTGAGGGCACCTGGCAGTTCTGAAGGGCTCCCACTGGTGCCTTAGGACCAGGGACAGGCTGTAATTAGTCTCAGATCACAGGCTGTAAAATAAACCTGAATTCCAACTTGCTCGCAAACAGGTTCCTTTTTATTTGCCTCTCAGCTGAATGCTGGTTGTTTTGTGGTTCTCCCCCCACCCCCAAGTAGAGAGGATGAAGTTTTTATCTAATTACTAGTACATTTCACACACAGAAAAAATTAAAAATTCTGGGAAGTAATCTAATCACAAATTCAGACCTCATCTGATAAAAAGGACCACAAGAAGGAGACTTTTCTCGATATTTGTTTGAAATGCAATGTGTTTCAGAAATGACGCGGTTTGTTTTGACACTTTCAAAGTGAAACTTCTGTGTTTTTATTTAAGTGAAATTCGAAAAGGAATGGATTCAGAGAAAATTAAACTGTTCAATAATTCAAAACCAATCAAAACATTTCACCTTGGTCAATTGTATCAGGTGAATTTAGGTTTTAATAACCTAGAATTGTTAGTAAATCTTATTATCCTTTTTTTTTTTTTTTAATTTTGTCCAGAAAGTCCCTGTCAAATCTTGTTTAACTTGACCCTTTTTCAGGTTTCTGCTACTTTTTGTATCCTCTCCTGAAACGGAACAAATTCATTATTTGCCTAGCCCTATCACAGATTAATGAGCTCCTGAGCGAGGGAGCTGCAGTAAGTCCACAGACCGTTTCCCTTTCTTTCAGCCAAATTTCACAAATTCACCCGACTAATCATTTGCATTAAACCCGCCACATATTTTCTTTCTGTTGGATTAGAAATTGTTAGTCTCATTTAAAAGTTTCTGAACTGTCAATGGTAGAGTTACCTGATGTCCTGAAGAGATTCAGTACCAAATTCAAGGTCTGTTAACTCTCCCTTGGTGCAATATTCGCACCATAAAAATTGCCAATTTTTACTTGCACAGAAGAATCTTTTTCACGCAATTTTTAACTTTGATGGTAAAAGGATGTGATTTGATATAGTGTTTTTATGCCATTGTTTCTCATCAGTTATATTTCCCTGCAATTTAATGTAATCAACAAAATTTGAAAACTTAAGCTTTCAGTAATACATAGTACCCTGTAATTTTTTACGTAAACATCTGTGGACCTAGGATAATTTCTAATATATCCCACCACGAACCTTCCTGGCTGGTACAGGGTCCGTTGATTGCTGGTGTGCTACACTTTGTTTTGTGTTTTTTAGCCAATTTTAAATCCATTAAATCCAACTTTCCACTTACTCTGCGGCTCCACATCTTAGCATTAACCTTTTCTAGGAAACCCTGTCAAAGGATGTCTGAAAATGTAAGTATAGGATGTCTGTTGCATTGCCTTGTCTATCCTGGCAGAAATAACAATGATAAAGGGTTCTAGTAGATCTGTCAGACACCAGGACTTTCCCCCCCTCGAATTAAATTTGCTTTCTCTAATCAGGCAGTATTTGTCCCACTGTACCTTTCATTTGATTCCTCAAAATGTCATCTGGGACATTCTCCACGCCAGAAGATATATTCTTTCCCTATGTCCCTGGACCATTTTTAAATAATGCTTTTCTATCAGATTTTGCCAGTCTTCAAGGATCTAAAATTTCTAATAAAGAGTCTCCAATTTCCCTTCTTACTT
Organism: Rissa tridactyla; assembly: GCF_028500815.1. Lineage (NCBI taxonomy): Eukaryota > Metazoa > Chordata > Aves > Charadriiformes > Laridae > Rissa > Rissa tridactyla. The sequence goes on along the minus strand of NC_071472.1, from coordinate 3,729,540 downwards.
CCTTTGGCTCTCATGGATGTATTTTGTCTGATTCTGATGCCCTATCAGTTTTTTAAAAGCCTCTAATGTTTCGATAGCCAATTTGAGTGACATCTGCATGCTTCCTAATTCCTCGTTTTCAAGCTCTTAAATCTGGGGTCGGATCTATTCAAATGAAAGGGACAGGTGTACAGGAATTGTCTCAGAAAATTTTACTTTCTTTTGTTTCTCCCCTTTATTATGTCTGAGGATGCTTTGAGTTTTTAATAATGCAATAATTATAGCCAGCCTTAAAATACCTCTCAGGTACTTTGCTGAATATTTCTAGTTTAAATTCAATTTTGTGCGCCTACACCGTATTTATGGTATTACCATGATGCCCACTAACCTTGCTGGAGTTAAAATTCTGCCAGCGTTTCCATCCGAAGCCAGTGCTGTAGTTGTAACTTAGCTGTGAAAACCAGCCCCAGGCTAAAATGAGGCACTGAAAGTTTTCTCCAAAGACTGTTTGTTTGGGATTTTTTTTTTTTTTTAATGGTTTGCATTAAAAAGAATGAGGCTTTTTTCAGTATATGCTTAATTTGAAAAAAATAATAATAATAAAAAAAAGACTTCATAAAGAACTTAATGCAGACCATTAGTCCGTAATGTGGACCAGACTTTGAATATGTATGTATCTTTTGAAACGATTAACTGCAATGCGAAATTATTAGGAGCAAAAAAATTGGCAGATGTAATTTTTTTTTTCAAAGAACAGTTAAATGAGCACGGATTTTTTTAAAAAACAAACAAGTCAGTCTTCATTAGACTGAAAAGCTGTTCCCAAGTCAGTGAAATTCTTGCAAAAAGCCAGCAGCACCCCACAAGGTGCAGTAAAAGAGTCTCTGCTGCGACGTGCTCATGGTTTTGTCTCCAGTTCTGCACCCATAACCTGCAGAGGGGACATGTCAGCTTTGATCCAGCCATCAACAGCCTCAAAACACCACAGCCAGGAACCAAGAATCACCAGACCCATCTCATGGATGGGGTTAACAATAATGGTGCGCAGATGACGGTACCTTTACCTGTTGTGTCTTTAGTCCTATCACGTAGGGTGCCCAGTCCCTACAGGCTGCATCCCGTAAAGGGGACACAGAACCCAAGGTTCTGCAGAAGTTGTGCATCCAGATTTCAAATTATGGCCCGAAGGAAAACCCCTTTCAGCTGGCCCTAGACTTGTCTCAAGGCTTTAGATGCTGATAGATTGGGACAAGACTCACTTCGCCTCCCAAAACACAGTCACCATAGATCAGCAAGTGCTACTTTTATTCAGCTGTTCAGGTCCTCTCCATTCCTCTCCGAAGTCACGCGTCAGCCTTCCTCCTCAGACTTGTAATTTTAGTATTTTTATATTGCAATGATGTTACACAGTGACAAAAAGTGAAACAGAAATAAAACAGTTAATGATTAACAAGTGACAAGAAGGAATAGACCCTTAATGTGTAAGAATTTTGTATTTCCTACCAAGCCCAAAGAAGTCTTGGTTCTTCTACCTGCTCAATCGTACAGGGCCAGATAAGAAAATCAAGGAAAGAAAGAAATCCTCTGCTTTAGATATATACGTAGTGTATATAAATATATACAGTGCATTTATATGTATATTATATAATGTGATGTCGCTTTCCCTAAAAGTGCATATTCAGAAATCAGGAATTAAGAGGGGAGAGCTGAAAATTTCCAACACGCTCAACATTTCAGGAAGTTTGTCCGGCGCAGAGGACTGAGTAGCCATGCAAATAAGTTCCCATTCGTAAGCATTGCCATTACTTTGTCAATACGTGATAAATAAAGGTATGATCTACACAAATTCAACAGCTGAAAACTCGGGTTTCTGAACTGTTCTATACGGTGATTTCCATCCCACCAAAATCAGCCTCTTCCCCTCCAGAAACTGATGGCAAGCAGAAGAGGCGTAGACCTGAGGGCAAATCACCTTGCAGTGTCAATGGCTTCTCAATAAAATCAGTACGTATTTTTGAAGTCGATTTTTTAAACCACTTCAGAAAATGAAATTTGTGTGTCCATTCTTCTGTTTCCATGTGCCTGTCATGTCTTCACTGGTGCCAACAAACAACAGACTTCAGCTAACAAAAAAGCGTAAGCCTTGACGAGAGTTTGGCAGCAGGTAGCGCTACGCTCTGATCCCAAAAGCAGTCGCGTAGCAGACTTAGCAGATCAGACCTCAGGGAAAACCATCGCCCCCAAACCCCTTATCTGCAGAGTCCCAAAGGTTGGGGCAGCTCCTGAGAAGCCTCCTGAGCTCAAACCTCCAGCCCCGGTGTCTCCATGAAAGAATCTGACTCCTGAGACTGGCCCCCCGAAACCTTCTTACTGAGCTTTTCTACATCAAATAAAACACGTTTATTAGGTGAGGGAGCTTGTTTAACAATCAGGTTGCATTCGCTCACGGTCACCTGGGGAACGGAGGTTGCAGACCTTGATATAATAAATCATTATCAGGATTTTGAACACTTTTGAACACATGGGATGTTTTGCCCCATGCCGTGTTTTATACAGAAAGACCTGAGCAGTTTGCATCTGGACCTAAATTGCCTCTAGGTTTTTCGGAATATTTGTAACTGCTGTTTCAATGCATCTCTACTACGCAGTTCTCTCACGACCTGCTTGGGCAACACCGAGATTTGCTTCCGAGCTGCTTGAAGCGTATAGATTTATAAATGAGGGCGCTTAATGTTAGCATAAAGAGAAGAACTGGATACGCAGCCTAACGCACAGAAGCGAGGACACTGAAAACTGAAGGTGATGCCATGGTGCTTCATTCATTCATTCAAAGCCGAACATCACAGGTTAGATAAAACCAGATTCATATTTAAAAACAAACCAACGTTTAACGTTATTAATCTAAGTCATGCTCCAAGGTAAATTTCTCAAAATGGCCTAAAAAACCCCAAGTCTCAGTAAACTTTGGTCATTTGAAAATGCTGCCTGCAAAATACTAACTATATTCTTCAGAACACGGAGTAGACATAGCTGTCACTTGCTGCGTGGACTTGGCCAAATCCCTCTCCATGCCACAGGCTGCTTATTTTGAAGTAAGGGGTTTAATAAAGAATAACAGACAAACAGACAGACAAGCTTGTTTGCAATCATTACATATGTAAAGTCAGGTCATAACACTGAAAAGAAAGTTTTTGGTTCTATTCTTTTACCTGGACACCTAAGGACTGTAGTCGCAAGGACATTTAGATTTTTTATTTGTAAAATGTACTGAATTCTATCATTTTGTTGCCACCTGCTCCAAGATCAGCTACAGCATGTTTCTGCTTTAAGAAGAAACACATCACACAATGTCACAGCGTTTTCCAGAGAAATTTCAAGTAACAAAGTCTGTGCTCTTTAAAAAGGGAACCGAAAGGGTCTGCAGAGGTCACAGGCATCCCACCCAGTTACCCACCTAAATCATATAAATTTACACATTGGAAAGTGTAAATAGTTGAAAGCAAATCTGTTGTTGCTGCAGCAGTGGAGCATGTTGTTAATAGGTATGACAAAGCAGTAATAGCATACCAGCGTTTTTTGTATTTCCACTTCAAACAGCAAATCCGACTGAATTTACCTAATACTTCAATAATCCAATTATAACACTTTACTAGCAGAAATCATCAGCGCATAAGCCTCAGAGTCTGTTAAATTAGGACTGTGTGGAGCTGCTCACCCAAGATGCATTTCAAACGGCGGCGAACAAGCTCCTCCAGGATGGCCAGGCTCAGCGGATGCCATCGCGTTGGCTGTAAGGAGCGCGCACAAAAGCACCGCTTCAAACACAGGGCTACCGAGCTAATGAGAAATCCACGCTAACTAAGGCAGTAACGATAGGCGCAGGACACCGAGCAACAAGACAAAGCTCACAGTTTTCAAATCAAACTAGAATACGACCCATTGCTCAGTTTGCGACTTGGTAGAAATGGTACGTTTTGGTGTCAACCTCAGAAACTGTTGATTTATCGATGAAAGTCCATTTATACCGAATACTACGTGTTCTAAACACAAATAGCCGATGTTTTTCAATACTGGAGGATTTAGTGCCCATAAGCGTAATTTCATTTATCTTTTCACAGTCATATCACTTCTCTTTACTCCCTTACACCATAAATCTGCACTCAGCGATTCCGGTTCTTGTATATCAATCTAACGCCTTTTTTCCCCGCATGTAGTATTTATTTAATGGATCGAGGGAACTATCCTTCAAACAAAATGGGATATTCTATTCACAGTTAGAACGTTAATATGTCAGTAAAGTTACTTTCCTTCAAAGTAGGAGAAAATAAATCTTGACGGCTTGGATGCATACAGGCCTGTTAATGAGCAGTGATGGTGTGATTCTTCAAAAATTACGTGACCTAGTCGACTCCTAAAATTTAGACAAGAGTTTCAGTCCATATTTTAGTAATTAGAGCAGAAATACCTTATAAGATTACGATAACAAACAGCTTTCTGGATGTCGAGCGTTCGTGAAATGTACCTTGTTACTTGAGGAAGGCTTAGAAACGTGCGATGCACTACGACTGGAGAAAGCCTTGTATCAAAATTAGTTCCTAGTCGTGAAAAGTAAAATTAAACCACAGGTTAACTATTACCCACAGAGCAAATATTGTTCTGCTTCCACAAACTGGTGCCTCTATGCAGATCTGAGTTTTCTGAAAGCATCAGATGTTCGAGCCAACAACTGAGCTGGGTCCACATCTCATTTTTTCAGAGAAATGTATGGTTAAATATCAACTGCAATTAATAGAGTGTTTTGAAAGATAGATTATTACTGTAATTTCTACTGACATTTTGTGTGCGGTATGTTTTTCTTTACTAATTAAATACTGTGAACTATTTTCTGAGGGTTAATACATTTCACAAAATTTCCAATTTATAAATAAGTCAAATTCAGAATATTTATCTGCCGTTACGTGACAATATAAACCAGAGATGGGATAGAAGAGGTGGACTGGATAAAAAGAAACATAGATTTTATCTACTCCATGTTTGGCAGTTGGCTGTGGAAAATATAATCCTGCCATAAATCGAAAAACTAACCCTGAATTTGTATTGCATTTTTTTGTTAAATAATTGCAGCATTTTCACATCCCCTAAAATGTGCCATAAATCCATAAAAATTATCCATATGTTATATATCTTGGAATGAATTAATTACTTTTCACTGTACTGTAAAATACAGATAAAGAAACTCTACCCGGAAAGTTAAAAATGCCTTTAATAGACGCTTTTCCATATGCATAATAAGGAATTATTGCACTAAGGGATTATCTAAAAACTGAATTTATATGGCAAACAGTTAAAACGGGAATTTAAACTGATGCTTCTGTCTCTGTAAGAGCCCGTCTGGGTGCTCACATCTGGGAATAGATGTGGACGTGGAGAACAAGTTACCTGTGCTGACAAACCTGGTGCGGGCAACCGCGCAGCCCACAGCCCAAACCTGCTGAAAAACCCTAATCTGGCTCATCTTTCCATAACAGAGCTTTTATTAAATCCTTAAAGGCAACCCGTAGCGACTGTTAAAATATTCTTCCAATTATTTAGGACAGCAGCATGGAAAGCCTCACGTGTGAGGCCTGTGCACCCTTTCGCCATGTCGGTGAAGAAGGCAAGACCTCGCACAGGGAGGAAAAGCAACGAAAACGAAAAATCACTATGGAAAAAATGAGTCTGTTGTAACAAAACCCTTTTCAAACTCATTCATTCTTTAAATATTAAGGTATTGGATATCCCTGTCCAGTAGGGTTTCTAAATATGAAGTAAAAATATATATATAAAAAAGCAAACACAAAACTGGAATACGTCTTTAAAGACAATTAGGACAAAATCAAATCTTCAGGTTTGCCATAGCTCGTCTATTTAACCACGTATTCCTCTAGTTACCATTGCCTCGGCCCTGGCCATCTAATGCTTTTGCTATGCTAATTTGCTAAAAAGGATATCAAAGCGGTATGTGAGAAACTGCGACTCGGAGCGAGCCTGGCTTATATCAGCTTGTCGTGCCAAGGCCAATGCCTGGAGCCCCCCAGCCGCAGCGGAGCTCGGGGACGGGGACACGCGGAGATGCGGGTCGAGGCGATCATTCACCCGCAAAGGGCAGGAAAACGCCAGGGAGGGGAGCAAAGCAGCTGAGAGCCCCAAAGTTTAGACGCTGAATATCTGCAGGACAGCTGGAAAAGATTTAAGCGGTGTTTCAATCTCTCTCCAGGCAAGGGGTGCCAGCAAAAAACAAACGTAGCGCTCTCTCTATATATATATATATATTTTTCATGACAAAAGCTGATTATCAACTTGTGGATGTTTTTAATATTTAGACAGAAAAACCTAACTCTGAAAAGATATTCAAGAAGTGTTATGAAAAGGGAAGATTGATACTTCAAAAAGCAGAAGGGACAAAGTAACGTGAAATCACAGCGGAGCTGTGACTGGTCCAAGAGCAAGAGCCACCCCCCCTCCCCAGTCCCAAGATTCCCACTAAATCTCAGATATTGATGAAGTTGTGCTCATGCCCTGAGACAAACATTCCCAATTAATCCTTGCAGAGCAGTTAAAGTTCGCAAAGGAAGCACCAAGGCCAGGGTGAAACACAGGGAGGGTGAACGCCCCTACGGTGGTGTGGAGGGGTTTGGGAACACGCAGCGTAACAAGAAACGTTGCAGCACAGAAAGCGAGAGACCCAAAGAAAATAGCACATAGAAACACAAATGCTGTGACAAACAACTCTTGCCGAGGAAAAACCCAATATTCAGAAGAAGGCACAAGCTTTTAATGGATTACCCTGCTTGGGAAGAGATTTTAACCAGACATAAAGAGCGCACAGTGCGAAGAAACAGGACAAGCAGCATCGCTGCTTTGGAGAATTTTTTCCAGAGAGCCAATGAACAGTACAAGAGTGAAGAAACAAACCACCGATGTGTAACATCTATTAATTCTGTAGTGAGTACCTATATCAGTAAGGTGCTAGACGCAGACAAGGCCAAACTAGTCAGCTAGCGTGGCTTGGGCTGGGAGATGCTGCCAGCACGTCGTATGTGCTTAGGATTGCATAAAAAGTCTCGGGCAGAGACAGTGCTATGGCATCTAGATCTCCAGTTACCAACTTATGGGAGTATCAGGCCTCCTGAAAGAAGCTGTACTACAGCTTTGCCCCAGATTTACATATTGAATCGGGATCTTAGAGGCTGCTGGCAAAAAACAGCACCTGGGTGGAACCGCATACAGCTTCACAAACACCTTTAAACTGATATAGTTTCCTCTCTACTATAGCTTTCACCGTGACAGCAACTCTTACAAGGTGCTCTGTGAGCAGATCCTGACTGACATCACCACGTAAATCTGTGATTTTTCTCTATCTAGCGACCATTTTCCTTAATGGTGTGTTTGAACAGTGCCAAGCCTGGCTGAGGTCTCCTTGGTTGGGACCTTTAGGACCTTTTTTCGGTACAAAAAAACCCCACAAACAAGTAGCTAAGAGCAATCTATCACATCTAAAATCCATCCAGTAATCACTCTGTGGTGCAGCCCTGCCTTTTATGTGGTTTCTTAAATGTCTCACATAGCGTGTGGGTGTTGCATAAGTAATAAATAATAATAACTAATATTTGTAATGCTCTTATAACAGTGGCTGAACCACTAACATGCTGACTAATACTGTCTTATCGGCTGCCTATGCTGTCTGCAATCTATCTGCATTCATCTCGGCTCCTACACAAAAAGCTAACAACCCGCGCGTAAGGCAGCAGGGACCCTCCTACAGCGAGGTGATCGTGAAAATGACAAGTTAACAATATTAATAATATCTTCGTGTGGACACGTACATTTTACAACAGGGCACGGTTTCACAATCGACCGTGCCTTTGCACATGGGCTACCTTCCTCTGTCCCTTCCGAAGATGGATCCCTGAGATTATCTGGCCGAGGAGTTAAATGCACGTTTCCCCTCAGAAAGGCAGGACCCAGCCCATGGATGGGCGTTTAGGATTATGCTTTTATTTAACCCATTTGTGCTTGTATCTGATCCTATTTTCATGTATCTGCTCTTCCCCGAGGAGTCAGGGGAGCTGCTCCTCTCCCAGGCTTGCCCCGGCTGGAGGGTGAAGTAGATGTTGCCTCAGGGTTGGGCTTCTGGACGTGGACTCCAAGAGCACTGAAAGCAAAGTGATAGAGAGGAAAACACAGAGGGAGTTGAGGTGCAACTACTGTTTGTATCAACGGAGGGACGCGGAAAAGTAAAGAGGCCTCTTACTATTCTGTGGGTCAAGAGTTTTGACGGTCAGAAAAGAGCGGGTGGGATGGAGGGACGCACCTCTGACTCCTGCATCATTGACAGGTCCTAAAGGATCTGTCAAAATGCTCTAAATACATCTTTTACCGAGCCAGTCTTTACGAGACTGGAAATGAAAGATAAACCGTGATCTGATTTGACACCTCTCTTTATCGCGGGTGGAACCAGGCCCCAGATTTTTAATACTAATGCTTTGGGACATTTAAAATCCACATGTGAGGCCTGGCGCTCTCTCTGCTGTTTACATGATAAAGTGACATTCTGATTCAGTCCATCTCATCAAATTCGTGATTTCAGAAGTTCCTTTAAACATGTCTGCAACATCACGCTAACTTTTCGATACCCCCGTGTCAATACATGCCAGTTGCTTAGGGTTATTTTTTTCCCTGTCGGAAAGAAGGTCAAAACAGCAATGCAAATGTATGAGGGGGAAAAATATGCATTCAAACAACGTTACTTGTTTCCGGACTCAAGATGCCAGTCCCTCTTTAAATCACACAGTTGAGTATTCAATTCACAAATACAATGAGGGTACTTTTAAATTTTAACTGTCATATTCTGTTATGTTGCCTGATGGTAAGTTGCATTGTGCTAGCACTGAATGGGATAGGACAGAACATAATTCACCGCATTATAAACAGCGTAACATAACTTGACAACTGGAATTTAAAAGGAGGAAATTCTTAACCGTAGGATCATATTGTATGTTCCTATACGTTTATAAAGCCAGCAGCAAAAGATCCAAGCGTAAAAGCTGAAAATACACCTATTGCCAAGAAACAAATGTTGTCTCATTTGTGTGGCGTGCAAATAACCGGGGGTGGTTTTCTTTACATTTTAATTTCCCATCTGCGGAGCCGCCACTTTCCCTGCTACTTGGGGAGGTCCTTGGTGGTGGTATCATCTGAAAACTTCCTTCGTACCTAAGCCGCAGAGCAGCATTCGCTTTTACGGAAGCTGTTTTGTTTGCTCTCCTGGGCTAAAATAAAGAATGAAGTAACACATTTCTCCAACATGAATATGCTAACAGCCATAAATCTGCTCCCTGGCATTACTGTAGAACAAACCATAGTAAATGTTTAAAAATGTGCTCCTAAAATAAGCCCTGACTGAGCTTTGATGTCACTTTATTTAATTCACATTGGCATTGCATACACAGCTCAGTTTACCAGAGAGGATTCATTCTTTACTGAAGCATAATTACATTATCAGATATTCAGTAGAGGCCATAAACCACAAAATGGAAATTAGACCGTCAATGGCCATTTTATACTACAAGGATTATTGTATTTTAACGTTTGTGTTGTCAACCACTGTGCTGGCAATCTAGCATGTGGACCCCAATTTTCAACATCACTCTAACCTGAATAAAATTTAAATATATGAACACCAAATTGAACAATCAATAACAATCTTTTAAGCTATATAAGCTTCTGACTGACAGCAAACTAAGCAACAGCACAGAGGCAAATCAATCAGGAAGCTCTCTTTTCCTTTCTGGTCCTATGCATTTCAGGCAAAGGGAAACTTATTTCGGTGCATTGTTTCCTGATTTTCAATATATATTTAAAAAAAAAAAAAAGAAAAAGTGAGCTACAGCTTTTTCTTCATTGCCCACTCAGATTTGTAAATGGAATTTATTGCACGCAATGTCCTCTTATAGATTAAATTAATGTTATTGTAAAGAGGTTTAATGCTCAAAGATATTTATGACTCATGCTGAGAAAGAAGCTGTACTCAGTTATGATGATTAATATAATTTTCCCAAGTTCTCACAGATGAAATTGCTCCATGTGCATATTTTGAGTACAAAACAGATAACCATAATTCTAAGAAAAGCCAGCCATGATTGTGTTACTGATGCATCATTTGGAATTAGCAAGTTGCTTGCGGAGCGCGTGAAGTGTTTTTCTTGGATTTGGTTTCTGCTTGACGGGCAACGGGAGAAACAACGTTCACACCATCACAACCTGTGTTTGTGCTTTCATCCTCGCATAACAAAAGTTAGTGCTTATAGATAGTTAGCTATTATGGCCAACCACTAATAAGACAGGCTGTGATTTAAAACTTATATCCTCTGTCCAGAATGCAAACCAAAGGAGATAGGATTTGACAACTTATATCGAGAAGCTGAAGATGTACTAACTCCTCTGGCACACGGCTTTGAAAATGGTTCAATCTCCACATTGCTGCAGCTAAAGCCTAAAAATGTCTGATTAGAAGAGCTCTCCAACAGTTTTGCAAGGTCAGTGAAGATTAAACTAAGCATCCCTGCTCCTTACCTTCTGAGGGTCAGCCCTCACTACTAATAAAGATTACAAATGTTCATTTAACATTCTGCCTGGTACGGACTTAACTTTGCCATGATGAGATTGAAGTGCTGTGACCATTACACAGGCCAGTGCCAAACGGTGAATTTTCCTTTCAGACCTTAGCTAACCCTTTTTGTTGTCGTGTGAGAATAGCAAACCAGAGTCTGTGTAGAAAAATGGAGACATTCTGAAAAACGAATAGACTGCAATACTCGAAAGAAAAAAATAACTTCCTGCAACACAGACATGTTCATTCCTAGTATTTTTCCTTCCTCTTGCATTTCTTCATATTATGCTTAAGAGGCCGGTAAACTTGCTAATCTAGATAAATCAATGTTAACCATTACCTGAGTTGAACCAATTTTACAATCTAAGTTTGAATGACTGTGCGTGCTCTGGAGAACGTAAATGTTATAGATATTAGGGACTCAATACCCTTTCTAGCAAAGTCAAAGATTTCCCAACCTGGGGCAAAGAGGACTGAATTTGATCGGAAAGTGCAGTGAACAATGTATAACAACAAAGGGACTCACAACATCAATGCCTGCTATTGATGGGACTGAGGCGCATTATAAAATAGCACAGTTACACGAGTTGACAGAAGTGCCAAAAGGAGAGTTTCTCCAAATTTTTCGTACGCTTCTAGTATAACAAAAGTGAAGGAAGCCAATTTTTCAAGAAAGGCTTAAAGTGAAGGACTCCCACCTCTGTAGGTCCCACTGAGGTAAGACCTTAAGGTTACGCATGCCTTGACCTGACGGACTTTGTTGAGGCTCAGACGAAGGCAGGAGTAAGGGTATAAGACACAAATGTTTTGTTAAACGTTACTTCAGTGGATAGTGAATAGCTGATGTTAAATCTGCTGCTTAAACCTTCTTTTATTTTTTTTTTTCTTGAAGTAATATTTAAGATTATCTTTATAAACAGCTTTGGAATAAATGTTTCTCAGAGGAAATGCAAATGTATTTCTTTCTCACTTCATCGTACCGTTGGCCCCGTGTTTCAATTTCCAGAGCCCCTTTGAAAACCACGTGCCATAAGTTAATTGGTTTAATCTGGTTGTGGGAGTTATCTGTTTTTACCTGCAGTTATATATGAAACTATTATATATGAAATATTGATCATTCATTAACGCGGGGCATATCTCCTTTAATACATTTTGCAATAGTTCAGGCTGTTAGAGCATAGTAACTCTGAGGACGTCTAGGGAATTTCAACCAGCTTTTAAAGTTGTAAATGGTATTTCAAATTGCTTGGCATCTGAAGTCAATATGAAGGTGTTATATACCCAAAAAAAAAGGCATAAAAATGCATCTAAAGAAAAGAGCAATGTCACTGTATTAATACACATACGGATATTCCTTTCAATTCCTAGTTAAAATGAGAAGAATGTCCTACTCTTTAAAAATGCATTCTCTTTCTCTTGGCTTGTCTGGAAGCTGGTCTGTATTAGGAATGCTCATGTTTATCCATTGCTCCAAATTAAAGAGTCAAATCGTGTACGGTACAGGTATTAATAGCAAAACCCACAATTTGTACAATGATATAAAGGAATACAAACATCCATTTTAAAATAAGAGATAGGAACTACTGCTTCAGAAGTCCAGAAAATTCTCAACTCCCAAATCACTTCTGTCTGAAGGCTGAATACAAAAGTGTAGAAAATATAAACCAGGTGGAATACAGTTCTCCGAAAGCAATGAGATAATTTGTAATAACAGTGCAGTTTATTGCATTATCTATAGCTAATGTAAACACTTAAATCTGTTTGCCGAGAACCATATGACGTACCAATACAGGTATCATGCTTCGGGACAAATCTCCATCACAGTGGGAATTCTAACACTTCGCTAATACACAGAGATTCCATCCTTAGCAACAACAATTTACAAGATTTACAAAATCAACACACTCTAACTATGATTTTTAAAAGGGGAACATTGTGGAATGGTTTAAGTTCTCCATGGATAGTATACCCAAAGTCAAATCCACTCAGCCTAAAAACCCTAACCCCCACTGCTTACAGTCTTAGGTGCCAAATTCCCTTCAGTCATAAAAAATCCTGTCCGACATGCTGGGTTTTCTTCACACTAGCTGATACTAGATGTTTGCAAAGGTTAAAAATGGGGTTTTTTTTAAGAGCCCTATTTAAAACAGATTGAATTCCTCCAAAAGGACATTTGAAAAATCCGAACAATGCACGTTCTTCCAAACTAATGCATAACCTGATAGTTATGGAAACCCATGCAACATAGCAAATTATCAGAAATCTATACATTGCACCCACCATTCTTCTCAAGACTTGCTACAGAAGATGCTCGTCCAAAATATTTTCCAGAAATCTTTCTCCACTCACCAATTTATTCCAGTTTCCATCCTCCTCCCTCTTCACGATAGCTCTTGTCAGCTATCATTATAAGTGAACAACACAAAGGCTTAAAGACATACCCTCTGGTTAAAAATAAAAAATAAAAAACATCCTACAGCTTTCAAGTGTGAACCGGATTAATCACACATAATAATTATACAAAGCGATAACACTTATTATAAGATCACATAAACACCGTTAAACGAACAGTGGCAGTAACCTTTAGGAAGGAAAAATAAAGCCACCAAAAATAATACAAATCAAAGTTTCTACTGGAAAGACTTTCTGAGTAAGGCTTCTCTGAAACCCTTAATGAAACTAATGTGCAGCATTTCAAAGCAAATTACAGTCACAGCTGATTTAAAAGTTCCATAGATCTTCAAAATGCAGTATAAAAAACATATACAAAATACGGGTGGGGAAAAATTACTGGTCCCCAATCTCTCATCCTTCAGCAGTCCTCAACAACTTAAAAACCTCTTTTCCTAAGCTTGTTTTCTAGATCGTCAATGTAATTATACAACAATTCATACTCTCCATATTAGAAATTCTTTGTTGAGCTTCACGCAGTTCTAAACCAAGGCTTTCAAAGACTTTTCAAATTTATTTATTTTTTTTATTGCATTAGCTGTGGCTTCAAACATATCAGCCTTCTCCTTGAAATTGCTTTGTTTTTCTTAAGAAACTCCACTCTGTTGAAAGTTCTGTTTTGATCTCATATTATCACTCCTTTTTATAGTTCCCACTAAGTATCTGAGGAATAGTTTCCAAGAAACGCTTCATGGACGACCATACGTTTTTTAAGCACAAGCAAATCCCAGTGAATCCTGGTACCAAGGAGAATATTTGTTACCCAAAATCACTGGGCGAGCAGAAGGATTGTGAGACACTTCCACGGTGGCAGAATATGCCCCAAATTGGGACCTTTTGGATATGAGGATAGTGCAGCCCACAAACCCGCTACGGCTTCCCCATTCCAGGTCGATCCACGTTAGAAATTTTCCAAATGTGCATGGGCAGTTGTGGAGGGGATCAAGGTCAGGCAGGCAAAGGTCAGGCAGAGGGGAAAAGTGGGGGGAAGATGCAGAGCAATACATAAGGTACAGAAGTTTAAGGAAGATGAACTATGAGAGATTTTTCTATACAGGCAGATAGAAAGGCAAAACGTCTTGAAATTTTTGGATCTCTACATATATTCATTGCACAAAGCCATGAGATTAGTAAGCAGTATTGAGAAGACAGACTTAGGGCATGACTATATCAAAGTACTGAGAACACAGATTACGTATGTGTTAAAATAAAAGCAAAATAATCAGGGAGGATACAAAATTCTGCAGGTCGTGACCAGAATGGACTTTAGGCAATTTTCCTAATAGCAGAGAGCAGAGAGCAGGCGTGAAGCTGAACTGAGGGTGCGTGGTTCCCAGCGTCACAACAAGAGGTGTGACTGGTGGAGAGAGAGGTGTCCGAGCTGATGACAGAGCCTCTGACATGAGAGATTGCAAAGAAATCACAGAAATTCTCAGAGAAATCTTCACCTCGCAGAAATTTGGACGTGAAAGATCACCTGCCCGTTGCTAAGTGTACGTATAATTATAGCACTAAAATGAAGTGGTTTTAATCTTCGTAGTAATTAACAGCATGTAAGCAGCTACTATAGGAAAAATAATTGCAAACATAAGAAATGAACGGCTTGTTCGGGGAATTTTTTTCCTCTCCTCTTTCAAACGAGTGACACTTTGCTATTCGCCTATTGTCCAAGAAATTGTTTGGGATCATTAAATATATAAGGGGCTCAGATATCTATATTTTACCTTTATGTCAAATATTTACATGTCATACATAAGACCTCACCAAGGAGTTGTTGTGATTAGTTGCCAAGAAGCATCAAGAATCAAATACAATTGTTAGTGTTTAAAGGTTTTCCTGTTTATTTCTACAAACATACAGGATAAACACTGTCAGTCCAAAGTAAACTATAGAGTACACATTTTTTTCCAAAACTAATACCCTACAAAAGCCTAGGATGGTTGAAAACTACATTTAAACCAATTCATTCTGGTGACTAGTTCCATGTGTGAAGACTCAAGGGTATTTCATAAACCCAGAGACCTTGTTAACTAGTTAAAATTATGATTAAAAAGCTACCCTAGGTTTAGACCTAACAGTTGACGAAGATCCTCCAAAACACACCAAAAAATGTGGCCAACATTTGGATCTGATCAAAGTAAGTAAACCAGATACGGGATATAGTTTTAAGAAACAAAACCTCAAATTCAGCTTAGATTTAAAGAAAAAACAACAACGCAGCAACACATATGTACAGTATCATAAAATCTAAGCCACCACGCCAGGGACTGAATTTTGAGTGACATTCAAAAGATTTTCATTAAAGCATCCATTTGTTTCAGTCATTTGAGAACTATTTAGTCGCTTAACTCTCCCAGCTGAATTTTTTTCAGATGCCAATTGACAGAGGAAATTCATTCCAACTAAAGATAAATCCCTGCTTTCACTGCCAAGAGTTTTCCTGCCATAGACAATTATTGGTCTAGAGGGGACTTTTTCTTTCTTCTTGAAATTTAGCTCCTTCTAAGAAACCTACGTAAAATTAAGTACTTCATTAAACTGACAATCTGGTAAGTCTACCTTTGTGCTTTGTTTCTTCTAAGGCAGAGTTAAAGAACATATGAAACGGAAGAAACATTCATATATAGAGCTCAGTCAAGAATTTGTTCTTCAGTAGCTAGAATGGTAAAACAGGGAAAAAAATAAGAAAATACAGTTTATGTCAAACAGGCACTCCTTTTCCTAAAGGTTTAAAAAAAAGAGAAAAGCATTCAAAACAGATCACGCACAATTAGTTTCAAAATTGATTAGCTACATTAAACCCTTATATTACTTGTTTTTAATTTTGTCTCATTCCATGGTATCTCGCATTCTATGCTGGATATACCTTTTTCTAAGCACGCGTGGTCTTTGAAATCTCTGGGTGTAAATTTATATTTTAGAGGCAACGCTTCCACGAGAGCTCATGGCATCAAGCATCTGTTTCAATATGATGGTTTTAAATGAGGAGAAAGCTCTGAGTTTACTAAAGGTTTTCAAACGAGTTGTAGGAAATAAGTAGGCTCACGTGTGGTCATCAAGGATCAGGATGATCCTACTTTTCAAAAACTAAGAGCATTAACAGCAACGATGCTTATTAGATGATGTTCCAGACAAGCGAATTTTTTGTATTTGGAGAAATCCAAGTTTTATTGTCTATTATGTCTCCTGTCATTCTGTTAGTTGCTGTACTACTAATTACTACATACTGTTACCAATTAAAGCGTTGTGTTCACCCATGTTTGTCTTCTGTGCTCTGCCCTGGTGTGTTATTAGTAGACAAAAAATGATGAAACATCTGAATTTTTCCTCTAAAATAAATGACAGCAAAAAGGGTAGTGCAGAATGAGAAAGTTCATAATTTTGAACAGTTAAAATCAGAGTGACAGAATAAGAATAAGGGATCAAAATTGCTTAAAATTAGGTCCAAAGGACCTCAGTTAGCTGGGAAGTTTTCAGAGGATCATCATATTCTTGAAGAACAGGACAGTCCAAGCAAAGAATAAAGCTAAAGCAGTGAAGCAGAGATTGTAGGGTTTTTTTTTTTTGTGTGTGTGTATGGTTAGACTCGATGACCTCAAAGGTCCCTTCCAACCATGAAGATACTATGATTCTATACTAAGTGCAGGTAGAAGCTTGGTTAAAGAATCTCCATAATGTAAGATATCTTTCAGTGAGGACTAATTTAAATGTAATTTCAAATATATGGCGATGGCTTAAAAAAAGTCTTATTTGAAAACTGTAAGAAGGAATTTGAAAACAAGGTTTTGCTACATTCATCGTTCACAATTGTGTCAAAGAATACTTGGTCACTGAGGTCATATCAGAAAAAAAATAACGGTTACACAGAGCAACGGCCAGTCTGCCCCATGGCTGGACAGCATACAATGAAACAGAACTATGGAGGTTCATGAGAGGCATTTCCCTTTCTCACGACGGTTATGGCACAAATATAGGCTTTGGCATTCGTGATCTACTTGAATTTGAATTATTATATATCAGAAAAAAATTTTCAATAGAACCGCATTTTGTGTTGGTATCTACATTTTACGAACTATTCACCACATCGTAAGAAAAGAGCCAGCAGAAAAATTTGAGATTGTTGTGTGCTTTGCTCCAGCTGCTGCTCCATTGGCATCACACCGATATTGTATCTCCAAGAGGAAGGGGTGGGAAGGTATTATTTTGCTCATTAATTGCACGAAAACAGTTCCCTCAAAACCAAATTCTAAGAAGTCCAGTGGATTTGTCCATTTGTTGGCTTGGAAAGGTTTGCTCCAGAAAGCAAAAGTAATGGTGGTACGCCGCTAGTTTAGACGACGCCAAAAGAAGTCTTGAGAGGTCAATGTGAACACCTGTGATGGTCATGGGAAAAACCCATTTTGACGTCGATGGACTCCAGGTGATGTTCAAGGGGACCAAAGCATCACCATGGGACACACACAGCCCATGTTCAAACACCGAGCAGCTGCTGGAGCTTGTCTCTCCATCTGAGAAGGGGCTCGTTGTGCATCCTGCACTATTTAAGAATTGCCATTATTGGACAGCTTCATTTTTCTCATAGTAGAAGAAAATAGATTAGAAGTGCGAGAAAAAAAAAAACCTGCAGACTAGTAAGATTTAAAGCCAAAATAGGGTTCAGTCCTAAATCCCTCACGTGCCTGAAAATCCCACTGCGCTCTTCCCATTTTGGTGCTCAATAATTAGTCATTAACTCCCATCCCACGGTGAACAGAACACACTCATCTACCACTTACTTGACAAGATCAGGCTCATGTTGATTATTTTAACAGACTAATTTAATTCAGGTTTCCGTAGTTTCTCTAGGAATTTGCCAAGCAGAAATTTATCAGATTCCATATAAATCTATGTCAGGGGGAACTTTAATGGAAATGACTACATTAAGAATTCAGGATTGGGCCCTTAATAGCTGCTGTAATTTATCATCTTTTTAATATGGAGAAATCAGTAAAATGAAATAGTCTAAAGACATAAAAGTAATAACCCAATCATTTAATATGAAAGAATAACTAGACAATACTGCCCCGAAGAACTATAGATAGCCTGCCGGAAAGGCACTGAATATAAAAGCCAGAAAAGCATCAGTATTAATTTTGGGGAAATACTGTATTCATGTAAAAAAAATACTAGAAAAAAGAAAGCAAACCAATCAGTTCTTCTATATCCTTGGTACCCTTTTGGAGGCCTTCAGACACAGCTTTAAAACAACACTAGCAGTGGTGGCATGATCACAGACAGAAATCATTGTCCTTGGCTCGTTGCGTGGGAGGGAGAAGGAATATCCTGGCCACAACAAAAAGGAGCTTAATTCCTTGGGAAAATTTGCAATTCGGATATGTTATAAGCAAGAAAAATGCATAAATTTGCAGTCGGGAACTATTAGCTGCATTTTCATCTATAGCCATTATAACTCCATAAATACATGTTTTGAGGGTAACATAACCCAAATAATGACTCAAAATCAAAGCAAAAGTGTGCGAAAATGAGAGGCTGTCATTTCAGTCATAATATTAAAACTAAATAGAAATTCTAATAAAAAAGAAAATACAGTCTGTTTTACAATCGTACCTACCCACTACACTGCCTTCAATGAGGGACATCAAATGACTTTAAAAAGGGGATTAATACTTATATCCTGCTTTTATCCAAAGGGAAGCTGAGGCATGGAAATTTGCCTACACTGGTCTTGGAGGCCAGTGGCAGAACCATGCTGGAAGGTGAGCAGTCCAGTAAACTGGATCTTTGACGGGGCCACCACAATTAGCAGGAGTGGGTGTGGGAATACGCTACAGGTGTAGGTAGACCCTGAATCACAGCCGGTCACTCCGTCTTTGTCATTTAACCTCAGATTTACTTTCCTTTCAGTGACGGCTGCCGATTCCCAAGAAAAAATGGAGACCTGATTTTAAAAGGTTGCTTATTCCTGGGGATTTCTACCGCTCATGAAGTTCCTGAAGCTTCTCTGTTGCTTTGAAAGGCAACATAAATCAAAAATCTCTGCCCAGCTGCTGTCAGAATCTGCGAAACTCAGGCTTCTGGGCAACTCCAAATTTCCATTCACATGGTAGGATCTGGACATGCACAGGCCCTTTGGGATCTGTCCTCAAATGTCATCAAATACAAAAAAAAAAAAAGGCGACTTTTTGCTAGTGGTTATTTTCAAAGGGAAGTTCCTTCCCACTGCGTGGTGATAAAAGATAAAGGGATAGAATCAAATATATTTAAAAGCAACAAAAATTTCTTAAAACATAGCACAGGACAGAAATGAAAAGCCTTTTTTTTTTTTTTTCGTAACAGGAAATTACCATTTTCCTTTTCTAGTATTACATGAACTGTGATAAATTCATCTTTATGCGCCAAAGAAAGAAAAAAAGCCCTCACCCAATTAAACGTGTGTGTGCTTCATGCCCACTGCTACAGGGGCAGGATGCAAACTTCTATCTGTGGCTGCCAAAAAAATGGTTGTGTAGCTCTGGAAATGCTTTACTGAACTCCAGTAACTCCATTTGACAATTTAGCTAACTGATAAAACTGAAAATACTGCTAATTCCCATTTGTAATACGCTAAATTGCCTGCAACTAATTTAAACAATAAGTGAGCCAGGCTGTGAGTTGTTATCTGTGGCCAGTTGAGCAAAATACTTTATTTGCCATCTCTATTACTGCGTAAGCATGGGGTTTGATAGATTAGCTCCTCAAATCTATTCTGCAAGTGGACAGACCGTTTGGCCTCAGAACAGCTAAACTCTGCAGAGAACTCGCTACCTGAACTTGCCAAACTTGCCATTTTGTGATAAAATAAATGTACGCATAGGCAAAACTTTTAGCTTTAAGCTGCAGATTCCCCCCCCCCCCTCCCTTTTTCTTTTCTTTTTTTTCTTTTAATGCTCTGAAGTTTCCTTCGGGTTCAGGTATTTCTAAACACACGCCGAAAACGCAACCTTGAAACAACAAAATAAAGCCAAAGTCTATGATATGCACTGGTAGCTTCCTGCAATGCTAAGAAAAAAATTAGCTCAAATCCCAAGACCCATCCTCAGGAGCTTAATTGCTTCAAAGAATAGGAATCTTGTCAAATTCGGTCCAAACAAACATAATCAGTAGCTTTCAAAGCTTGTTTGACATTGAGGAGGCACAGAAAACAACACAGGAACCAAAGAAACATACATCGACGGTCTGTCAAAATTTTTTGTTAGACATGATGCTATTATCAAGGCACATCAGGATGAAATAAAGTGACCTAGCTGACCACAGGCTTACAAATGTCTTGGGAAGGAAGGAAAAACGGTGAATCAAAAGGTAGCTTTGTTGCACGTCCCCCCAGGCCATCTTATTGACAGGGATGACAATGGTCCCAAGATGCACCATTATCTATGACCAGCAAGCAGACATCAAATGCTACCGAGCTGTCTCTGTCAGAATAGAAAATGCTGCTCAAAATATACAGGGCTTGTTACATTTTGTTCAGCAAAGGTTTGTCAAAAGCCAGGGTCACTCTGTGTGTGCACTGCCCTGAAGGGTAATTTTAAAAGGCAGGAGAGATGCACTTGATTCTGCAGTGTTTCTCCTGGAAGGAGACTTCGAGTCTGCGGATGACCAAAATGTTTTGAAAAAAAGTCAAAGAATGACTCAGAAAAAAATTAAAATAAAATAAAAATAAAGTAAAACAAAGCTAATAGATGTTCGTTACGGCTGTGTTATTAGAAGGCAAACCACTTTTCAAAATAAACAGGTTAGGGAATTATTCCCATATTTAGATGTTTTTCCAATAAAAATTCAGTTGATTTCTAATACATCAGGGGTGGATGCTACCGTAAAGGCATGACTCAAATTGTAGTGGATAAGTACGCCCTCTTCAAGTATCTGTGTTGTACCATTATGCAGTTAATTGCAGTAAAAATATTTATACTGGCGAGAAAAGAATTGTTAATATGGTACCCTTTGGAAAGAAAAGAGAGAGGCTGTATATACAAACTCCAACCTCAGAGATGTTTGGGTAAACTTTGTTTTTCTGCGAACATCTGCTAAGCACACACTGAGGAAAGAAAGTCCAAAATGCACTTCACTAATTGACACAGAAATCTTTGTTTAAGAACCGCGTTGCTAAAAAAAAAAAACAACAAAAAACCACCAATAAAAAAATAACAAAACAAAGCAAAAGAAAACCTGAGGGTGAAAAGAATGTTCCAGGGAGTGAAAGGCATTATTGATACAGAAAAAGCGGTATGGAATATGTCCACCGGTTCCTATTTATGGGTCAGGTCTTGCTTTTTCCCTTAGTGGTCGTTGCTGTGTTATGGATGGGAATGGCTTAATGGCAGAAAAGGGGCCACGAAAATTCATCGGCACTGCCCTATACAGAGCAGCCAACACAACGCGAGCCCCCGCGGTTATCTTGGTGGTTGCATCTTGCCCCGGCAACATTAATTAAATGCCATATGAGCCTTTCTGTCCCTGTCCCCGGGTGCTCGGTGGCACGTAGGTGCTCTGATGCTCCCCCCCAACGAACTTCACGTCCCGAAAACATCGCGTTCCTTCGATTCGGTCCTCAACTATCCAGACCCATCTCCCTCTTGGCTTCTGCTGTCGATTACTGTGACTCCTCAGAGCATGTAATGGTCTTGCTCTCTTTCTTTCGTTTTTAAGGATAAATAACTGAACAAAAAAAAAAGAGGAAGAGAAAAGAACAAAAGCAGCCTTTTGCTTCAGGTTTGTGGCTCCGAGGTTACAGCTGATGCTCCACTGTCCATACCCGTACGATTTTTCAGGACAGAAATTAGGATAATAGTCTATCAAATGTGCTTCCTCTCCTCCTAGGCCAATCTCAGGATGATAGATATGATCCTTTTGCGTCTCATGGGACGTGCTCTGTTGTCCCCAGACACACTGCTATTAATTCAATGCAATAGTTTCTTTTTTCCGTTCACTGGAAGTCACAATACGCTGCGAGTAAGGCTGGCTCGTCTCTCCTCCTGTCTGGGGACTCGTAAGTGCCCTGAGAGTCAAGGGAGACTTCGCACAGCGAGTATTTGCCCACCAGTACTGCTTTAACAATTTCATCAAAACCTTTATGTAGTCTTCCTTGCCTTTCTTTTCCCATTACTATTCATGTGGATTCACACGTAACATCTAGTTTTCAATGGGGGTGGACTGGTGTCCTTTGGTTAAATGCTACTTATTATTTTTTTTGGCTGTCAATTATTGATATAGACGTAAATGGACGGGAGGAAAAAAAATAACAAAACCAAATATGCTCCTCATCAGTAAATTCAATGTATGGTTAAAACATCTGCATTAATATTCTTGCACATTCTAGCTCTCAAAACCAGGAAATCTTACTAGTGACTTCCGTGCTGTAATACTCCGTGGGAAATTTAGAGCTTTAAGGTATCTTTAGCATTTTGACATCAAAGCTTTCACGGAAAAATAGTTGCCTGATGCCATCTGGAAGTAAAAGAAGGCACAAATATATCTACAATCCCTTTTGCCCACCATTCAGTCTTGCATGAAACAGCTCCCTGAGACCAGAGACGCTGGACCAATTTTAGGGGAACAGCGTGGTAGGTTCATTCTCTCCTGAGCCAGGCTGCAGATATACCACGGATACAAAAGAGTTTGCAAGTGTTCATTTTATAAAATCCTAGTTGGTAAATAGACCCTGTTCTACTCAACGCACTGCTCGTTTTCATGGTTTCTGATCACAACAATATACTTAGCCTCCCATCCTGTTTTCACAGTATTTCACCTTTGTTTAGAATCAAATTAAATTGGGGGGGGGGGGGAAGGGTCAAAAAAAAAAAAAAAGGCAGCATCAACTCTACTTAATTGTCGTGCATCCCCAGGGCGATCAAAACAAACAACCTAAGGCTAACAGATCCGCGTCGCACGCGAGGTCACGCTGTGTGTAATGAGGGAACATGCGCGTGTGTGTAAGCTTTCCCCTCCAACACAAGGAGAATAACATCACCTCTGGTCTGTTGCCATCAGCAAGAAATCTAAGCAGTACCTGCGGTCCCGCAATATTTGCCTAGCCCTGCAATAACCGTTTTAATTTATGAGTAACGGAGGGCTTACAATTAATGACAGCCAGGTTCTGGCTCTAAGGACAGACACCAAGCAAACGAGTATGACTGCAGATGTTTAAGAGTAAATGTGAAAGGAAAGGCGTGAGCATTAAAAAAAAAAAAAGAGAGTATTGATTCGGTGTGACTGATGTGAATGAGTTAAATGATTGACTATGAAGTGTGAATTCAAATTTACTGTGAATGGAATTCACTGTGAGTGGAACAGAGTATGCATGACCATGACTGAGTGTGACTAGGTATCATTAGGAAGAACTAAGCGAATATGAGTGGAAAGCACTGATTATCTCCCCTGTAATCTATAAATAAACAGTACTGCAGGAAGTTTTGAAAAATGTATTTAATAAGGGATTTCCACTGCCTGAATAAACTTGCTGAGGCCAGACAGGCTGATCTAGAGGAAAATGTATCATTTTACTCAAAGCTCTGTCATGTAACAATATGCGAGTCCGTATCTGACAGGAACAAAATAGGCCTAAATTTACAGCAAAATGGAATCGCTGGACTTAAAATAAGTGCCTTTCCAATTATCAACAAACAAATTTACTAACTCATATGATATCAATTATCCCCCTCTTCTACTTATGAGTATTTTCCTAACATCCGTGTTTAAATGCAGAAATACGAATATTCAGGACCGGCGAATTTGGGAACCGATGCTGTCTTCTGCAGCTCAATATGACAAAGTCTTTTTTTAACGCCAAGTAAACATCCTTTGGCAGAGTGACCAAACAACTAAGTCGCCATCAAATATCTGCCCTCAGAATAACAGAGCAGAGCCTGATGTTGCTCCAGTTTAATTGAGTGAGAGTAACGTGCGTTTGACAGCCCAGCATCTCAGACCCCACGCGTGCAGAAGGGGCTCGGTATCTTCTCAGCTGCTGCCCGTTCTCCACAAACATCTCTGTTTACTTCAACGAGTTTCAGTGCAAGTCAGACCAACGAGAGTCTTTGTTACTAAAGATCTGTGCAAATAAATGTTGATTTTAAAGGTGGATCCTGCCAGAGCCGAGAGCAACGACAAAATCCTGGTGTAAGCAACATGGATTTTACCATTGGATTCAGTTACGCGCCTTACTTGAGTAATTTTCTTCCCCCTCATTCTTCCGCAATCATTACCAATCAAACAATCAACAGAATTTATGAGGGGTTTTTTTTGTTTGTTTTTTTTTTTTTTATGTCATCCTCTACTTCCACTGAAGAAGAAAAGACGAAAACACTGAGCTCTGTGTTTACTCTGAAGCAAATTAATAATCAAAACCAAATAACGTGAAAGAGCAGAGACGCCATTTCAGCTGGCAGAAATCTTCCTTGGGAAACCTGCACTGCTCCTTTCCTCTGCTAATACACTGGCGGTGAATTTACTGGGATGAAGAAATTCCCCAGCTCTGCCTGAATTAGCTGGGGCTTAGTCTAAGCCATGCACATGAGCGTCCTTGAACCCGGCAGTTCTTCGAGTCAGCGGTGTTTTAAACTGATGTTTGGTGGATTTACATCCTCGTAGCTTTCCAGGCTCTAAGGTAGCTTTGCCGATTAGTAGTGGCTGAGGATGCGCCCCAAACTTTTGCATGAGTCTTTGTTTGCATTAGATTTTGAATCTAGGTGATTAATTTTACAAATACTAGGAGAGAAACCATTACTAGTTTACCTTTACTGCCTGACCAGCTCCCAAATGAATAAATGATTCCTGTTTGCGTCTTAGTAAGCATGAAGAAACACCTCAAAAGTGTTGACACTGTCACCTTACAATAACTGCAGTTTTCAGAATCAAAAAAAACCCAAAAAATTCCACTGTGGAAAAAAAGGCTATGAGAACGTAATTAATTCATTCAGCCAAAGAACACACATTTCTTGAGACCACGAAAACTCCCCCCATGCTGCTTACTCTCCTTATGAGTTAGGTCAAAGACGGGGTCTCTGCGCTGTCTGAACAATGCTCTCTAGATGTCCACCTCCCACGCAAGACAGAAAACCAGTGACAGGAAAGAGAGGGTAATTTATGCCGCTCGTGCCAAAGCCGCACCTGTTCTGTCGATGAATGGAAGACTTAATTCTTCAGGATGGCAATTCAGGCATTTTAAAGGATTTCCTAATGAGGTAAAATTCACTAATGAGATATGGGAAAAAAAAGAAAAAACTTCACCTTTTTCACTTAGAAATACCAAAATGCAGAGTAAGTAAATTCCAAAAATTTTCACAGCATTATAAAATAGATGCGGGTAAGAGTGAGATCATTAAGACTTTGCAATCTTTTTCCAACTCAATATGAAAACCTGTTTACAATAGCTATGCTGACTTGCCTTTACTGCAATAAGAGACTTGCTATTGAAGAAAAGCACAGTTGACGTTACTAATTGTGCTACCTTGCACTGCAAGACTCGTAATGAAAATATGCCCCACCTTGTCACTTTTTTGCATGGGCACCGCTACCAGAGTCCCGTAGATTTAACACAATCACAAAGCTGCTGGCCACTGCAAACTGATAGGCAAATAGTACTATCTGTTTATTCATAGAACGGTTTGGGTTGGAAGGGACCTTAAGGATCATCTTGTTCCACCCCCCTGCCCTGGGCAGGGACACCTCCCACCAGTCCAGGTTGCTCCAAGCCCCGGACAACCTGGCCTTGAACCCCTCCAGGGATGGGGCAGCCACAGCTGCTCTGGGCAACCTGGGCCAGGGGCTCACCGCCCTCACAGCCAACAATTTCTGCCTCACATCTCATCTCAATCTCCCCTCTTGCAGTGTAAAACCCTTCCCCCTCGTCCCATGGCTCCCCTCCCTGCTCCAGAGTCCCTCCCCAGCTTTCCTGGAGCCCCTTGAGGGCCTGGAAGGGGCTGGAAGGTCTCCCCGGAGCCTTCTCTTCTCCAGGCTGAACCTCCCCAGCTCTCTCAGCCCGTCCCCACAGTAGAGGGGCTCCAGCCCTCCCAACATCTCTGGGGCCTCCTCTGGCCCTGCTCCAACAGCTCCGTGTCCTTCTGCTGTTGGTGCCCCAGAGCTGGAGGCAGCGCTGCAGGGGGGTCTCACAGAGCAGGGCAGAGGGGCAGAATCCCCCCCTGGCCCTGCTGCCCACGCTGCTGGGGATGAGCCCAGGCTGTGCAGGGCTTTCTGGGCTGCCAGCGCACATTTCCGGCTCGTGTTGAGCTTCTCATCCACCAACACCCCCAAGTCTTCTCCTCAGGGCTCTCAAGCCATTATTACAGCTATTCTAATTGTACCTCTTGCACCTTCCAACTGTCTTCCAATAGGTCACAAGTCTTGTGCAGGGCAAAGACCAGGACCGGTGTCCCCTCGGCTTTACCAGTGATTAAATACATCCTCACTCCTGATTTCAGCCTGTGAATGATAAAGCATCTGTCTGGCAGGGGTTTTTTTCAGATTTTTTCTACCTCGAACAAAATGTCTTATTTCTGATTTTCTAAACAAACATTTGCTGATTCCAAGGCTCGCTCTACAGCTCACAGAAAAGTTAGGTATTGAGTGGATAATTAGCAGTCAACATGCTCAAAGATTTTATTTTTTCAGCTAAGCCCCTAAACATTGAACTAAAGTGAATATTTCCATGGCTTGCTTTCCTCCTACCTACCCCTGAGTCACAAAATCAGCCGGGACTACATCCGAATTGCATGTCATGTTGATGAAGGACGTAGCTTCTCATTTGCAGCAGGACAAAAAGAAAGGATGCTAGGCTAAAAGAACAGTTACAGGCCATTTTTAGCAGTCAAACAAAATGTGACACACTTAAGTATCGGTATTGCCTCAGTAAAGCCAGGTTGTCTGTTCACCTTACATTACGCTACAAATTCTTAACATAGCTTTAGGTTATCCAGCTTTATTTAGCTGCCGACAGAAGGACTTTTACTATTGTGGATCAAGGCAACTGTCTCTGGAATTGATCTCATTAGCAAAGTTTCCATAGGAAAGAAGATTAGAGAAAGCAACTGATTTTCTTGACTCGTACTGGTATTTCTATGGCAGCGAAGCAATTTCGTCTTCCTTCCAGGCATTGGTTTCAGGTCACATTTTTAACTGTAGTTAAGTCCTCAAATAATTCTGAAGACAATCAAGGATAAGTGACCACTCTTCACTACCACAAAGCAAACATTCAGCACCGTCAAGCTGTAGCTTTTGACAAATGTCTTTTTTTTTTTTTTTTTTTTTCCATAGGCTTTGTATAGAACGTTCAAAATAAAGGTAGCGTTCTGGATCCAAATGCATACTATATACTTCCACTTCGAGACGACGACAACCCAGTATGCACATAGATAAAATTTACCCCTACATTTGGCAGATGGAGTTCAAAAAGTGTCAGAAAAGCGCTGCTTTCTTATTAATACTTCTGGGATGCTAAAGAAAGGAATATTATGCTTCGGTTCTGGGAAATATTGTTATTTTAATGTAATCTAAATATCTGTATACACCTAAAATCTTCATACAGAAATCCTTTAATAAAATCTAAAGAAATTATTTAATTCTGCAATGGGTAAGCTCTGGGTTTTGTTTTTTTTTACTTTTCCAAAGACATTATCCTGCCCAACATCAGATCAGAAACACTCTGGACCAGCCAAGAGAAGGAAAGGCAACAATCTCTAAGTTTCGCAAGCAGAAGTACGAGAATAGGGCACGGACGGGAGAAAATTGATGGGACAATTTGGAGGATTCACTATTCTAAATCCCCTAGTTTGGAGAGAACTAAGGGGCTTAGTAATATCTACGAAGTAGGTAGGACGTGGCTCTGCCTACTACAAACAGCATCCGTGCAAATCCCCGCTCATGCAGGCTTGACGTAAGGGTCCCGATTTGGCCAGCAGACATTTTTTTTTGTCTCCAAATCGCAACTTTTTTTTTTTATAGAAGTCACATTCATAGTTGAAGCTGTCATCCCGAAGGAGAAAATGGCCGTGGTTTTTGTCCTATATACTACGTTACATAATTCTGGCTGTTATCTCTGGGGCCTCTCTGGGAAACTTTCCACCATTCTTTCTCTGTTAGGTCTCGAAGTTATCAGAGTCAGAGTTCATTTGTGCTTCTGATCGCTGGCTAGACAATGTCCCCAGGGTTGCGAAGTCTAGGATGGCAGAACGCAAACATAATTTTATGGCCGCTATAGTCTAATTCATTTAATTAGGGGGTTTCTTGGATCTCTGGGGATTGCGTCCTTTCATGTTTAGAGGTTTCTACAGACAATCTATCTCCATTCCAGAAAGTCACGGGGAAAGTTCTCCTGCAAGTGTAGATCTTGTTTGCTCTCCATCAAGCTAATGCTCATCACATCATCAGCAGAATATACTTTTCCGTACTCCCTCTGCCATTATTAGCTTTGAAGAAGAATTCTTGCACAACAACCCACAAAGAAATGCACATGATTTAGATATACTAATACTGAAAAAAGCCCCACATTTTTATGGTATATTTTTTAAAAAGTGGAGACCCTGACAATATTTAAATCAAAATGGCTAAAAGAAGCAGACTGATAAAAAGAGCTCTAATTAAGAAACATCTTGCTGCTAAAAAGGTGAACTTTTACACATATTTCATACCTCGGGCAGAGCCCAAGCAGAGGTAGATTGTATCTTTAAATAAATGAAAAAGGGAAGAAAATATATTAATCTGCATTGTGCTAATGCTTATGCGCCCGAGGCTGAACTTCCACTTCATTGTGCGACGTTCTCGGCACAGACGTAGCACAAGAGTCTCTGCCTTGAGAAAATTTCAGGCAAACCAAGAAAAGGTGGGAGAAAAAATGCGTTACCTTAATTGCACAGAGGCGTGGGGAGGTTGCGTGATTTCTTCAAGCGGATGCAAGAATTCCCTGGTAATACGCGGATCTTGTGAGTTTTTCAGGGGTCCAGGGACCTACCTCTGAGGAGGTAGATACGTACAAAACCACACAGAGTGAAACAGAATCCAAATTTTCCATATTGTCCCTGACACGATTTACATGAAAGCAAGGAAAAAGAGGGAGGATTTTCCTAGCTAAATACTTAGCACTTCAAATGTAACTACAAAAGCACACCGAAGAGCAGAAACGAATGTCACCGTGCAATTTCTATGTCTATACTAGAGCATATATACTGGAGCAGAAAAAATTACGTTAAATGGGAGCTAAGGTTAAGAAAGAAAATCAGTAAAATAATTGCAGAGATGTTATTTAAAAAATAGCTTCAAAGTGATATATTTTTAAAACAGAAAATGGAAGGAAAACATTTAAAGTCAAAGGTGTCAAATGTTTCATTTAACCTTATAGTGATTTTTTTCCCTTCGTTTTTGTGAGAAAATAAGTAACGATAATGAAAAAGCCATAATTCAAAGTGTTTCATTTGCGATTGTCCTGATACTTTGTTTTGTTTTGTTTTTAAAGAAGATACTTGATAAACTCCGATTTCAGAGCTATGGAAATGAAGGCATTTTTAACAATGCAGACATGCATGGAAATATCTGCCACCCGAAACCTGAAGTGTGTACTCTAATGATCTCCCGCAAAAATTATTCCCTAATTTACTCTTAATGAGTGGCAGTGTTTATACACTTAGCTAAGAGGAAAGCGATTTTTTGAAGACACTACACTCTCTTCCCTCATTTGCCACGGACAGTCAGGAGAAGGCTTCCTAAATCAATCACAGATCACAGCCGGGCGTGTTTCTCGTGCCATTCCTGGCCACGGTGTCCAAGAGCAAAGATAACCAGAACACGACCAGGGTTGATATCAACTCACATATCGGAAAAATACCCTTGTGTCATCCTGGAACACGAACAAAGAGCAGCCGTGAATGACTTTATTCCTGATATTCTCAGTCCTTTCTGAGGATAGGAAAAATAGCGAAGCGCGGGACATCCTGATCACCTTTTGCCGACCAAACCTATTTTGGTCAAATTGCCTCTGGTAGTCAGTACAAGGGGCGGCAACAATCCTACCAAGGTTGTGGTTGTTAAATGGAAGGAAAAAAAAGAAGGAAAATTGAGATGTTCTGAATAAGGATACTGTGCCAAAATGAAATACTCCGTAAACTAGACCTATTTACGAGATTCATGTAGAAATAAAACTGATGACCCTTAATCTACTAGCATCAGAGAAACTCCTCCAGGGTGCTCTCATTACAAACGCGCAGGACTAAAGAAATATTATCTGGGCAGGGAGAGTATCTACAGCTTTGCTACACTCTTCAGACAACTAGAATCATAATGTGCACAAATATCAGGGCACAGAAGCACCACTCATAATTTTTCCTTTGTTTGGCAAAATAGTAAGAAGAAACTAGAAGATGTTAACTGGTGAAATGACAGATGGGCAGCTTTGTCTTGTGTTACACATTTACCAGAGCAATAAATCTGAACAGAGATTTTTGGGTTAGCTAAAAAAACCAAACCAAACCAAAACCAAAAACAAACACAAAAACCCAACACACCACCAAGAAAACCCCCGACTTTTGGGGTAATTTTTAAATTCATTCAATAAAAATGAGGAAAGATAAAGCACTGTTATTTTATTTTCTTCTCATAGCACCTCAGAGTGTGCAAAGTGCTCAACAAAGCAAGGGGAATGGGTAGGCACAGAACCTCGCTCATTTTTGCCAACTCTGACATTACAACCACGCAGCCAAGTACCTAAGCACGGTTCAGGGCACCCTGGAACCTCAATCAACTTTTGCCGCCTCCCTGCTATGACAAGACTCTCAAACAATCTAGATCCCGGCATCAGCTCTGGTATTTAAGCTAGAAAGAGCCAAATGGCTAGTAAACCTTTTCGTATCATCCTAACTACTTTACATCCTTATAATGCCATCTTAAAGTCATTTCAGTGGGAAAATCCTTCTACAGTTGTTTGCGTTACTGGTCAGGCAGCCTCATAGGACCAAGCTATTTTAAGGCAGATCACAATCTGCCCCACAAGAGTCCTCACGTTCTTGCAGGAAACACCCTTCTTTTCCTTTGGCAGCAGTAAGTAAAGAAACGGTGGAGAAACATCAGTCCAGTTACCTGCCACTAACTGTCCCACCGACCTTGGGAAGACATACCCCAACGGAGCTATCTGCCAGAGCTCCCTCCCTGACAGGTGAGCAAAGAGTTTGTATCGTGATATGCTATTCTGTTGTTGCCTCTTACTACAAAGTGTGCTAATCAAGTTGTCCAGCAATATCTTTCTCCCCTGTCAAGAACACCACCTTACTTTGCTATTATCAACTTGAAATATTCACAGCACAGGGCGTGAGACCAAAATCTGACAATTTAGCATAAAGTTTTTGGATGCTTAATCATATATATTAATAAAAAATTATACATCCCCTGACTAACTGAGACAGATTCTGACTACCTGTCTTGGAGGAAACGGACTGCTGTAGAAAATTATTTGGAGCACTCTACTATTGTACCTGTCACACGCTTTTAATTAAAAATGTATTGATGTATGACTAAATTGCACACAGTGAAAAACAGACCTATTTTAGTTCAATTGCAATAATGTACACATAACCCAATGAAGTAAGCCCATACAATTATAACAGGAAGACAGCCCCGGCACTTTTTCAGGTCAACCTCATACCAGATGTATATGCCGTGGAGCCAATCATCACAAATCAATGTGGACTCAATCAGCACAAACGAATTTACTAATCTACTCTAAATACCTGTAATGAAGTCATTTCTCTAATCTATTGTAAATTAAATATGCAGTGAAATGAAGACAGAATAATGATTAACATTATTTTGTGGAGTATTTCTTGACAAAGTCTGCTAACTAAGGCAATCTACACCCAATATTTTAATACAAGAAGTACACGCAACCAGAAATACATCGGTTACATTCTGCTACAACCAGAACTATGAAATCAATACAGCGTTTACAAAAAAAACACCTTTTGAGGCCAACATCCTCTGTTAGAAGAACGCTGAATTTAGAGTGACTAGAGGTAAATGTGTTCTCGGTTAGAAGAGGAGTGGAAATTCAGAAGAACATAGTTACCGCGTGGCAAAGAACTAACACCCACATTGCGATGTCACAAAGTTTACCACAAAATATCCAATTCGAGTTATTTTTTTAGATTTGCTATGACGTGTAAGACATTGGGATAGACAAAACAATATTTATTTGCACATAGGGCTTTGGAGCTTCTTGAGTTTCTTTCTTCGCTAGAGGGTATCTGCTTGAGAATAAAGGTGCTTCCCCAATCCATGGAAACGTGCTGGAGACTAAACGGAAACCTGTGAGTTGCTTAGATACTGCAGAAGTGGGAAGTTTAAAAGTAGTTGGTTTTTCTAGATTACTGTTGTCCAGATGGGTATTTCCCCTTTTGTAATTTGGTATTGTATTTCTGCTATTGGAATTTTATTTACGCTGCTCCTCAATCCCTCCTTTCTGCTCTTTTCCATGACAGGAACTCTGCACTGCCATTGCACTTGCGTCACACGCCGTAACTCTTCCAGTGACAGACAAAAATAGGTAAAAAATGCAGACAGTTTCTTGAACACTGTGGGCTGAATTTCGTCAAATAAGGTCTTTTGCATGTGAAAAAAAAAAAAAGAAAAAGAAAACGGTACTAAATGAAACAGTCTTTGCATCACTGTTTTCATTCTTTCTGTGTTAAGCGCATAAAGATTTTTCCAGCAAAATGTTTTTTAACTGAAAGTGCCAAGACGCTGAAATCAAAACTTTACACAGGAATAAACCTGGGAAGTTTTCATACTCGGAATCAAATTTTCACCAAAATCGCAGGCAGACATATGGAGGACATGGAGGACCTAGCTTCTCCTCACTACTCTGCCTGATGGAGAAAAAGGCAGGCAAACGCTTAAACAACGATATTCTTGGCTCTCCTGATGTGTGCAGCAACTTTCCCAAAGCTGTGAAAATCCTCGGAGCTCCCCAGCGTGGGAAGAGACCCTTCTCCCTTTTCTCCTTGCCTGGACGGTGCTCTGCCTCGTATGCAAAGACGCCGCAGAGAAAATTTATATTACGGTTCTGTTTCATTCTAAGGGGCAATTTTTTAATGTACTCCTCAGTTTTCTTATTAAGACATAATTTCATTCCCCTAGTTATCGTTCATGTAGATTGCAAACAACAAACATTTAATTTTTCCTCTCTCAACTGAACTGCGGAGCAAAAATATGGAAATCATATTGTTAAATACGGAAATTAAAATTCCACAAATTACTAATAAAAAATAGCCATTTTAGAAGCTCCTGTAAATGCGGCCTGTACTTGGTCCCAGTCTGGAGAGCTATAACAATTTGATAAAATGGTTCTCAAAATGGAATTCCACTCAGTGGTTTCTTCCTCAGAACGACCAGAGACGAATCACTGTAAGTGACATCACTCCTTGTTACAATATCTCTGCTACAGGGAGGAGCAATATGATGAATTTTAGATGTAAATCTGAATTTCATGACCTTTCAAGTCAGATTCTTAAACCTCATTTGAGCGGCGCGTTTTCTCTTTACGAATATGCCGTTGAACTGAAGATCCACAACTGACAATTTATTTTTTTTTCACATTTTTTGGCCCTCTTCAGGTGTAAATTAGCCTTTCCATTGTCATCCTTATTTACTTTATGCTCTCCAAAGTTAGCAATCATCAGTGTTTTTGGTGCGTTGCGTTTAGCCGTTTATGCCTGATAGATAACGCTTTCACTTGAACAGAAGAGACAGGACAATTGTCAAACCACTGAAATACAAATGAATACTAAAAAGATTCTCAAAGCAACTGTACTCATTTGATTTTAAGAACGTTCTACATTTTTAAATATAAAAAGCTTCAATGCGCTTTGGAAATATAGCGTGAGTAAAGAAGTACAAATAATCTTAAACAGAAATACCTGATTTTTATTTCCTTGTAAGCTAAATATGTAAGCCAAAAAATTTAGAGTACGTTTTATCTTAATTTAAAAATTTAAGGTCAAAGAATCATTTCTTTAAGGATGTCACTTATAATAAGTCATTACTTTCAAGGGCTTTCAATAGAAATGACTGCACAGAGCTATCTATAAAAAAAATCTCGCAAATATATGTGGGTCATCCGATAACTGTAATACAAATAGGACCTAAAAAGTGAACAAACTGATGTCATGCTATTTTCCTAAATATACCATGTTGTAAAAATAATAATATTAAAAAAAAATTATAATCTCCAGAGCACACAAAGCAGGATTTCAGCTTTAGAAGCCTAAATATATCTGGCTTTGCAAAGAAGACAGTGACAAAAATGCTAATACTACACTATGTCGCTTATCAAAATGCACAAACTGGCAGGCAGGAATACAGTTTTGCACAGCTGGGAGAGGATTTCCACTGTTGCTCCTAATTCACTCAGGTGCCTTTAAAATCCTACCCCTCTCAGAGGGCAAAACAGAAGCATTTGTAAACTGTCTTCACCCTGTTTTCCAAGACAGCCCCTTCCATTGCAAATCTCGCCTCAGTTAGGAAAATTCAGAACCAACTTTTTTTTTTTTTTTTTGGAAGATTAGCATTTACATTACACAGAGCATCTTACTACTGAAAATGAATGTATGATCTTGAAAAGTAGTACCAAAGCGGGGCTTGAAGATTATAGGTTGGTTCCCCCCCCCCCGCCTCCATTTCTGAAAGTAACTTACTTTAAAGTCCCTGAAACGGGGTAACATCCATCACGCTATATTTCATTAGTCTTTAAGGCAGCCTTAAATAACTGGGCCTAAAAACAGATCTTAGTTGATATGGCAAGCACCTAAAAAGGATAACTCTGAAAATATCCTTTGCTGGGTTCAGCTTGGATTTTGCCCAAATAAATTCAATCACCTCTCATTATCATTGAGGAGAGGAGGGAAGGAAAGGGGGGAAAGAAAAAAAAAAAAGGGAAAAAACCTCAGGAAAGCAAAGTGCAGCTCTGTTTAATCCATATAGACATGTCTACCCAAATCCCTTTGCTAATGTATTTCTAATTCAGATAGGCTAACTCATCCTGTAATAATGAGAGCTCCTGTGAAAATGCAGTGCATTTTTAGTATTCTTCAAATGTATTAAGCACTTCTATACCATTTTTTAGGGCTTTAGCAGGAAAAAAACCCCACACATACATCTGTGCAGCTTTCTGAGGGAGGCAAGCTGGTTTCTTTCCTAGTATAATCGTGAGGTTATTTAGGAGAAATGAGAACCTACTGGACGAAGCCAGACAATAAACAATATTTACCACACAGGTAGAGATCCACGAAGGGCATTTCATCTCTCCCCCTGCCCCTCAAGCATCCTGTTCACCTTGCTGATGTTGACCGCTACCACTAAGTGCTAAATTCTGCTTTTTTAGAGCTGCAAACAGACCCTACCATATCTGTAAGGCAAGAAATATAGAGCGGTATGTCAAAATATTTATTTTTTTACCTGTTGTTTTTTTTTTTTTTTGTAACCCGCCTCATCCTGCCAGCTGCGCATGCAAACTGAAAATTGAAAATTCAACCTTAGCAAAAGAAAGGTAGAGAGAAATTAGGAGAACTGGAGCTTTTGTGCAGCTGGTACACTCGCTTCCCACGCTCGGCTCCGCGCTCGTTATCGCTTCCCGGCTCTCCTCCTCCTCCCAACTAACCTGAACCCCCCGCCACAAAGTCCAAATGCTTCAGCTCCATGAATCAGGCCTTTAAACAATCACTAAGGTAGAATTCCAAAAAGCATAAAATTGAAATCATCCCATTTCTGAGCCCTTACCATTTACTTACACCCAGCTGAGTGTTTCAAGTTTTTAAAGGAGACTTTGAAGGGAGGAACCTTGCATTGTTTTGGCCCCCAAAATTTCTCTAACAGGAAGACTTCTTCGGATGGAATCCCTTTGGGAAGCCTACCTGCTTCAGCCACCGCTCCGTTCATCACACAGTTTATAATAATGTAAGACCGAGCTTCCAGCGTGTGTCCTCCTGAACCCTCCTACTCGCTTTTCACATTTCATTTACACCCACAACCAGATTTACTACCATACTCCCGTTGGTGCCTACGGTATCTTTACGTCATTTGCTATCATATTTCATACAAAAATGGCTTTGATTTAGTGTGATGGCCGTACCATTTCTCCTTAGAATTATATTATATTTTTATATACACATTATATTATTCACTAATTAGCACACTATTACTCCAATGTCACCTTATATATCCCCTGCTTTCTCTTACAACCTTTTCTTCTCTTTTCTCACCCATTCTAACCTTCTTTTTTACTTCCCATGCATTCCCTTGTTCACGCCGAACCGCGGAACTGAACACCTCGAGAACGCGTCACCCATGCAAGTTCTGGTTGGGTTTTGGGCACTCGTTCTCGGCAGCAGACAGAGAACAAGGAATTGCCAAGCGGGTCACGGAGAGCACGGCAACCAACACGCGCACAGCTGGAAGCACCTACTGAGAGGTTGGTCAGGAATTAGGGATCACATGGAGGGTTCAAGGCAGCTCACAGCGCGCTAAATAAACCCGGAGAAGTAAATGACAGGTCTCCTGGTAACATGTGTCACTATTTATTATTTGCCTTTGGTTATTAATCTTGGCATTGCACATTTCTGGTAAGATGTTAGCCTTATGCTACTAAATTTTTAAATTATATTATAATCGTGTAGAAAGGAACGTTCTTCCTCTATTCGTAATGTAGCACACGATAATAAAGTACGCGTATGATTCATGTTTACATATGGTTCATCATACATTTTAACTGGACTTAAATTAGCGATAGTGATATACTGACACTTCTCTTCTTCAATCACAAGTACGCCCAGACTATATTTTCTTTTTAAAACTCAGGTGCCTAATATTAACTAAGAATAATTAGACTTTGAAGGTCACAGAGCAGCTGATGCAATTTGCATCCACGATCAGGGAATGAATATCCCGTAATCAGATAACCAATACAGATGGTCTGCTTTATAACACATACCACCATGCTTATTTTCATTCATTTTAATATGTCATCATTTAGGCGCTTTAACTAATTCTGGAACACGCAAGGAAATGAATAATGCTACTGAAAGATGGAATAAAAGTTTCTCATCAGAAAAAGTACAGCGGATGATTTTTGAAATGAAAAGTGAAAATTACATGAACTTTCCTACATGAAACGCACAGGGACAATGCGTTCAAATGATCCTGTTTAATAATTTTACATCTCTGTGACACAATAAAACTACCAAGATGTTTGCTCCGTTGATAGAAAGTTTAACACCTCACCTACTTCACAGGAAAAGATACTACTTGACTACGATATTAACTGCATTTTAAGGGCTTATCATTAAATAGGTTATAGAACAAGGTTTCCTGAGATCGTGCAAAATGAAGGATATAGGAGGGAGAAAAGGGTTCCATATTCAGATGGATGTTTGGAAAATAGCAGTATAGGACTCAAGGATACACATCTCTCTCCTCGCTGCAGACACTTTAGGAAATCAAATCATGGGTTTACAACAAAATTACGGCTATTCATTACTACCATCATTTTAAGTGCAGTTGTAATGGCGCAGATATTAGTGGTGTTTCAAACAGTTGTGACTACTAAAAGGTGCTGGGTACTCACTTTTCCAGTCCCACACAAGCAGCGAGGATGGATGGCGCTTTCCTAGCTCGCTCGTACTATTCCGAGTATGTGAAATTGGGCACATGCTCATGTCTCTCTGCGATCAGGACATAATACATTTTACTACTAAGTTGACGTCTTCCCACAGAACTAGATTCTGGAGCAGAAAGACAAACGGACATTTTAAAAAACTCCTCGTATATGGAGGCTTCAGCACATGCAGAACATTAAGATACAACGGTCTTAAAATTGAACAATGCAAATAAATATTAGCTGCTTGACCTTTTTAACTGACAAATATTTTTCCTAATTGAAAAATACACAGACACGTTCCCCTTTCCAAGCTGTCCTCCACAAAATACCAGTTTTAAAGGTAGTATAGTTCTTTAATGGTTCAGTAACGATATACAGCACCATGAAAACAGGGGTTTATGATGGCCTTTAGCTACAGCAATATGAATGGCGCCTCTGCGATTTTTATTTGGTTAAAAAAAAAATAAATAAAAAAAAACTTTCTCAAGTGATGTAATAGACCTTCCCATCAAATTTCCTTTCCTGCTTCACAGAACTGCACATGTATTGTTTTTTATACGCCAATGAGTTTGTTGGTGATAAAATGCTGCCAAAAGCCGTCTTTGATGAATGGTAATAAATTCAAATGCCTCATATTACACTGCACGGTTTTTTTTTTCTTAAGGAGAGAAGGAAAAACATACAAATTCATCATAATTCACACTATCTATTTGACCCTGTAAGTATGAGCCAAAAAATCATAGCATCAAAAAAAGCAACAATTCCAGCTAGCTTTTTGCTTCTGATACTGCTAAACATAGAGATATTTAACACACAGAGTTCTTACGACAAAATAAAGAATAGCGCATTTATGCTTGTTAAGCTATGAAACATGAATGGGAAAATAAAATTTAAATTACTTTGCTTCAAATCCCCCCTTCTAAATGAACGCACGCTGGTAAAAAAGACGTTTGCCCCGTGAAAGTTTTCTAAGGGCTCGGGTAAAAGAGAGTAACCCCCAACAGCACCGCCTGGGTTCAGAGGGTATCTGTGTTCCTGTTATTTGGAAATGGGAAGAAAGAGGATTACCTAACGTTCAGGCTGTCGGATTCAAATTCGGAGGAAGGGGTCAATTCGAAGGTCCTGACATGTTCCTCACTTCCTCGCTGTCCCTTGCACCTTGGCCATGCATGATACTCTGGCCCCCATTTTTAAACCGTTATTTTACCACAGAACGCTACCTTCGTCACCTTATTTATCGTCTATTTTTTTAGCAAAAACTATAGAAAGTACCTCTACATGCCAAGAGTATCACCACACCAATTTCCCTACAAATGACTCGCCCCCAGTTCTACCAAGTGATTTGCAGACCAAGCTTTTGTGTTATTTCTATCTTTCTCGTCTTGCCTCTGAAATTATGCAAGCATTAACAAGCTGCTCTGAAGATATTTGGCTCTCGGACACTTGTCTCTCAAGTGCTACCTATCTCAGATATAAAATTGCCCATAATCTGATCCGACACTTTTTCCAGACTCACCATCGATACAGCGGCAACACATGTGGCCGATTCGATTTCTCAGCACATCAGAAACGTTTCACCATTAGATATTTAAGGAATATTAATCAATAGCATGGCATCAGTTTTAATACTCTATTGACTGCCTCTGTATCCTAAGTATAGATGAGTGTAAATTCAATCGGAGATTCTGTTCAAAATAACCATGACCTGTGTAAACACAGTCCAGGAGTTGATTTAGACTGGGCAATAGGTACCCGATAAATACAACGTGCTTGCCATGGGTTGTTTGAAGGCAGAGAACACAGTGACAACACGGACTGTTGCAGTCTAAGGTCTTTTCCTTACCCCCCGTGGGGTTACGCATTGACACAGCCAAGCACAGCGCACCTTTTTAGCTGCCTTTTCGTTATCTATTCGCATCGATATTCACGACAGTTGGCTGCAATCTGTATCCCTTCAACTTTGGCTGTTTTCTATCTCATACGGCAACTGAACCTGTACAGAGGTCATTAAGCAGCAAATGTGTTAAATAGCCTTCAGCACACTTTCAGCATAATCTTCTAATTGCTTTTCTCTCGGTAGGTAAATACAAAACAGCTTCCTTAAAAGAGAACGAGAGAAATACAGAAACTTCTCCTGTTTCTTTAATGACTTTTATTGATAGTTTTGTTTTGCTTCTACTTTGGGCCTGGATCCCACAGACTTCCCTATCTTTGTCGGCATTTTACATCAGTAATTTATGTCAAAGGTTGAATCACATAATAATGGCATTTATAGTTTATCATTCTCACATAGCTTTCTGGGTGTGTACCTCGCAGGCAAAAGAAGCAAGTTTTTATTAACACATGTTTATACATAATTGACCATTTGGGAAGTGGGAAGGAGAAATGGCTGTGATTTACATAGTTTAAGAAATGTCTTAGAGCACCTCACCCAGTCTGGAGCTCCCACTGTGACAGATGAGCAAATGCCCATGGGAGATGACAGCATGGTATTTATGGTATTTCCTTCTGAGACAATTAAGTAACATATGCCAAGACCATAGGGATTATCTCTGAGCTACACAGTATGTAACTCTATCTGAAGAGAAATATAATATTTTATAAATTTGACAAACCATAAGAAAGAAAAAAATGGATTCACCCGTTTTAATAATGCAGTAACTTTTCTCTGACTTAATCAGACATTTCTTGGGCTTTTTTTTCAATAAAATGGTGACAGCAAGCTAACATCCCACACACTACCTCAGAGCTGCTGCGCGGCGCTAGCAAAAATCTTATACTCGCACACCGAGTACGCGCTGCTCTCCCGTGATTAAATGATTTGGCAGCCCACTCGCTCTAGAACAGCCCTGATTTTACACCTACAGTAAAGAAAAAAGCAAACTTTAAAAATCTATACGCTTCTCTTCAATGAAGGTCTTTGATGCGATCCCCAAAAATAAGAGCTATTTATTCTGTTGCTTAGAAAAGCTCTCGGGCCTGGACCTTCACCGATTTCCACCGTGTGCAGCCATTCATTCTTTTGCAAAGTGCACGTAAAACATATCACTAATGGCTTGCTCTTGTTCTGTGCACACTTTATCTTAGCAACCTGCGCAGTATAACAATTTATTTATGAAAGCACTTAAATCCTCAGGTGTTCAACAGCTACTATACGTTATGCCAACACTCTGCATCCGCAGGACCAGTATGATACAGGTTATAGGACAAGAGTTTCTATATGCCTCTGCAACAGTGCAACCATTCCAAGAATTTATTTTGGAGTTCTTATTTCAATTTTCCTATAAACTTTTTAGAACAATGGATTTCTCTTGTCCTCCAGCAAAGAGAACTAATTCCGAGGAATGCTTAATGATTGTATCATTCTGCAGAAATTCGCTTTACAAAGCAGTAAAAAAAACCCCGTATTTGTTCTACATATTCGCAATGGTATCAGATATTAGGTGAACGACTACAAGTGAAATCCGAGAGGTGTCATAGCATTTATGACGTCACATGGACCGCTTCAAAAACTCTCACAAGTAAATCTGAAATTCCTCATGCT
Source organism: Rissa tridactyla (assembly GCF_028500815.1). Lineage (NCBI taxonomy): Eukaryota > Metazoa > Chordata > Aves > Charadriiformes > Laridae > Rissa > Rissa tridactyla. The sequence goes on along the minus strand of NC_071472.1, from coordinate 3,688,254 downwards.
TAAATAAAAGAGAATGGATCAAGAGACAAGAGATTTCCAATATACCAAAAGATCGGGTTGCATATAATTCTCTTCACAAATACCAAAAATGCCAAAGTATTACTTCATGGATGCAGACTCTTTCATTTTTTTATATCATTTTTATGACTTGAAATTGAAAAAGCCAGGTTCTTACAAAAGTCACAGCAGTCACCATTTATATCACTGTATCTTCGGCAGCCCCTAGTGTAACAGGATACCAGCTCATGGCTCTAAAACAATAATACTACTCTTCCAAAATTTATAATCAAGTCTTTTTTATGCATCATGTATTCAAAGATTGATAACTTTTAAACCATTCCTGCTGAAAGAAAACACAACTCTCTAACAGAGTGTTTTTTATGATTTCACACCACATTTTTTGCTCCAATTCACCAACCTGTGCCAAATTCTGAACTTATTACTTTATATTTAGTCCAACAGACTTCCATTAGCATGGAAATACGTATCATAATTTTCACTTCAGAAATCATCTAATGAGAGTGGAAAAAAAACCAAACCAAACCAACAAACAAAAAATACAAATCCCAGCAGATATATTGATTAATTCCTCCAATAATTGTAAAACTTGGGTCAAGAATATAATAAAGGCATTAACGACAAAAAAAGCCAAGATGTCAAGGCTACTTTTTCTTTCAACAGTCAAGGGTTGAAAGCGCCAGTTCCCCTACTACAGATATCATGTGAGAACAAAGTAATGCTCCAGAGAGGACATTACTGAAAGTTATGGATGGACCAGTTTGGCAACTAATAGATCCTTAATGGCTTTCAGAAGTAGCCTATAATCTCTGGTAATACCATCTCTAGAGGGTCTTCATGATGTATTATGTAATAATGGTAGTGCTTCTAAATATAGTTTGTATTACACTGATTACTCTGCCGTTACATTTTTTTGTGAGATTATAATGGGATTTTTGGAGTTTGTTCTATCAACACTGAGAACGTTTACAGTTGTTACTATTTCTTATTACGACATTAACTTTATTTCAAAATACTTTGAGTGTTGATTATTTTGTGAAAAGGGAAATATTTACTTTGAAAGGAAGTCTGGTCCCTTCTTTCTTACTGGTCTTCAAAAGCTGATTTTTACACTCAAGATGGTGACAAGAAATCAAGAGACGCTGAAAGCGGTTGTGGGTGCTTCCATGAGTGTATTTTTCGTTGCTGTTCAACTGTCTCTGTGCAGCACTAGGACTGAGTTTACACACCCTCACTGGTTTTTTTGTCCTTACAAACATCTCAGGTGATTGCCCTGGCTACTAGGCGATTTTTACGCAAGCGTTCTCGGCACGTAAGAAAAACCGACCCCGGTGCTGGGTTTCCTCTTTGATTCACACAACTCAATTAATCCGATTAAACCCTTTGCTCCAAGATGAGCTGCTCTTGCAGGGTCTGACGCCTTTTCCTGGGAGGCTGCAGGCAGCGTAGGAAGGGGCTCGGCGCAGACCAACACCTGGCAGCAGCATCCGGCCTCCGCCAAAATAGTTCTGGGGCAGGAACAATCCTCCCAGCCGTACCTTCTGTTTCCTCCTCTCCCCTCAGCTCAACAGACGCCAGAGCCTCCCAGACACGCGCTTCTCACTCGAGCACCAAAGACACAAATGAACACCAAGGTGGATGGGTCTGGCTGATGTGCACAGTGCTGATGTGCAACGGGCAGAGCGCAGAGACCTCCCTACGCTCCTCTAGCTATTGTGGTGAACTTCACTCTAAGTGAACTTCACTCTAAGTGAACGCATTCAGCAGTTCCTCCATTTCCCGTATTATAATCATGCTATCATAGTTCAGATCTGAACAACGTTTCCAAAAGACATGAAACACGCTCGGTCCATAACCACCCTCCCCTCACCACTCAATTCATAAAACTAACATATACATGAAAGTAGCGTGCTTTCCTTTTGAAGATTTGCTGCTCTTCGTGTGAAGACACACCGTTTGGCAAAGTAGGACAGGCATCAGTTCTCATAGATAGCCCTTCCCGTTACAAGCCTATTAAATAAAACATGAACAATATAGACTTAATATACAGAATATCTCATTTTATTGAAAAAGCTCACTAGGTTTTCCTGGGTTTGCCCCCCTTCCTGCAAGAATTCTTTTAACACTTCCTGAACTGCCGCGCATTTACGTGGTGCAAACTGATGAATACTGAAGTCATTCGAGCAGCATCTGAAAAAGCAAATACAGCAGAGAGTGGTAAACACCCGTGAGCTCAGCTGGCTCCTGTAGGCACCCAACAAAAGGAGACCCAGATACCAGACCATCTCGCCATGCCTCTTCTCGCATCACCCGGGAAGGTGAAGGCTTGGAATCAGTCCTCATGTACTAAAAGCTACACCACAATATTATACGCGAAAGGTCAGAGCACCACAGCCTCCCAGGAACTGGACAACCCAACTCTCCATTCTAGCCAAAGATATGTTCACCCCGAGCAGTGATGATGTCAAAATGCAGCATGGAATTTTATGCTTAAATCTGTCTGGTTGGTTTTTGTGGTTTTTTTCCTTTCCTTTTTCCAAGAACAGGAAATATGAAGTGAGCGTTACTGTAGAAAAAGAATCACACATTGCTATTACAGTGGGGGGGAGTTTAGGATGAGTGCAATTACATCAATATTATTGTAATTAACGATTACATCATGCTTTAAGAAAAGGAGCACAGAAAAGGTTGGTATTAACATGCAAGACACGGCAGAGTGATATCAATACTCATTTTACTGTTCAGATTTTTTTTAAAAAGCTAATAGCTGTCAAAAATACCCATTATAGGCTAGTCTATAATTTGTAGAAGTCAAGTAATACATTTTTTCTGAAGGTATAATGGATGCTCCATGGAGCAATTATTTTAGAAAGACAACTTCATCTCAGCTGTCTCATGCCAGCAGAACTATTTAAGAGCCAGAAATGCATAATTCAACATGGAAGAGCTGTCAGATTTGAGAATACCTTTAAATTATAAAAACTTAGCACCACTAGTCAGTTATAATTATAATGGAAATGTAGTTTTCTGTCGTTTTATCATAGCAAACATCTCTTAAGAAGCAATTTCATGTGTTAAAATATTTTGGCAAAGTGACTTTTGATTCTAAAGGGATACAGATTATCTAGTTTTATACCTGAATATTTTTCTTACAAATTGAATGTAACAGCTTACATCGTACAAGATGGTAAGAGCAAGAGTATTATTAAAATCCCATGGGAAATTGTTACTATGAAACAATGAGCAGCATAACTCACTAGGACAGGTCAAGTTATGCACAAAAATATTATTTTATTACAAAATATGACAAGACAGTTTTTCATCAGACAGTCAATTATTTTATACAGCACACAGCCAAAATACCAAAGACGGTTCTTCTTTTGACTTTGGCTTCCTTTAGTAACTATGAAAACCAAATTATGAAGAGTTGAAGTAGTCACTTGGATGGCTGTAGGATCGACAAAGCATACTAGGAGTGCTCTCAGAAAATTCAGGTGATACTTAAATCCTTTTCATTTCCTTTTTTGCCCCCAATATTGCAATGACAGTTCTTTTCTCTTTAGGCAGGACCAGAAAAATAGTCCACGGCTTCACTCAGAAACAAGCCTATTGACTTATTAGAAGGTTACATCAGACACTTAATACGTGTTTTTTGTCAGTTCCCTCCAAGAGCTGAACCCGATCAATGCACAAGGGTTGGGGGCCATATTCCAGGTACCAGGGTTGAAGTCCAGTTTCTTTTCTCACCTTCTTTGCCAAGACCCACAGCAGCTCCCAATTCTCTCCTCTACAGAGGAGACCATAAAATCTGGAGTCGCTGTTTTCTGGGGGGTTTTTTTGGTGTTTTTTTTGTTGTTGTTTTTGTTTTTTTTTTAATTCATTTTCAAGGATTTTATAAATTGACCTCTGTTCAAATCAAAAGCAATAAAGTGGATTTTTTTTTTTAAACGTTCACAAATAGTTGATTCTCCAACTAGTTCTACTACTAATGTCAGTGAATTGCCTCTTTGAAACTGTTAACAAAGACCTTTGCGTGGCCGTTTTTCAGACAAATTAGCTTTTTGATGTTGTTGTTGCTGCTGATGACCATTACACTTCTCAGATTTCTGTTGGCCTTTCTGCTCAGCCCACACACGCAGTAGCAGAAGAGCATTTTCCCCTCATGGGGGATTAGTTGTGGTCAGTTGGTTTTATTTATATACTAGCTAACTAAGTGTCCTGATACTGTACATATCCATGCACATGTTTGATTTTAAGCAACTTAATCATCTAAGGTGCTCAAGGTAAATATTAAGGAGTTAAGGAATGAAAAAATGTTGAATTTCATCATTAAATATAACAATCTTGAGAATGAAGTTCCAATGCATTAAGTTTTTATAATTATCGTAGCCATAATAGCTTCATCATCATAACACAGGAGGGCAGGAATGATGGCCCTCCTTTTTTGTTATTTACTCCTTTTCTCCTCCCACGGTATAAGACGACATTACATCCAAAAGATGGAAAGTTATCTTATCATTCTCTCCCTAAAGATACCAGCGTATTAACAAATTGCTGAGAAACAGAAGATCCGATTCAGAAAATATCAATTTCTTGTTTCTATGGACGCAAGATGATGTAGTATTGCATAACATAATACAAATTAAGGAATTAAATTGGTTTCATTTCATCTGATTTTCTGGCAGACTTTAATGTGTTAAGTATTTACTAAAGAGGCAATTGGCATGCATACAGCATACAGAATTATAATTTATTAACACATCTTCAGTAGTGGCACACATTATCTTCCACAGTCTCACCTGTAAATTTCTGGGTTAAATCAGGTTCTATCCCAGTAGCACATCAAGTCTCAAGATAGACAGTAGCGTATTCAACCAGCAAATTTCCGGCATGCTGTAAGATTTACCTTTATTCTGCATCTTTTTCACGTAATAAACTGATGTAATTGCCTAAACAGAGCTTCGAAATTAATGCTATAAATACAAATTTGGGTTTTGCAGGACATCACACCGTAGACTTTTAATGAGTCAACAAAATTGTAAGTTTGCTACTCTGTAGTACTCCACATGCAGGCAATTTACTAATAATGAATAATAAATATATTTTAATAGCTCCTCGGTTTGCTGTGCCACATATTTGATTTAAGTGTAACATGGGACTCCCCCATCCTCTGTAGACGTGGCTTAAAGGTTATCAAAGGGGCTGCTGCTCCTGAGCCATTGTTTCAGAGAAACTACACAGGTTTTCTTATAAGCAATGTTTTCATCTAATTTCTAAGTCCACACAGAAGGAGCAGCAATAACGCAAAGCTGCACTAACTATTAAATTTCCCATCACGTAATTAAAATTAGCAGTGCTGGGACTCCACACTTGTGTGCCATACAACTCAGGAAAAGTTAATATTGCATGATTGGAGGCAAGGAAAGAAAAAACACCTTTTTTTCTTCCTAGTCCTTAACAGCAGCAGGCTTTTTTTTTTTTAAATCCAGATGCTTAGTTCCTACCGACTTCAGTGGGATTTGAACAGCCCTACAAAAACACGATACGGCGTTTGGGACCCGGGCTGTTGTCTGCGCCACAGCGTATAGCAACCAGGTAGTCCATGCTGCGTTGCAATCCACTGGGTTGTATGCAGTAAGCAAAATGAGGTATTTTACCACATTTTTATCGCAACAGATACTCCAAATATCGAATTTCAGTTGGCAGATATTTTCTTCTTCATGTCACTCGAGAGTGAACATCTAGACGAAGCAACTCAAGGACATATTACCTCCTGGCTTCCTTTGACACAAAGTGTATTTACAGTATGGCTTAAAAGTTTTTAGTCCAGTTTCTCAGTCCAACACTCTTGAATTCGATTAATGGAGACATTCTAGCACTTACGTCAAGTTATGCTGCATATAAATGGGGATAAAAGGATTACCGGGTTATAAATCAATTGAGAGATTCAGGGATATAAATCTCAGGGACACTAGGCTTCAGCGTTAATGGAAATGCAGAATTCCATTGGCTAATCACAATTTAGATTGCTACCAGATACATCACTGGATTTCACAGGGTGTCCTAATAAAACTCCCAAGCGCTGTGGGGAGGTGGAAAAAGCAGAAAAAAAGCCTTTGAAGGCGGCTGACAAAAACTGGCTCCCGTGCTAGCCGCGGGCTTGTCCATCAAACCATACAAAATAGGCTGATTTCCTAGACAAGAAATAAGCCACATCCTGGTGGGGGTAGGTGTCATTGTTCTTTTTTTATACGGGTAATGAAAAAAAAGGAGGCCTTTGCATCTAAATTAGTCTCTTGGAAAAGTAGGCACAACGATAAATATAGAAAACTATACATGTAGAGAAACGCACGATTTGCGTGACACAGTTGAACAAGTTTTGAGACCATTAAGTAACTTCAGCTTTGTAGAAATACAGGTTTTGTTATTATATCGAAAGGACAATGATCTTCCTTCCCTTTGACCAAACAGTGCAAGATAGAGGGAAGACTCCAGTGTGTAAAAACTATAATGGACGAGTTCAGGTACCCTACTTGGTTCTGGCTGAAAAAGAAAGAAGATGGCTACGGATGAGCCAGTTCCAAAGGCAGAAATCTCAAACTTGGTGCTGAGGAATACAGAAAGCAGGAGTAACAGCTGGGAAGATATCTTTGCTTCCGCACAACTGGGGAGGGGGGAAGCATTTCATGGGAACAGGAATACTCAACTTTCCTCAAGGGTATGATATCTTCTGGCTGCGTTTGACAGAGTACATTTCTGCCGAATACTGCAAGAAATAAAAGCCAAGGAGACACTATGGGAAAGGGGATGTTCGGCTGGATATGTAAAAATATCAAGGACAGCTATACCCCAAGGGTCCTCTGTGACTTTATAAATACAATATGTAATCCTTAGAACAAATCAAATACAAAAAAGTTAAACACAACTCAACTCATGTGCTGATTAGTTGAGGGCTTTTGCAGAGTATGATATATTTTAAGCTTATCTAGAGCCTAATATTATCATGAAAATGACCTAATGTTTAACTAAACATTGTCCTATCTTCTAGATAGAACAAGGGGGGGGGGGGGGGAAATGTATTTTAAAGGCTTTCCTTTGTAAGAAAGATGACATATTAGAAATCCCTTGACTGTTGTATTATGTACAAAACACATCCAACAGAGAGGCTCTTGTAGTTTCCCCATAAATACTTGCTGAACATCAGGATATTCTATTGGAAATAATGAGAATGCACTGAGAAGGCACGACCCTGAGCAACTCGAGTGGGGAGTGTGGCATGGAAGATATTAAATCATGCTTTCTTTTGTCATTGCCAATTATATATTCAGGTTCCGTGTCAATGTTTAATATATCATCATAGCAATGTATTACACTTCCAATGTGTACTGCATAATCACAGTAACATCACTCTGATGTCATATTAGACGCTGGCAAAGAGCCACGGTATGAGTAAAAATTGGGGCTTACCAAGAAATGTCTACAGTATTATTTTATTTTTTTTTTTTTTAAAACGTATGATTAATTTTAAGCCAAACCAAAGAAACAACACATTTGAAGGAGTGGAGGTCACTTCCAACTGTTACTTCATAGTGTACTTTGGCTCAACGCCAAAGAGACAGAAGGGGAGACCCTGTAATAAAATATCTTTTACTAATTTATTTATTTGGGGTTGTTTTGGGTTTTTTTTTTTTTTTTTTTTTTTTATAGTGAGGGTGAAGATTTAGAAGCACTTTGGCATTTTCTGAAGAGGTTGGGGGGCTTCCTGAGATCACCGCTGCTTCCCTTTTGCTAGGCAGCCAAATGCGTACACCATACAGGCATTTTAAGTTAAATGGTCAATCGTTATCCAACATATCTGCAATGGCATGCACCAATTTCAAAATTCATTGTTTGGGGCATTTTTATGAAACGCTGAATGTTTTAGCTGTTATTTGGAAAGTTGTTGGAAATCCAGGAATGTTGAAGAGGAGAGCTGCACGCTATTAGATTTGTTCTGCCACAACAGGAATGAAAAATGTGTAAGTGGTCAAATCTGGATTTCTGGGATCGGTTCCTAAATGAGTTAATAGCATGCTATCCAAGTTTAGCTAAGCCCCTTAATCACGGTATGCTCTCTCACATCTCGCGTCCATAAAATAGATGCATTCCCGACTTCACAGAGATGATGTGTGCCTTCATTCGTTACTGCTCGTGAGACAATTAGATGTACTCAGACGGAAGGCATTATAGCAGGGTAAAGTAGTATTATTTTGTAACATGTTCTCTATGATAACGAGAAATTCAAGACACTAGGAGTATATCAAATTTTCTTGTAGCCAGAAGGGATAGAGTAATAGCCCTTATGGCTACAAAGGTGCAATAGAGCTTTTTTTGTTTGTTTTGAAGGAAAACACTCTTTTATAATTTTCTTCCCCTCACAGTAGAACCCTGGGCGAGAAACTGTGTGTAAAGCTCAAGTTTCCTCTCACTCGTGCCTCAGAGTCAGCTCTTGAGCCCATGGACAGCAGTAATCCTGGCCATCCAAGGCTTCCCATTGAGATGACGCGTCCTCTGTTGAAAGCACGAGCAATGTTTTCTCACACTTCATCCCATAACTTGATCACAGTCCGTCTCTCACCTTCTTTTCAGGCAACTGATCAGTAAGCATTTTATCTCTGATAAAATTCCATGTCCATGTTCCTACCAGTTTGAGTACAATAAAGATGCCGTTACTACTACTTTTAAAGGGTCTTACAGTAACGGTTTTTTATGACGTACCACGTCCATGGTCTCGTGTAGCGACAGAAAAATTGCTACTACCTATTTCAAAACTTTGAGATCGTCAGAATACATGACTTAAATCTCTCTAATTTTCATTCATTTACACAGTAATTTTAGTAAGTGAAGCGATGTAAGTGATTACAAATGCAGGTTTTCCTCAGGTACGTAGTTCTACGAGGAAAATCTCACCCTAAGAATATATCTTTACCTTTTAGCATTTCCCTGCATCAATGCTATTCCTCGTATAACCACTTATGACGGGCCAGACTCAAAAACCACTGAAGTCAGTGAGCACATTCCATGGCTCCCCCCATCGATGTCAAACTGTGTTTGACCATTCAAATAGCCCGTAACAGAACACAAAAAGTGCCTTGGACAAAAGTATTAGAACACAAATGAAAAAAATTGAAAAGAAGGTTGTTGTATGTTGTATGGCCGACTAAGACCCCAATGCTTTCTCTGAAGGAAAAAAAGTTAAAAGAACAAAAAAAAGTCATTTTCCCTGATAATAAAAATCAAACTATCATCGTTATTATTTCAAAGGTTTTGCAAAGGGTAGCAGCTGTTTGCCACAAATAAGGTTAAAGTATCTGCAACTATAAAAAAAGCATCAAATATTTAATTTTTAAGTACCTCATTTAGTCTTTTTTGGGGTCCTTTTCTGCTGTATCCATCAGTATGTTTTCTACAGATACACAAAAAAAATAGCATGCCAAGAGCAAATCTGTACCTACAGGAGCAAACAAGAGACACCAGTCAAAGCTCTATTCTACAGCGCTTCCAAATTTATTTTGCTGGGAAGGTGGCAGAGCTGAGGTGACTTGTATTTTGGGGTATGCTATCACCACGTGTTCCTCTACGAAAGAATGAGGTGGGGCAGGAACTGCCACTCCTGCCTCGGACCACTGAAAGGAACTATCAGCCTTCGGAGTTTTACGACTGGGAGGCCGAAATAAAACACAAGTCACTTCCAAAGGCAGAAGTAACACACGGCACGCGCAAACTTTTCATCCAGATGCTTAACACAGAAAGTGTTCTCCCAGAGACACGGTCTGCACAGAATAACTCCTTTTTTTCCCCTCGGAAACATCAATTTCTGGTCTTCCAGGCAGTTTAAAGTAACCTGCTCTGTGCACCCTACTTCATCCCACAGTCAAGTTGAGGTTCAAAAGACTATAAAGGTGGTTCACAGCTCATTTCCCTCTGAAAACGCTCTCCACTCATCAGTGTTTAGTGACTTGGGGCCACTTTGTGACCTTACTAATGGAAGTGCACAGCCAGGAGGGGTTATTGGTGCTAATGCAGGAAGAATCTGCCTTGTATAACTACAGAATTTCATAATAATGTGTTTTACAGTGTGGTCCAACTCGATTACTTGTAGAAATAAGAACAAAAAAAAAACCACAAAAGCAGATGCTCGTAAAAAGCTACACTACAAATGAAAGATACAAACCACGTTAAACATCTCATTGAATTAAGGAATGGAAGCTGGAGTTGTTCACATTTTACTTCTATAATTATTTAATTAGAGAAGGCATTATAAATACAGATTTTTTTTCTGAAAACATGAAGATGAGGAGAAATAGTCTGACTAGTTTGATATGTTTGCAAGGATGCAGACTTTTGTAAAAATGGTCATCGCTGTCTACTTATTTTTACTGTTTGGCAATATTGCGTTTCATGCTTCCAAACTTTTTAAAATGACTGTTAAAATATAAAAAAATCCTGACCCTTTTCTTCTATTTTGTTACAAAATAGACTTGATAAAATTTACAAGAAACTGCAAAAAACCCAACCTTCAAAACTAATATAGCATTAGTAATAAAAAAAATCTTTTAATTATTCATACCATAATAAATATGTACATTCTCAATAAAGTATAAAGAGCTACAACCTCTTCTGAAAAATTTTGAAGGAACTGAACCCCAATGGATGAGGAACTGTTAGGATAAGAACTTAAACCTGGCTCCGAACTCTGCACATCCTCACCAACACTCATCCCTCAATCGTATTTCCTGGCAGGAGAAGGAGAGAATCTTCTCAAATCTTCAGTTAGAATGCTAAAATTTTAAGACTGGAGGCAAGATAAAAAAAACAAAAAAACCCACAACACACAAACAGAGCACCAAAAAGAAAAGAAGGTGACCACAAGCTGCAGAAAATCATGTATATTTGATGGGGAAGTTACTAAGATACAGTGAAAGTTAAATCATCAAGGCATGGTATTTCAGAGAAGAATTACAATTTAAAGCCAAAGCTGGTTCCTAAACCTGTACCTGTAAAACGAATACTTGATTCCTTTTAATCTTTTTCATACATCTTTAATTGTGACATAACCTGCTCGTTTAAAGGCAATTTTCAGTAAGTTTACTTGATTTCTGCCCTGTTTGCTGTGCAGCATAACAAATGCAGCCAAATACGAACGCATCTATTGAAACAAATGGTTTCCATTCATCTTCCTTTTGTCTTATTGCAATATCTTCTGCTTAAAATGGGAAGACGACCTGTCCGTGTGTTTGTGTACATCTGTATGGATGTATATGTATAACGTATTAGAAATGTACAGATGAACACCTGTTTTTTTTGTTATGTTTTAAATACGTACCTACACTTGTATATGTAAAATGCCTGTGTATTTACATACCTATTACACTTTTAAGTGGATAATATACATGTTTATACCTCTACATGTTCATGTATCTTTACATATACACACACACATATATATATGCGCACGACCCTCCAAGCTCCTTGCCTTACCATGCAGTGCAGTGCTGCTTTCAGGGAAAGTTTCAAAGCGCCTGCACATTTATTTCTGAATAAAAGAAGCAGTTTGAGCTCCTGACCACTATTCTCTAACAAATAATTCTTTGTGGCTGTAATTAAGATGGCTCTGAAAGACTGCTGGGATGTCTTAGTGGTCTGGAGAGCACTCCCCCTCCCCTGAAACAAAATCCTTTATCACATTTTTGAATTAATTATAAAAGTTAAAAATTAAATCTTTCTTGTGTCCCCCATAATAATCCTCCCAGATCAGTTTTTGTCCATATTAATGGAGAACACATCCCTAGTAAGATTTAATTTCAAACTTTTATAATTATGGTTAAAATTAAATCTTACTGTGGCTGTATTACACATTAACATGAATGAAAGCCAGCCTAGGAGGATTATCAATGGTACTCCAGCACGATTTATTTTTAACTTTTGCAATTAATTAAAATCTTTGGATAAAGATCTTGTTTTGGGGTGGGGGAGTCCCTATTAAGATGAAGCCCACAAAGCGTTTCCATTCTTGTCTGGGGTATTGGAGCTGGGAAGGAAAAGGCTGGGAGCTCAGAGAGATCATCCCAGCAATTGCTCATCCCTGGCGGAGCAATACTTAGTTCTGAGCTCCCTCTGCTCTGGAGAAAATGGTAATAACACCCCAAAACAGCAATTTGTTTCTGAAAATGTTCAGCAATACTCTACACAAGCATGGATATAACCTGGCACCGTCTCCTAATACCGTGAGATACACAGGCTGCTTCTGTATTAACAATTCCTAGATTTTTAATACCCTTTGGGAGTCTTTGGATTATTGAGCCTGACCTCCCAGATAAGTCGGGTCGCAGACTTTTCCATGTGAATCTCTGTTGCAGAGGGAATTATTCCTTTCCCTCCCCGCCCCTGAGCAAGCGGAAACTGTGGAGCGCAGTCCCTCGTCGAGCACGCATTTCCAGAGCGTGCCGCGATGAGCGCCCTAAATGGTAATGAAGGTATCGTATCCTTTGGGACCAAACTGGGAACCTCTGCTCGGAAGAATAAGCCTCGTCACACGCCTTGCAAGGGAGGGTTCATCAGCTGCCTTCGGGTGAGGCACGTTAATGGCTGGATAGCACACAGGTTAAACCTCCGAAAGGGACACAACGACGAATTTCACAAATTACTTGTAATTTCAGCTGTGGGTATCATCCCATTAAGTTCTCCTCTTTCTTTCTTTCTCAGAAAAAAAATATTTCTAAGGATAAAACAAGTTTGCCTTGACTTACTTTATTTTTTTTTTCCCCCAAGCAGAAATGAACGCAGGTCGCAACGCACCGGGCGGCACAAGGCGTCGCAACGCACCGGGCGGCACAAGGCGTCCCTCACACTCAGCTTGCTGCACCAGCAGCAACCTGTCAGACAAAAAAAAAAAAAAAAAAAGGGGGTGAAGCTCCCAGGGAGCTTGGTCTTCAGAAATGCCAAGTCCTCGCAGGGCTCAGCCTGGTCTCACCGCACACTGAAAGTTTCACAGCACCCTGCTCTGCTTCAGATAAACTACAGCACCCGTGTGAGCTGCCTGCCATGGAGCGATTGGAAATGTGGGATTTTCTTAGAATTGTAGGGTTGGAAGAGACCAAAAGACCCTTAAGATCATCAGGTCCAACTGTAAACCTAATACTGCCGAGTCCACCACTAAACCACGTCCCTGAGTGCCGCGTTCTGGCACCAGCTGAGGATGAGTAAGATTTTTAAATAAGTAAATCGCAATAATATTGTGTTCCTCGGAGAAGTTTCTTCAGTCAACTGCTTTACTCTACAACATCAAGCATATCCTGCACTACTGAAAAGTCATGTTAAGTCATAACTTATTCAAGTTCCCTCTGAACAACACAAGGTTTGCAATAAGGGCTCTGCAGCACCTGGATTTTATAAAATTGTTTGTTTGCAATCAGTTATGCATCGTTTCCACCATTACATGCATGCTTTTGCAAATGGATAACCTCTCCTTGAAAGTGACTTTTTTCAATCACCAGCCTTCAGCTAAGGTAATTGTAAGATGACCTTCATGCACCCGAATAGCTGAAACAGCCTAAGACCCCACTCCACAGCCAGGTCAGTCCTTAGGGCAAGGATGGACCCTGAGCACCGATGGATAAAGGGTTTTCTGAAGATGTGAGCGTCTTAGAGAAAAATAAGCAGAAAGACAAGGGAAGCTGAGAAAAAACCAGGCACAGCGAGAGAAACAGTTGTAGCCAGACTCTGAATTAAAGCTATGAAAGGGATCATACTTGGCTGGAAATGAAAATGCTGTCTCCTATACAATTCCTTCGGCAATCAGGAAATGGGAACTTGCCCATTCTTTGAAAATATGAAAGTATTTATATTGCATCAAAAGTGTCTGATTCCACTATCATGTTTTTCTTCTAAGACAAATCACAGAGCTCAAAAACTTTGGCTAACCTCATTCTTTCTCTGTGATTTGCTTTAAGTTACACTAGGAGAATATCTCAGTTGAGGATTTTGGGGGGCTGCAATTTTGTTTCCCAGATAGTAGCACCCAAAAAAAAAAATAGAAGTTTTATGAGAAATCCACAAGACAGGATCTGATTTTAAACATGGGGAGGGGAGGCAGGAGGAGAGAAGACATAGCCTTGCACATCCACCTTGGAATTCCAGCAACATTGCAACCAAGACATTAACGGCTTTTGTATAGTGAGAGGCTGAAGATTCCTTACTAACTTCTGAAGGAAATAATTCTACTTCCTTTTTGTGACGTAGTTAATTATCTGTATGCATTCACTCATTAATCAACTAGAGTTCGTTTAGGAGAAAAGGTGGAAACATCTCATTTTCAGTAATTGCTAAGCGCAGTATTGAATCTTCAAGAGAAGATAAGCTTATTCATAATACCAATAAATCCATATATATACACGTGAATATACATATTCATATAGAGTTTCTTTTTGTTTTTTCTTTTCCTTCTCCAAATGAAAGATTATCCATATCTGATATTTCCATGTAGGAATATTGTATTCAGTCCTTACATAAAAATTCTGTCAATTATGACACAACATGGAATAAACAGTTCTACAAAGGAGGATTAAAAATCACTTCAGGAAAGTCTGGGCTACCGAATGAGACTTCATAAATGAGGTTTTCTTAAACAATCTTCTCCTGATCTGCAGATACCCCTCCCAGTTATCCGGAGACAGCTATTGAGGTCATTTTCTAGTTCTCCTCCTCTATTAGCCCAGGAATAATGGTCTCCCCAATGTCGTGCCAATAGGCTTCATTTTCCACTATGTTACTTTCAAAGTAGTTACCGACATCTAAGCAAAATATAATTTCAAATGTGAAAATAAAACAGCAAACAGTTCACTTGTAGCTTTTCTTTCCCTTCCTTGCATATTGCCCCGTGTACTCTTGACTAACTGAAAGCCATAATTATTTACTTTAGGGAGTCCTGTAGAGCCATGTCATCATGAGTGCCGATGAATTTTCTGGGAATGACTTGAAATGTTTCCAGTTAAACTCTAGACTTAACATCTCAAGAAGAAAAAATAATGTTTCTACCACGTATTTTATTAAGCCCTTTAGGTCCTTTTACAAGAGAGGAAATACCAATTAACGTATAATTTAGCAGAACAAAATATTATCCCATTTCAACCAGTACCCACTTCCTTGAAGTTTATTCAAGCATTAATAACCATTTAATGCAATTTAACTACACTGAGGTATCCGTTACATTAATATCATATATCCATCAGGAAATTAGAGTTTTGTCTCTATGAATTTTGTATTACAAGAAAGTCTTTATAATTTTATTCTGCACTTTATGGTGGCTAATTTAAGTTTTAAAATGGTTCAGATAGCTTCCCAGTCTCTCTCTTCTACAGTGTAATATGACTAACAAATTGTTACTGATGTTAAAAGATCATGAACACATCATTTATTAAACAGGGCTGGAGAGAAAAGTTTCAAAGAAGAGTGCATTTCCCATAAAATCCCTGTGTTTTCAGGACCTTACGTCCAGCCTTGGGAACAACCTCTGTGGATTGGGATGCTCAGGATTCTGGGCTCCACACGAGCGGAAGCAAACTCAGAAAATATACTCAGCACCATGAAGAACTGAATCCCACAGTTTAAGGAAACTCCCTGCCCACCCTCCAGTAATCTTTAACACGGACATCGGGCTGCAAGTGTAATAAGAAAAAGATTTCCTCCGTCCTACCTGGTCTGGGAATTAGGGATCAGTAATGACCACGAGAAAGAGGCCAGTTGGGGTTCAATGATAACCCAAAGGAAGACAGCAAATCCTCTTAAAACCCTCAAACGTGGGACAAGCACATGTAGGTACAGCTCCTCTGAAGTTTCCTCAGAGAGACATACAGTCTTGGTTATTTCAGCATCAGTTTGTTCAGCTTTTTAACTTAAAAGGTGTTTTTACTTTTTGCCTTTGTCAAAATACCAGACTCTGCACCTACAGCAGCAGAAAACAACCAGAAATAAATTCTGAGACAATGTAAATTATCTACTAATTAAAAAAAAGATAAATCTTGCTATTTAAGATTGGACTGGTATTTAGTGTTCAATTCCACCCCACAGGTTTTTTCTGAAACTGTGCCCAAATTGCTTAATCTTCCTGTCCTGATTAAAGAGGAATAAGAACACTGATTTGCATCTTCCAGGTTTGAGAATTTAAAGCTTTTTGTTTCCAAATCCTTTTCTTAAGAAATATTTGCTACACAGCAAATTTTTATATATCTTTATATACATATATATTTGTGCATAGCAAGAGGGGCAATACATCTTCATTCTGGATGGTATTATTTATTAATTATAGAATAACTTCTCTCTTCCTTTTACAAACTCTAAATGCAGCATAACTTCTTTCGGACACACATTTTTTACCCACCCTATGAATGTTTTTGCAGGGAAACTATCTGACAAGAAGAGATGGGTTAGGTGCCGCACGGGGTATTTGCCAGCAGTGTCCTACACCCGTCTTCCCCTACTGCTACACCCCTGGATGACACCCTGCACATCAGCTGGTTGCAGGTGACTCCTTTGGTAGTTACATTTATCACCTCCTCATGCCACTAGAAAATCATCTTGCACTTTTCAAGCACCAAGGATCAAACTATACAGAGAAGAAAAGAGTTACGTTATGCCATAACCGTACTGGAGAAGTTCTCCACGCGTTGGTTTGAGGGTCAGTACATCTGGACGAGCTGCACAAGAGACAGTAAACGTTCAAGCATTAGACAAGTAGCTGAGATCTGTGGAAATTGTCCCATAAAATGGAGTTTGAGAGCCGGCGGCGGCAGGAAGGGAGCAGCACACTGAGCAGAACAACACAGATAACACAGAAATCAAGCTGGAGACTCTCCCCGCTGGTAGCAAAGTGGTGCCACCACTAAGGTTTCCAGATAAGTGCAAATTCCCAGTGCTCAGATTATAGCCTAGGCTGTTTGAGGGAAGAAGTCTTCTCTAAACAGCCTTTAAATAAATAAGCGGTGCCAAAAAATATCCTGCCTTTCATGTCTCATCCAACAAGTAGAAATAAGCTTGCAAAACTCTCAATAGTCACCAAACACGCAGCAGCATAATGCTGCTACTCTTGTAATTTCACTGCAGTACTTAGAAATAACCTACACTGGAAAAATACTCCACTGCCCAAGCACTGCTTCTCCTCATCCTTTTTCCCCGCACAATATGTTTTTTCTGTGTCAGAAAATTACAGATTCTGAGAAGACGAATTTTCCTGGGGTGCGTTACTCAGTCACCTGCACGCTTAAATGAGATGGTAGAGAGTGATAAGAGAGCCTATATTAAATTTCTTTTACTGACAGGATCACTATAGAATAAAAAAAAAAAAAATATCTGTCACATTGTTGATATGAATCTCCTCCTTGTTGTGCCTTTTGGCATCCGTGGATAATTAAAGAAGCCTGAAACTGCTTTTTCTGCAAGTTCTTTCAATTCTTTAGTTCTTTTTATTTGTCCAGCAGGCTTTGGTCTTGTTAAACTTTGCCTATGAAGGGAAGGAAAAATAGACCCAATATATTTTATAATTCCAGAAGTGTTATCTGGCCAGAGGGAACCGGCAAGATCCTTTGGTGGGAGATTAAGCGGTAGCAGAGAGAGCAGCTTCACAATGCAACTGAGTTTAAGACTCGGAGGAATAACACAATTTAGATATTATAAATGTGTGATTTTTAATTGTTTGGTGCACATGAAATGTCTTTCTGTGGTACTAGTGACAGATGGGCAGGACACCTTAAGCATTTGTGTGGAAGTAGTCCAATGGTACCATTTAATCCCGGAAAGCAGCACGGGGCATGCACAGAAAACTTGAAGTTGACAATCCCTTTATCTGTATTATAAAGCATTATCACAATCAAAAAACTATACCATTGCGATATGCCAGCGGGAGGAAAACTGCCAGACACCAAAATAAAATAAGAATTACCGGTATCTTATGTGTTACAGTGATTTGTGATAGTATAAATTAATAATATTGCCGTATTTAAGTAAACCCTAGAATTAAATTGTGATTATACCAGAAGTTCCCACCTAGGTCCCAGTTAATGATCTTATCAATAAAGTTCGCTTGGACCATCTCTACTTTAACCACTCCTAAAACAGAAAAGATATTTATTTACCAAGCCTCCGCCTTTAGCACAAAACAGACCACAGAAATACCATCGACGTGGGAAGAAATAACAAGCGGCCACTGGGATAGCCTACTTTACCTAAAATTCCCCTTTTACTTTAATGAACTTCAGCAGAATTCTAAGCAATTCCTTAGTCCTGCGAAGCACACACACGTAGGGTTTGTGATCTTCTTTGTATAAAGTTTTTTCACATCTGTTCAATAGGGGGAAGAAAGAAATAAAGATACCCCGAATTCCTCATTAAAGTCTTCGTAACGTTTAGATAAATCGGTAATCCCACATCATACCACTGCACTAAATCACTGTAACAATAAAAAAAAGCTTTTTAATGTAATCATTAATTAATGCTTCAGATTGCAGGTCACATTTGTTGTATCTACTGGCATTTAATCCAATGCTATAGGCAAAATATAATTCAATGTGTCTTTCGGAGAAAACCCAGATATTTTCAGTATCTTACGCAGTATAACAAAATCAAAGTAATATACTTCCTCGGGAATTTTTTTAAAGAAGTCTCGCCCAGAAAAAAAATCAATACTCAAAATATTACTGTGCAGAATTATATCATTTGTGATATACAATATATTGCAGTAGAGTGCAGTATCATTAGCTCATTTAAGCATGCTTAAAAATAAAATTAAATTGTGCTTTTATTTTCTAAATATTCTATTGAGAAAACTACAGTTCAGAGAGACATTAGTGGTTTATGACAAAAAGATGTAGTTTGAGCATAGTTTAATATGTCACAAGCTTTGCAGATTTCTATTCTAATAAAATCCACACATGAACTTCTAATAAAAGCTCCATATGCAAGAAAAAACAGCCAGTTTACGCAGTTTATATTGTTAAAATGGTACACCAATAAAATGCAAGAAGCATTAAATTCTTTCTTGAAGCAATATAAAAAAATGGGAATATTGGTATGCATGCCACTATTTAAAATATTTTCTTTATAATATGTTGGTTTTCCTTATCAGACGAGCTGAATGGCAAATGGCACAGAGACAGGCTTATGAAATTTCAGTCTACAGCAATTTTTACCACCAACACAAATTATAAATAAGATGTTCCTTTTGTCAACAGCATTCTTCAATAAACTAATTGTATTACACTAATGAGACCTGGGTTGGGAAACGTACTGAGGTTCCCATGCCCCAGGTCAGAGGGGACTGAAAACATCTTGAGATTAAGCACATCTGCTGCCTGAGCCGGGCAGCTGCGCCGCTTGGTCAACCCAAAGAGCACCAGCAACAGAGGCGACCACGCACTTGACCTCACACCTGGAGGTAAAGCATCACCCCGTTGACCACAAGGCAAGGAGGAAAGTAGGGGCCATCCCCCTTCCCTTTGCCCCCGCCCCAAAACAAACTCTTGCTCTGTGTTTTCACATGGTCATAGAATAATTTATACCAACTTGTGTGTCACTGAATACATACATATGTCAATACATACTATATTACCACAGCAGGTGGAGATCAACGATATGAGTTATTTTAAAATTATCCTTTCTATGGCCATCGGGACACCAGAGACTGTTGAACATAATAAAACTTCACTTTTAATGGAAACTCCACCTGTACAACTGAAAATAGTTTCCTTCTCTAGCCACCAATTCATTTTTCCATTTTCTTTCCTCATTCCAGAGAGTAACCAAGGATAACTTCCAAACCTGCTTCGAAAGGGACGCACCTTTTTATCTAGAAGACAGAGCCTTGCAACACAACATAGCTCGAAATCAAGAGAGCTTCTACAGCAATCTTCAGCACCAACAGGCACTATGGGAAGTGAGGCACAAAACATACATTCTTCTCTTTGTTTTACGCATTTACTTATCTTTATCTCGGAGCATTTGCATTGTTTGAGCAGAAGAGGCTTGCTTTCACACCTTTTCGTTCCCCATTTCTGTATAACTCAGATGGTCTAAAAGCCGCTTTGCATGAATTCGCTGCATATCAACTGTCCTGCAGCAATCATTTTAGGAATGGGATACAATTTTTAACAATTTCATATATGTAAAATATAGACTAAATTTCTCCGTAGAAACACCCGTATAATCTTCAGTGACACTAACAGGTTTTACAGCACACAATTGAGAGGATAGAGAAGTGAAAATTCCCATCTATTACAGCAGATGAGAAGCCAGAGAGGTTAAAATGTAACTTTCCTTAGATGTTAGTTGTTTAGTTTATCCTGCACGTTATTTATATTACTAGAATCACAAAGTATAGAAAATTTACTTGATATATACAGGAAAGCACAATTTTTTGAGCCATTTCAAAAGTTATCTGTTCCATTGCTGCTGGGTTTTGTGCATCTAATGAAGAGAAATATGCAGTATGGAAACATACATTTCTGTCACGAATTTCATCAATCCATCATTTCAAAATTTTTTCATCAGCCTTGTTTCAAAGATCTCATTGGACCTACAAGAAAAAGCCTAACTAAATAAATTCTGGAAATAAATGTCAAAGAAAAGAAAAAAAGAATCACAAGTGAGACCTATTGTTCATCGGTCTGAAGGCTGACAACGCCCTTGGGGAGCAAAACATGACACAACTGCAACGTTTCAAGATAAGAATGACCTTAGAATGATCCATTCTGACCTCTGCATAAGCCAGGCCCATAGAAATGCAAGCAGTAGTTTGGGGTTTTTTTTTTATTAAAAAAACACAAAACACCACAACCCAAGCGTTCTTAACTTACATAATTTTTAGCAGTAAACTTTGATTAGGAGTAGGAAAAAAATCCAAACTTGAGTTGGAGAATTCCCATAATCCACCTGCTCCAGGCAACTCAATCCCAGTGGCCAGTTGTTGAGGCTTTTCCAGGGAATCAGACGAAGCAATGAATCCCAAAGCATTTTCCTTAAGTGATTTACACTTCTAGAGATGCGAGATGCAACAAGCATTAATTGGAATACAAGAAAGACTGATCAGAGAAGCAGTTTTTGAAATGCTCCGTTCAAGGAGCCTGGGAGTCTGAATTTGTTTCTTCCCCCATCACCATTGGCAATGCATCTTGTTGTGATGAATCAGCAAAGTACTGATAAGAAATTAAAGATTCAATAAGTTATTTTATCACTGTAAAGCACTGTGGGAGAACAAAATGACACGTTCGCTATGCAGTTCTGCTGTAGCTATACAAGAGTTACAAGTTATGAGTTCCCAAAAAACTTTTCTACAATTGCTTTTATAATCTCTTTCTTTTAATATTCACTTTTTGGGCTCTAACTTTAAAATTCTCTCTAAACCTATTGAGAAGCAGGAAAATAAAAAAGCAAGAAACCCAGGGATTTTACACTAGAAGCTATAACTGTAAAAGTTTTTTGAGCAGTTCTACCGCTAAAAAGCGGAAGGGAGAGAAAGCTGAAATTTAAAAGTGTTAACGGGAAATAGTCCCTTTGTTGAATATATTGAAGAAAAAGCATTGATATGGAACTTCTTAGGGTGCTTTCTAAATTCTTTAATACCTCATGGCATGATTCACAGCTTCTTTTTTCTTACCAGAGCTTTTCGAGAACTTTCCTTTCCAGACATCGCCTGAAGTTTTCTCAGGCATGTGAATGGGATTTCTCTTTGCCAGATAGTTCTGCTACACATCCTCCTCTTTGAAATAACCCTCCATTAAGCATCCTTGGGTGCCGAGTAGTTAATATGGTTGAGATTCTGGATATTTGATCCTGGTTTTGACACGGGGGAAGAATTAATCCCTTCGTCACTCACAATTCACACGCATTCGTTCAGGACTATGGGATGTGTTTATGTTTTCTTTCCAAAGATGATAAGTGTTTCTTGGAAATCCGAGAGTTTTGCTTTTTGGGTGTTTCATTCAAAACCTGTGTCATAGTCCTCCTCATTTCCTGTAAGTTTACTTATTTATTGCTCCTTTACAAAAAAATTTTTACACAACAGTAATGCACAGTCATAATCATCTGTTCTCCAGTAGCTGGACATCAAGCTGATGATACTGCCTTGAGGTATGTTAGTGTGTTTGGGCTTGCTTTTTTTTTTTTTTTTAGTCACCTCATAGAATTTTTGCTTTTTGTGCTATTTCTGCAGCACCACCTCACATTTTTTATTTTACCCATCTGGCTTCTGGTCTCCATCTCAGCGTTAGGTTAGATGCTCACCTTTGTGGAGACTGTTATTGGCACCTAAAATATTATACTCAGAAGTTAAGGCGGCTTTTACGGGCCCAGCTCCATTTCAGAGCTCTATGCTACAGACAATCACACACTCTGGGCTATAAGAATCCTTCTGAAGCTGCGTCCTGGGTTGAGTAATGTCCAAATTAAAATTCTAGGAAAAACAGGCAGAAGTTTCATAGAAGAACCCAGGCAGACAAACATGTGTTTTAATTTAGTGAGCAGATACAGTTTAAATACTCATTCCCATCAACATCTCAAAACCACAAGTGGGAATACAATACAAAAACTGAAACAACTTTTCTTTCTTTTCCCCGGAACGTGCAATGAGTAAAGAGGAACAAACAGTGGTCGCCGCACGTTTCATCTCGTATTTTCCAAAGAGGAGTCTGGGTGCACACACTACGTCCTACATGGTCCGTAAACCTCACAATTCCAGGAAGACTACAATTCACCATGCATGCCCTGACCGTGCAGACGCTGTCTGAGCGGCAGGTTGGACGCTTCCTGGAAACACAAGCCTCACTGCACTTGTCCTCTGCAGATGCTATTTCTAGGATTTCCAGATGTCCAGGGGACCATTTGGATCTACTGCTTTTCCCAGGCTGTCAGATGTCCAGGAATCCTGAACAAATGCATTTAAGTCACCTAATTTCATGCAGACAAAATTTCTAAGTGGGGAAATAAAAAAAATAAAATAAAATAAAAAATTATCTGAGGAATCTCAAACATATGCCAGCCCTACACTCTTTGTATTTCTGAAAAAGGAAGGAACAGTAAATGCTTTTTCAAGACAGTGATTGTCAACGCTGTTAAAACCATGAAAATCTACCGTAAACACAGCACTCATCTAGCAGAAACTGAAGTTGAAGGGAGAGAAGTGAGGTGGAAAGCAGAAAAAAAGAATGAAAAATAAACAGTATGACGTACCAACCCCAATATGTTACGCTGTTGAGCTGGAAGAAAGATAGTTGAAATTGCTTAAAGAAGATTTTTTTTTTTTTTTTAAATAAGCCTTTGCCTTTCATTAATGATTTTGCCATAAAGAGTAGGAGCATGGTGAAGTCTGCTGGCAAGACAAAAAGTGGGTATCATTCATTCACAGAAGGGTAATAACATTTCCTATAAATGTATTATGTATCCTTGAGGACCAGATTACTATAAATGTAATTAAATACAGTCACATAAGCGCAAGTTCAAGGTGGTATATTGATCCTAGGCAAAGCAGTAGCAGATGAGGAACATGACTGGTCAGGACAACAGAAAGGTAAGTGAAGAAGAGATCTTAAACTTGGCACAGATATAGAATCATAGAATGTGTTGGGTTGGAAGGGACCTCTAAAGGCCATCTGGTCCAACCCCCCTGCAGTCAGCAGGGACATCTTCAACTAGATCAGGTTGCTCAGAGCCTCATCCAGCCTGGCCTTGAATGTCTCCAGGGATGGGGCCTCCACCACCTCTCTGGGCAACCTGGGCCAGCGTCTCACCACCCTCATTGTAAAGAGCTTCTTCCTAATGTCTAACCTAAACCTGCCCTGCTCTAGTTTAAAGCCACTGCCCCTCGTCCTATGGCTACATGCCCTCGCAAACAGCCCCTCCCCAGCTTTCTTGTAGGCCCCCTTCAGGTACTGGAAGGTCGCTACAAGGTCTCCCTGGAGCCTTCTCTTCCCCAGGCTGAACACCCCCAACTCTCTCAGCCTGTCTTCGTAGGAGAGGTGCTCCAGCCCTCTGATCATCTTTGTGACCTCCTCTGGACCCGCTCCAACAGGTCCATGTCCGTCTTTATATGTATATATATAGTTTATATCTATATAAATGGGTATAAGCTTGCCATCATCGAGTTTAGGTCGGGTACCAGAAAGCAGTGGTTAAGCACAAGAGGAACATCATTCCTCAACGGCTGCTCAGTGCTCCACACCATGGGGAAAGCAGCGGAAGGAAAACCCTCAACTAGTTTCAAGATAGAGTCTAACACATTTATTAGCAAGATCTTAGGATGCGGGGTTTTTTTTGCAGCAGCCAAAAATAGAGACTAAGCTCAGACTGCGTCATTAACTTGCCTCAAAAATCAGTGTTAAAATACTGGGGAAAACACTAAGATTTATTACAGTATAAAAACTAGAAGTTGTTATACTTTCCTAGAAGAGAAGAAAGAAGTTACTAGGAAGGTTATAAACCTTATCGAGGATAAATAGCAAGACTCTTCTGTGCACAGAGAGGTTGGGGAGGAATTTCAAAAACAACTTGAACACTGCTGACTGAACATCTTTTGCATGATAAGGACCAGATGGAAAACCCATGGAAGAGACCAAATGAATTCACTTGCAAATTGTCATTTAGCATTAATTACGCCCAGAAAGCTGCCTCACATTGACGTTTGTATTACCAAATACTACAACATGAATACATCTACGTAAAAGTTTATAATCAAACCCATGCAAAAAAATTTAAATATTGCAATGCTGTAAAGAGATTAAAGATATGATTTTAGTTAAGTATTTGGGTTTGCAGTAAAACATTTCACCATTATGCCACGTGTGGTTTTTCTGCTTAACTGCGATCTACAAAAACCCTGTAATAACACAGCTTTCTGATTAACCAAACAACTAATAACTGAGAAGACATAGTGACTAGCTATCATCCTTATGTAAATAAGGAAAGCTTATTTTTGCTCACTAATAGCTGCACATAACAATGAAATGCTTTTAATAAGTTTTAAGAGGATAAGACCAAGAAATCAATTTGGTGAATGCCCTTTTCGATGACCGCACACCATGTCTGCGGCTGTAGCATGACATGTTTGCATTGTTATTTGGCTGTAAACAAAATGAAAAGATCTGTCATTGAAATTTAAACAGAGAGACTGGTTACATAAACTGAAACATTCTCAGCCCCAGTACAGTACAATCAACAGTCTGAAGAGACTGTACAGCTAAACAAAGTTTGGGGATGTTTTTGGATAGAGGAGAAAGATTAATAACCAGAAAATAACTCCTGGCTGCCGTTACAAACTCTCCGGAATATAATTTAAAATTTGAGTAAATCCAAAGATTGATGTTCAAGCTTATGAAATAACCATTTTTTCCACAGTGTTGAAACACGCACCCACGTGGAAACAAATCTTTTTGCTAGCCAATTTTAACAGAATATACTGCTTTTACCAAAAAAAGCAAATTAAATAAATCTGACCTATCTGTTCTCCTGGATAATTGTAACCGCAGTCAGCAAACAACAAATCTTCTATAAATGGTCATCTTTCCAAATTACACTGGCTTCAGAACGTGCTTGATTAATTGCACAAACACTGCATGCCTACAAATGCAATTTGTCCGTGGGGACCAACAGCGGATGCCCGGGACACTCCCGGCAGTCACGGGGGAGAGGATTTCTCTCTCTCCCCGCCTGTGTTTGTTGCAGGTAAACAACACTGCGCTTCATCACAAGGCCTCGCACATCCCTCCAGTCCCAAACAGAGCTGTCACCCTGCCCCTAAATGGAAATTTGGGACGACTGGGATGAGAAGAAGCGAGCTTGGAGAAGTCAACTTTTAGGAGAAGCTTCCCCTCTCTAACAGCATCTCCTGCTGTCGGCAGGAGGGTGGGAGGTGAGCGCCCCCAGGGCTGGAGCCAGATGTCAGACTCAAATCCCAGTGCCTGGCATCCCGGGAGGGCTGGCGCCGGGTCATCAGGCTTTTCCCAGCAGGAACCAGCGCGGGGTTCCCTCGACTCTGAGGCTGGATTCTAGAGCAGACGGACACACAGACAGACCGCTCCGGGCGTTGAAATCATCACGTGCAAACCCCATGCAATAAAGGCGTAACGCTCACTACCGTAACTCAAGTATGTTGGAGTAAACTGAGCTCTAGAAGTGGGAATGATGAATCAGAGGCGGATCGACTCTTCTGCAGTATCTCTCTTCTTTTTTGGAACGTAGTAGCATTTAACAAATTCAGATTAAATTTTTACAAGTGGCATGTTGTTTCTAAATGGTCTTTCTTATGCGCGATTAAAACATAATGCCCATAACTCCATCAAAAATACATGAGACACCTTTTTCTGAGTTGCCAGGTATTTCTGACCGAGAGCAGCAAATGGGTTACATGGATATTTCCACTGAGACACTGGAGTGAAGCACAAAGAGTAATCAGAGAGGCTGTTACAAGCCCATCTAACTGCACTCTTCCTTCACCTTCAGGAGTAGCAGCCATCCTATTATAAATACCGGGGGGGGGGGAGAGGATCTCAGAGACAGAGCTGATAAGTAAGGAGCTGTGCACAGATAAGCTGGCTACACCGCTTCCTGCAAAGCAACCAACACCTCCTCTCCGTAACTCCTGGGACAGGCACGTGATGTACAACATAGAGCATGGTTTTAAGCCTGGAAAGAATCAAAGTGCTCGTGCTTAGAGGTACGAGATACAATATTTGAATTGCACGGACTGGAGGTACTTGCTGCTGCCCCGCATCCTCCCGAGCTCACACGGGGACGCATCGACGGCTCCCACCCTCCCCGTCTAGCCCTGATTTTACTCTCTTTCTCCATCAAAGACAAAATGAGATCCACATTCCCTTCTGTTTTGGCAAAGCCTCAGCAGCTCGTTGTGTTTAGCAAAGCCATTGGAAATTTAGAACCAGGTCCCGTTTCATTCCAGTTGTATATGCCCAAAGGAAAGTGGAGTTTTTGATAAATGGTCCCGTTTATGGCACATCTCTAGTTTCTCCTCTTTTCCCTACAATACTACATCACAGTTCAATTTGATTAATACTGAAAAACATTTCAGAGCATATACATCTACCCACCCAGTCAACCATATCAGAGGACGAAAAAAGAAAACACATGTTAATAACACAAAAAGATATGTAGCTTAGAAACAGCAGTAAATGTAAGATAGCAAAAGGAATTTTAGGGTTTGCTGAGGGTTTTTTTTCTGCCTCCAAAAGAGGTGAAGACTTTCTTCACAAGAAGAATAAGTAGAAGAAGGAGCAAGATAACACAACCCTTAGATTTTTAGAATGAAGCATGTTTTTTACAGTATGATTTAAAAACTTTTTAAGGTATTAAAATCACTGTATTAGTCACCTGAGGTATATGAAAAAATGGAAGCTATCCTGAAAGCCAAGCCAGTCACAGCATAAAGTTAACAAAAAGTCGCTGTTTTGCAGAATTTAGAACATTACACATGCGCATTGCCCAGATTGACAACATGAGCTGGAATGGTGCCAGAAGAGCAGCTATGATTTATTAGGTCTGTAGCACTTAATCCAAGAAATAAAAAGGACTTACGTGACAGATGAGTGTAAATGAACTCTCGGGTCAGACATTCATTTCTTAAAAATTAAAATAAAATAGGACTGAAGCAAGATATTGTATAGCTTTAATATACATTAATGTATTACATATTTCCTAGTGTACTTTTGAATTTCTGAGTTTTAACCAACTACAAAACGATTATTACTTTTTTAAAGCCAGACTAGTTTAAATAAATATTTACCAAATCCCATCACGTCATACTGCCCTTCCCTGGTAACATCATCATGGATCAGAAAACGTTTACAAAGAATTAGGACAGAGGCTGAAACCCTGACCCTACTGAAGTCAACGACCAAATTCACATTCTCAGCAGAGATGTGTGGAGTTTCATGCTAAACCCTCTCCTCTTCGACAGTGTCAAGCCATGAAGGAGGGGGGACCATTTACATCATGCCCGTAGAGATCAGAATCTGCCCACAGGGCCAACTAGTCTTTATAGCTAAGCACGGTCTGACTCGACACCAGTAATAAAAAGGTACTTGACTTCCTACACGCACCAGTACCATGTTCTACCACAGTTTTCTTCTCAAAAGAATGGTAGTAGATCCACAGTGTACATACTTCTGGAAGACTAGGGAGATTTTAATGGGAACACAGTTTTATTCTTTGTGACTCTCCGGCCAAGCCATAAGCTGTTGTGCTTCGAGGTTTAGTCACCTGAAACAGAATAACTTTTTTTTTTCCCCCTCCTATCTAATGTATTGATAAATCATTTTCAGCACATAAATTCCCCCATAAAAACTTGATCAGAAAGCAAGAAAAGGTACAATAAATAGCCAACAGCATGCTAACCTGTGTGGTTTGATACAGCTGAACAAGCTGTGAAAAGGGATATTGTTCCTTTAATAGAACGACTCAAATGGTGCTCAAAACAGATTGGGCTGACAATTTTTGCAACCTTGGTGTCTCCTCCAAGATTTACAATGGCACAGCTCCCCTTTTTAGCAAATTAAACCTTGTGTCAAGGCTTAAAATTAAATCCAAACTTCTTTTCTTCTCTGTACAGAAGGAACAAATTGGCACCACATGCCGGTAGTCAAGGAGTGCTGATGGGAAACAGAGTGAAGTGAGCGCCCTCCAACCTGGAAGGCGTCACTAGTCAAAATCAACTGGGATAAACAGTCAATTCCACTTAAAGTTTGACATATAAAGGCTTGTAAGATAGAAACATTCAAATATAAGAATTCTTCTGTACCACACAAACCTGTCTCAGTGCCAACACTTAAACTTTCTGTGCTGTGCAAGCACTTTGTGGAAATCTGCCTTTAGTATAGTTTGATGTTATAAGATCCTGTGTTGCCAAAGCCTGTTTAGTTTGTTCCAGAGAGCAAAAAAAAGGAAATACAACAGAGACCCAGAGTGCGTGAACGGCAGTGACTTCATATCATATTGCCTACTGTTACCAATATAATTTTTTTCATTATTCAGGATTTGCTTTTATAACATTTTAAAGCTTACTCAGATATACCAGATAAAATAAAAGGGTATTTCTAAGGATGGACATTCGAACTGCTTCACATGGGCAGAAATGCAAGAATAGCTTTTACAAAACTACACAAAGGCCAGACTTCCCTCCTCCTCATGCGATTGTTTTGATGATTGCTGAAGCAGGGCCCATGTCTAATCCACCCTGAAATCCACTTTGCCCACCGTTTGCATGTAAAAGTAACCCTACTTTTCCCAGGTCGAGAATCAAATTCAGGCCAGGCACTTTGATACGACTCTCAAACGTTTAGGAAAAGTTTCGCTGTCAGATGTCATCTGCTTAAGTCACCAGCACAGAAGCTGCTGCAGGAAAGGGCTCTTTTTACAATATAACAAAAAAGTTGAATAAATCTAATTTTTAAAGACCCTTTATCTTTTATGTTAGCTACGTAGATAGGAGATGTTGTTCGAGAGCACACAGCAGAATCATCAGCTCACAACCCAGCACCACCAAGGTACGGACACTTAACCACAGAGAGACACCGCAATAAAAGTAACAGCCTCCAGATCAAGAATTCCAGAATCTTCGCTATGTCCTCTCTAGCTCCCATTAGTTTTGAGGGGATTAATATGAAATATATTTGTCATAATCTCTCATAGCAATTGATTTTGACTTTCCAGACAAGTTCCATAGCTGCCATGCTAGTGTGAGACCAAATTAGGATGGTGATTGGATACCAAGATGCACTTCTTCCTTCCTTCATCCCAACAACTTAATCAGGGATGGAAATAGCCCCCCCACACATCTGACATACCATCTGTGCACACCCTAAGGTACACAAATAGGGGCTACTAGTGGCTAGAAGTAGTCGCAAAGTTGCAGAGTAGGACTGATGATGCTGGATTGCTAGAGATGGTTAAGGAGTACTGGAACAGGGAGTAAGAATTCATCAGGTTTTTTTCATGCATACCTACATATATGTACATTAAAAAAAAAATCTGAGATTTTAATCGATCTACTTTAACTGTTTCTAACGTGTACATAGGTTTTAAGTTTTCAGGCAAGCTTTTCACATTGACACCTGAGCACTATCTGAGACAACTGCGGGTGCTGCCTCCTGGTAGTGAAATGAGTGTCCGCAAGCAAAGTTTCCTTTCCCTTCATTAGGGCACACCAGCTAAGATACAAGAATCCTACAACACAACCATCACTTCTGAGAAACCTGTAATTGTACAAACAATTCTTACCAACATTTCCAATGTTCGAAAGCAGCAAGCATCGAAGACTATCGACAGTCTTAACACCAAACCACTGGAAAGCCAAACTGGAGGCAGTCAGTTGTCAAGAAGCATTATTCCAAATTACCTACTTCAAAGCAGAGAATATATTTGCAGAGATTTTTGATATGCTGCTAAAGGTGGGCTATTCTTTAGTGTTAAAAAAACCAAACCACCCTCAGATGTAATTTTGTTAAAATATGAAGTTTTCCAGACTGGAGAGGCACAAAACCACAGAGTTACAATTACACTGTAGTGCTGCGCGTTAACTGGAAGAAATGACTTGCCAACTGAAAGGAAAGCCAGACCTTCCCCAGCACAGGATGACGCTCTCAGGTGAGGACCAAGCTATCGGAGTCTCTACTGAGTCCGTAAATCTCTGCTCACCATTCAACCTGTGGAAGCGTTCAAACTCCCCAACCACCACCTTAGAAAACTTGTTTTTTGCTGGTACATAAATATTTCATCAAGATCTTTTCATTCCAGTGGGATAACTTCAGATGGTAGGTACAAAATTTTAAACGAGCATAAATTAAAACGTGCAGCCATGCTGAAGGTTTGCACAGCTTAGCAGGAACTTTTATTTCATACAGCATTTCTCAGCTAAAGTTGCGTTTATGTTTTGCAGTTCACCTCTGTTTAAATAATAATTATGGTTGTGACATACAATGACAAAAGCCAGAAAAATTCAAAATTAGCCGAGACATACTCTGTCCATTGTTTGAATGTGCTCAGCTGGTTTTGCTTTACTAATACCACCAAGACAGAAATTTTCATTTCCCAAAAACACAAACTTCTGGCAAGAGGTTACAGAGTGAAATAAATCTTATTCTTGGAAGAGATTTTTGTTTGACACCTGAATCATTTCTGCTGGTTTCTCTCCTTTTTTCCTTCTTCAAATGGAGTCTTAGAACTCTAAGCCAAAATACAGAGTCTTAGAGCTAGCACAACAAAAGCTCAGCATCCAATTTCTCCTTCCAAATACACTCTCCTCCTAAAACCTATCAACAGAGCCATAGCCTTAGTAGCCCGCGCAGAACTGAGCAGAAGGCTTGCCACAGCAAGGACATCTCCTCAAACATTTTGCTATGCAATAGCTTTTTCAGCAGGTGTGGAAGCAAAGGTGTCAAAACACAGACTTTCAGAGCTTCCTATTTTTGATTTAGAAGTTCTAAGATAGATGCACTTCATTTTCATTTCTAGTAGACTGGCAAATGCTAACTGCATCTGACATCGGCAGTACTATACATTAAAATACTGAATTTGTTCTACCA
This sequence comes from Rissa tridactyla, assembly GCF_028500815.1. Taxonomy (NCBI): domain Eukaryota; kingdom Metazoa; phylum Chordata; class Aves; order Charadriiformes; family Laridae; genus Rissa; species Rissa tridactyla. The sequence goes on along the minus strand of NC_071472.1, from coordinate 3,656,626 downwards.
TGTACCATTTTTTTTTCACCTGTTTTCTCTCACATATTACTCCTTTTTTCTCCCCTTCTGGATACAAGTGAGAAATCCGCGTTTTATGCGTTTATATATACACGTTATACATCTCCTGTTTTCTTTTACATTGAGCAAATAACAGAACGTCTTATTATTGACAGAGTGGTTTCACATTGCTATTCTAACACACTGAGGGTTTTCAAGCAAACAGTTTTTCCTCCTTCTGATATAAAACAGCTCCAGATTTTTTTTGTTTGCAATCCTAGATTATTCACAAGATTTTTCCAGTCTCTTCATTAAGTCTCAATCCTATATTTACTGGAGTTAACTGGAAATTTGCCGCCGCGTCTGCAGGTTTACAGCTTTAGTTTAGTGGACTAATTCCAGCGTAATACTATTGTATCTGTTGGGTTATATCCCCCAGGAATTTGGCCCACAGCTTCACTAATTAGTATATGCTATGATAGGACACTGAATTCGCCAAAGCTTTGAAGTGGATCTGCTGAAGCCATCACCTACAGCGAGCTCCCTAAAGACTGAAAGTCTTTTCAACCCAAGAAAGCCAGGCTTTATTTGAATAAAATTAGAAATTTAACTTTCAAATAGAGAAAGCTCAAAGTGACTAGGGAAGGCAGGGCTGAGGTAGAAAGGTTTCTGCACAGCTGTCTGTCCCTGTCCTTCCTTACTGGCTTTATTTTATCTGACCTAAATCACTTGCAGAAAATTTTGCCCAATTCTCTCTCATCCCAACAAAAGAAACCTCGCAGCCTGCTCTGGGACCTGGCTGCTGCTTCCTGCTCCTCGCTGCTATCTGTGAGCCTCATGGCATGAGCAGAAGGCCTCTCAATTTGCACCTGCGTCCCACCAGCCCAGCGGTCCTGCTCCATTCACCCTCCAGCCAAGCAGCCTTGCGGGAAGGGACATGCCCTCCTGCACCCAGGGACACAGCCGCCTCCACCACACTGCTCCATCGGCAGCTCCCCTGGGTCCCCACATCGACTAACTTGCCCTCCGCTTTTAAAACACGTCTCCGCTCTATTCTCCCTTCCCACATCCAGAGCTCTTAAGGCGTATGCTTTCATTGGGAAAACAGGAAAACGCAATAAGCTTTTCTGCTTTCTTTCTCATTCCCTTTCCTCCCAGAATGGTCATCCTTACGCCATCGCAAGGTCAGAGGGAGCTCTGCAGGCCGCTAGCACCTTGTGCTGGTGGCAGATCGACATTTGTCTCTCGAATCTATAGAAACCACTTAATCTCTGCAGTCCACTGAAACCATTCTTACCCGAAATCTCAAATGATTTCTGAGTTTTTAGTCATAACCAGAACTTTGTAGTCATTTTCATGCGCTACCTAGTCCCTCTTTTTCCAAAAGCCTTATTACGCCCAACAGTTCTTTGCAGTTATTGCCTTGTTTAAGTTGGACAATATCAGCATCACACTGTACAAGCATTGTTTGAGCTTCGCCTCTTGCTTCAAACCAGGCTACCCTTAAGTCCTCCACAGTCTTCCTATAAATCTTATCTGAATTACAGCTTTCTTGAAGAGGTGTCACTTTCCAGGCTGTCACCATTTTATAGCTCTGCACCAGGAACACGATTTACTCTGAATTTGAGAAACGTTAACGCTGTGTTTCAGAATGTGGTTGCAAAGCTCCATCAGCAGCTACTGCCTGGGTTACACCAGCCCCTTCTCCCTTCCTCACCTCTTCTCCTTCTGGCACCAGGGGCATTTGCAAGGACTGTATGAATCCATCATTTCTACTTCAAACCCATAAATTTTGCCTCTAGTCCACAACTAAGTCCGACTCCCATCACCTATTTACTACAATTTCAAAGTCTTGGGATTTTTTTCCCTCCCTTAATACGCCACACTCTCAGATGTTCTTGCAAATGTGTTATTAACAGCCAGATCATCTAGTGGGAAAATAACAAGAAAGCTGGCTAGTCTTTGATTGTAGGGTTGTTGGTGCTTGTTTGTTTATTTTAATACTTCTTCTAACCTACAGGGATGTCTTTTTACCTTTGTTACATTATTAGTTTTAACAACTGTATTATCTATTTTTGTTGCTTTTGATTCTGTAATTGTTAAAAATCCATTAAACTATAGTAACTGAATAATTTCAGACTATTTCTTTCCCCTTCTTTACGCCCAAGAATCAAGAATTAACTAACAGTTTAATTAAAACAGATAAACTGAGAGGGATGTTAGTTCCCCTGAGAGGATTACATACACATCTGATATTTTCAGAAGAATAACATTTATGAGATTTTAATTATATGCAATGCCATAGTTATCATTTTTCCTCTTCAAAAGACAAAGTGGTCTGTCTTCCTACCTAGATCATAGGCCTAATCTCCACCCGAGGAGGCCAGCGAGGCTCTACAGTGGAAGCAAGGTCAAGTTTTTTCAGAGACAACTTCAGGTACATGGGGGTTGGCTTAAGGGAGAGGTTCCCCACACTGGCACATTACAAACGTCACACTCACACCTGAACACAGCATTACACCTCAGAAGCTCTGCGACCACTGGCCAAGTAATCACCTGCCACGTGCATCCCTTCCTAGATATGGTCTACTAGTAGTGGAAAATTCACGTTTTCCTGAGTGGGGGTGCTCATATTTCAGTTGTCAACAGACATAGAGCTCCAACTCTTTGCTCAATGTTTCAGACGCTACTGCTGTGCCCAGCATGCTATCGCATGTTATGGCTGTTATTGATATCCATCACGGTCAACACTGGCAGAAGCTCCATATAACGCATGTGCTACAGACGACCGTTACGGTAGCGTATGCACATCAACCTAAGGACTGAAACAGTAAATGACCAGCAACAGAGCACCAAGGAGAAATGCAAAACATACAAAGCCAAACGCCAGTGTTGTTGGTGCTGGTTCGTGCAGAGCAGATGCTGGTGTCTTTGGCTCCTTGATGCGGGACGCACAGTCCCCAGGAGAGCAGGTCCCGGGGTGTCCAGGGAAAGCAGCATGTTTGAGCACACGGACATCATCCAGCAATGTGGCACACGCTGGGAGGAAAAAAAACCACACTATTCCAAACCTGCCGATCACACATGGTCCATTTTCGGCATTAGCCCGTGAGCTCAAATTTTCATACCTTCCTCCTAGAAATAGCTCAGGATGGGGAAAAGCAGCTCCACACCATCTCCAACTATTTCCCCAAAGCCATTAGCATAGGTATTAGCCATATGGTTCGGACCGACTTTACAGCCTCTGTGCTTGCTCAGCTTGCTTTGGTCTCTAGTAGCGCTAAGATCTGAGGAAAAAGGGGAAAATTCATTTTTTTTTTTTAGTTGACGTCATTGTGGAAACCTGGAATCCAGAAGAAGTTGGACCCACCACAACCACTTCAGGTTGGAAGGCTGCTTTCAGAGACTCTTTACTGCAGACACCAATGACAGCAAATTACACGCTTGCCTTGGAAGGCCACCAGATTTTAAAGCTCCAGTGACACATCGATCTCACTCTGCTCCCTACACACCAGACAGCATTTATCTCAAACTCAAAGCTGTGGCCCCCGAGAACATGTCAGATCCTTGACAGCTCCCCCTCATCAACCCACCGTAATGCGAAGGCTGAAAGCACACTCATGCTATGTACAGACAAAGGTGTAAAACTATTTGCTAAATAACCTTGAGTATATTTTCATCCCCCCCCCCTTTTTTAATAAAAAAAATTAAAACCCTCAATATAATAGAATGCGTATTTGGAAATAAGAACAAAATTTCCTTTAGTCCATTTTTAAGAGATTGCATAATAATTTTGGCCATTCTCCAGTATTAATGCTACGTTGAGATAGGGCAGAAAAAGATGAAATGAATGCTGAAAACAACTCCTTAGCTAAAATTCCTCAAAATTTTGAGCTGCGGATGAAGTAACTGTTAAAAATAATCTCAGAAGGCTTTATCCACTCTTAGCGATTTGTTAAATTAAAACAGATTACAGTGGATATACACCTTCCTTTGCTAAGAATTGCAATGGCGTAACATAGAATGCAGCTGAGAAATTAAGGAATCAATATGTTCAAAAGAGAAATGCATATAAGTGACGAGTTGAACTTTCACGTAAAGATTAAAAGAGGCAACAAAAATTTTTATGTTTGCTTTCTCTACAGTAACTGTAAAGAAGCTACTGGGGCATAATTACAGTCCTTGATCTTAAAAAAAAAAATCTTTACTATTTCACTCTGATGGAAAACATTCCATTATTTAATAATTAGACCACGACATTATTTCTATGTGTATTTTCTGATGAATTCAGGATATATTTGAAGCAAAGACTCTGCACTCAGCTACCAAAAAAAAAAACTCAAGCCCAAAAAACACACCACAAAACATCAAGACCTTGTAATTCAGTCTGGCTTCTATTTCTGCACCTAGAATTACTACCACTTCTGCCAGGTAGTATTTTGGTCTTTTTTTTTTTTAAATCAGCAATTAATTTACAAAGTTGCAGATTCATAAAATAAAGATGCCAAAACTGTAGCCCAGTTAAGAAATCACATTCTTTAACGTATCAGCACAAGGCACAGAGACGGGGTTACTTCTTCCTTATCAATCAATTTAGTAACCAGGCGGGAGAAAGCGTTAACTTTAACTTGTTGAAAATGAGTGTGCATTCTAAAAAAAAAAAAAACAACCCAAATCTAAATATCTAAACACAAATACCGTCAGGGCGCTTGTCCATTAAAAAATTAATTGCGATCAAATTTTGATACAATTATGTGCAGAATAAGAACTTCTGCGTATTTGGCAGGCAGCCCACTTCTGTATGCAATGCATAAAAACTGTAAGAATGGATTCTATACTAACTACAGGGTGCTTACTTTCCTTCAACGATAATTGTCTTAATGCCTGTTTTAATCAGTATTAACTACTAGCAATAACATGCTTTTAATTATGTTTTAAACGAGTCCTTTATTGGGCTGTTTTGGGAAGCAAATTAGTCAAAAGGAGCTGTTAATCAAAAACGTGTTACTGGCACAAAATAAATGTTCATTTAAGGAGCCATTTGAAATAAACCTGGCTCATTGACTCTGACAACCTACAAGGACACTGGGGCCTCCTGAGGATAACTCCTTCAGTACTCTCCTAGATACGCCTTGCTGCTCAGAAGTTATAAGTAGAAACATTAAGCAGTTTAGGTCATTCATCAGCTAACTTTTACTACTGTACTCAAGAAAATGAGCCTCCTAGGAACTTCACAGCAGATCTATTCCTTCATTAGCTAAGTAATATTGAGAGAGATGTTCCTGTCATTATGAATGGAGAAATCTATTGCAGTGAATTTTACTAGTGTCCCCTTTGTCTATGAACTGTCTTTGTAGATTCCAAGGTATTTAGGCTGAAAAACTAGCATAATTATCTTTGAACATTACTCGTATGTGTTCATTTCCTTCTGCTGAGCGATACCCGTGCCCGAAAATTCTACCGCACAAGATTATATATTCCGCCTAATACACAGGCGCGCAACTTGGCACGAGTACATAATATCACCCTCACAGCACAACTTTAAATAGAAATTTCATTAAATCTGTTCCATCGCCCGGTTTGAAAACTTAATTTTGCTGTAGCTGTTTAATTTGAAGCACTTCAGCTTTAAACAAACTGAGGATTGCTTGAGTTAGGGCAGTAGCTAAGAGTCTGGGTCTAAGGTCCGCAGATCATGGCTTACTGGTTGATCCTTTGACTTTCAAATCTTAAACTAATCTTGCTTCGTGACAACGAAAAAAAGAAAAACACTTTAAAAACAGGGGGATTTGATTTTACTCACATGCTATGTCTCAGTTAACTCCTTCAAAGTCCTTAACCTTCATCTCCAATACAAAATGGGTAGCCTAAAAAGGTCACCAAGCTACCATTCCCCCCACCCTGCCCGCTATGACACAAAGCATGCTGAAGCCATATAAAAATGAGTTATTGGAATAACAAAACTGGGTTTTCCTTTATCAAGAGCCCCTTCAGGATCATATTGGAGTAAGCTCTTATTAGGGAGGCAGGTGGTTAATTAAGCATCAGTTCACAGTATGTCCTTAAGAGACTGAGCCTAGGGGTAGGAATGAACTTGCAAGAGAAGTTATCACCGGATTAACACCAACACCAAAAATAAAACCAACCTGGGGGAAGGGTGCTGAAAATTATACACACTGAAAACACAGGGCATGCTATATATCCATGGTTTTGTTCTCCAAAGGCCACTATCGCTCAGAAAACCCACTAGCAATGGTCATGGCCAACATTATCGCAGGAACAATGACAATATCACTATTCAGACTCCCATCTTCAAAAGGCAACTGGAAATAGCAGCAAGCCAGGTCTCTGGGGTATCCTTGACATACATTTTAAATGGCCTTCTAATAAGAGTTTACAAGCATAAAACACCCTTCCTTCCAGCCCAGCCATACCTAGGAAGTCTTTAACCTGACCAATTCCCTGCTCTTACATGCTTATTCAAACCAGAAACTCTAGTCGTGACCATGTCAGCCTGCGGACACCACCAGCACTTCATCAGCACATCAGCTTGGGCAAGCAGCAGGAGGTGGCAGTGAGGAAGAGGTGCAAAGACCTGGCGGGCTGCAAATTACTCAGGGATGAAGCTGCCTTCCCCTCCCATTTATTTTCTTCAAAGAAAACAGCGCCATAGCAAAACCCAACCCGGCAAGTCTATCCACGCCATAAACCAACAAACCCAACCTGCAGGCAGACCTACGGGACTTCCATAGCACTAGAAAAAAAAAAATCTGGCACATCCTGCCCAGTGATCGCGCTTAAAGACTCAATGTCCTGGGGTGGGGCGATAGGGAAAGGTGAGATTCTTATAGCCGACCGAGCGCAATTCCTTCTTCATTAGCAGCATACCATGTCATGTTTGAAATAGTTTTATGGTCTAATAAACATGTCTTGATTTTATTGACTTGTCTTTAATTCTTTCAGCATGTATCTAAGGGAACAAACTGTCCTTTAAACACTTAAAATGATGGCTTTAATCCACTTAAAGAAAATACAAAAATAAAATTTTTTTACTAAGGGACAATCCAGTAAAACACCTTAAGACAATTACCCAATGAAATACAAAGATTACCAATAGCTACTGATTACTTCCATTACAAAAGCCATTATAAATTCACTGTCTTATGGAGAAACTTTTCAACTCTTTTTGAAGATTTTAACCAGACCGTAATTGCAAACCTGATTTTTATTTTATTGCATTCAAAGCTGATTGCACTTTTTGATGGACTTCATAATGTTCCAAAAATAGCATAAATGCCTTCTAAGATGTGGGTTTGAGAAAGTTATTGGGACTGGCAACTTATTTTTCAAATTATCGTTCATGGATCTATTTTCAACACCCTCTTTCTCAGTCCATTAAGAGTATTTCTGCAGCCTTCATCTGCAAGCCACAGTAAAAGGTTGTGTCTGACCCTGCTCCAGAGTAGGAATACTCTCCTGCTTCCAGTTAGCAGTATAACCACAAACGTGGTTTTTATTTCTTCTTTAAGTTTCTGGAAATGCAGAAATGTGGTCTTTTCAATATACTGTAATTGCTGCTCCTTCCCCCCCCTTTATCACACACGTTTATTCCAGTCAGTACTGCATGCGTTTCAGTGTGTTTTAGCTTTCGCATTTCTTGATACAAAAACTGTCCTTTGGGGAGCCTGTGCCCACCTTTTTATTTTTAAATTAAAAATGATAGGGAGTAAGGAGATAACTCTCTTGGACCTGGCGAGAACCTGCAGAGATTTATGTTTTAAGCAGTCAGTTCATCCAGATTCAGCATGGGCCTGCAATTATTAAGAGGATACCTTAAAGTAACAAAAATCTAAGTCATTAATTCATTTTCCTGGCCCTCCAAACAAAAAAAAAACCCACCCAACATATGATTCCAACTGGATTTTGCTAGAAACTTGACAGAAGCTGAAATCCAGAGACAGAGCCTGATGGACTTCAAGGAAAAAAAAAAAACAAACACAAAACCAAATAACAATCTGTTGAAGTCAATGGAAGATGTGAGTGTTTTGCCAATCAGCCCAACTCATAAAAACCTCCATCTTCAACGCATGAAAGCAAAGCTCGAGCAGTGACATGAGAGCCAGCCCCGTCCTTCGATCACCTTCCCCTAGCACTAAATTCACTAAGCAAACCTCTAAAGTGCAAAAGAAAGATAATGTTCACATACAAGCAACTAGGACAGGTGGTACAGGAAAAATGATGCAAAAAACCCATTACAATATATAAGATTTTAATCTCTTATTTATGATTCTTCCATAAAGTTTATTATAAGTCATTATATACATCTCAAAGTATCTCGTCACAAAATGACATTTACAATGTAACCATAGCAAAATAATTCTGCACAGAACAATTTGCAAAATATCACATCAAAGGTAATGTAGGAGCACAACATAATTGTGGCAATTTCACCATATTAATACCACACTGCTCTCATACTTCGGGCCCCCAAGCAAAATAACTTTCCACCCAGAATAGGTAGGCAAAAATACTTATCTGCGTATATATCATTTTATCTCTGTTAGATCTGCACGGAACAGAGTGTGAAATATATAAAAGTACATTCAACACGACTAGTAGGTCCCACTATTTTTTTCCAGTCAAATCTAGAGATATTTTGTTACAGAATCACATAAGCGCTCCAAATCCTGCTTTATGTCTAAAAATCAACTCATCTGTAAAAAACTCTAAAAAGAAATACTTCTAAAGATGCAATGGGGAAAAATTTATTACTGAAGTGTGTATTATTCCTATCCCTTACTAACAAATCTTTCAACTCCGTAAGAGAGACTGAAAGCAGCCCTGAAAATAATTTATTTAATGGCAGAACGAAAAGGAGAGTAAGGGGAAGATAAAAATAGCTTCGGACCAAATTTGCACTAAACATAACATGAAAGTTTTCTTCCAGACTTGCAGAGCTTTCTAAGTTGGTCTGTTGCAGGGACATTCATCTAACCAAATATGAGGCCCTATGGGAACTCTGAGGAGATTAAAAAGAAATAATGAAGGCATAATTGTGGGTTAGCTGGGAATAGTTCTTTCTCCTCCTCAGCATATGGAGAAGTGTGTCAGTCAGATGGTGCACACTGGAAGGTATAATACCTAGGGGGTTTGAGCGGCTGATGCTTCTTTATCTCTTCGTTTTGCTTTCAAATTTCTTTTTTCATCTGTTATTTTAAGAGATACCAGGGCTCGAGGTATTCTCTATGGGTTAGTCTCGCTATTTTTTTTTCTCCTTGGGGTGGGAAACTGAAGATCCACGTTCCTTTACACGCTGAAAATTATTTCATATCCTATCCTTACAGGTGAAACACACCTGCTCAGGCAAATGGGTCGGAAATTATGAACTTACATATCTATTGCTGTTACAGTTTTTAAAGGGAATTAAAAAAACCAGCAAAACCAACACTGCAGACAAGCACTTTTGATAGCGTTCTTTCATCTTTTTACATCTGTTAGTTCTTCCTTATGGCCTTTGCTGGACATAAATTCCTTCTACTTTGTTTAAACTCCAACTTCCAAATCTATCATTTTCCATCTAACCAACAAAACAGCTACATCGGAGAATGTGGACAGAGAGATTAAACTGGCAATGTTTTTAATGCCATCTTAATTGAACCTCGGTATATCGTGCACTTCCATCCACCAGATTTGCATGCAGAAACATTTTTGAGCATATGTAGAATAACTGAAATCCCAAATCACCTTCAAGAAACAGTATTATACCTGCACATTTGGAAGAGTGGAAGAGCAAATTCTGAAAAAAAGGCAGAAAGATCAGTAGTTTGTTCCAAGAGCACGTTGCACCGGTAGCAGTTTGAGTTCAAATGAGCTCAGGTTACAAAATAGAACGTATGCACCTTTCCCTGCCTGGTTATAGGTGTGCATCAGGTGAAATAGTAAAGTTATAAGAACCAGACTGTTAATACAAAGTTCTGCTTGCACATGGCACAGTAAGCTCAGCCCAACTAAAAATACCATCCTGAAAACTAAGCATCAGCGCCTAAATATTATCTTCTCCGTTAGCGGCAGTGAAACCCCCTTGCCTGGATAATCTTCAGCTAATGTAAAAGACAAGTTTAAATCCCATTGCAAACGCAGAAACGTAAAACAGAGTGACACATCTTAAGGCAAATTGGTTTGGAGCTAGCTTCTGTCCCCTTCTGTTCCTCTCCTTACTCCACAGAGATTATAGCTGGCTGCTTCTGCTGTTACGAGACAGAAGACTACTACACCTCCTCGTGTCAGCCAACATTTCATCCTGCCCCTGCTGCTGCAATCCCGCAACTCCTCGGCTCCTTACGACTATGCCCCAGGGATAATAATCTGTATTTTGGAACGGGTTTATAGCCATCTCACCACACCCATGGCATACTTAGTCCAAACTACTTGCTCAGTTTACCTACGTAGTGCATTGGAGATGTGACTGTCATTGACAAATACAAAGGATGAGTGGAGCGTACTCAATGAATTTTCCAGATTTAAAAAAAAACCAACCCAACCAAACAAAACATTAGCCACCAAGTTGCAGTCCATTTCCTTCTCCTGCTCAGTGAGCATCTCTCTAGCTACAGCAGAACAGTCTTGTCAGGAAAAAAAAAAATCAAAAGCCACAAAACAAATAAACCAACCAACCCTCAACACAGAACATGTCACAGGTAAGTGTTTTCTCGAGATTTGAGAAATCTCCTACCCAAGAGGGTAGGATCTGCCTCAAATCAGGCAAAATGCAATGTTAGAACAAGTTACTACCTCCAGATTGACTTCTCCAAACCCCAGGCGTGGAGAAAAGCAATGATTCGGTAGCATATTCCCACCTGGTTGCCACTTAGGTAATGGTTGAGAAAGAAAGATCACTTGGAAAAAAAAAATCATACAACGTAAAGGAAGACTTCTAGGTTGAGAATATTTATGAGACTTTCAAACTAATGCTCTGAGTTCGTACACCTTGTTGTAATGTCTATAGGAGGAAACTCAGGTACTTGTATGGATTACGGTAGTAGACGGGGCACGGATTTAGAGGTATTCTGCAATTACTTCATTGGCAGATATGTATTTGTCTCCTATTGCGGCCACAATCACGAAAGGAGGCTACAGACCATATTGCCTTCTACCCAGTTTGGAAGAAATGGGTTCTAATCTTGCCCATGGCTGGTAGGCTTGTGTTTGACCCTACTTTTCATGTTGAACGGCCATTTAGCCTGAATCATAACCTGGTCCTTTGTTTGTAGAACTTCCAAAAATATATTTGAGCCCACTTATGAAAATTAAGCAGAGCAACAAAATTATTAATAATTGCTAGAAAAAAAGGCAGGAACTAGTGCAGATTAAAAGAAGATGATGTATTAGACTGGAAAGAGCTAGTCTCCAGAATTATTCTCTTTTTTTTTTTTAAGTTGAAATGGGTGAAAGTATTTTACAAAAGTTGTTTTTAATGAGACATTTTCTCTACATCATATCAGGACAGAGCTGTGAACTTTTTTTTAATGGAATTACTTGACAAACTGATCAGTGCCATATCACTGCCTCCAGACACAGTTCTTTTAATGATGTCCAAACTACTTAACTATTAAAATGAAATTGTGAGCCAGCGCAGTAGGAAGTAGATTGAGCAAGCTGAAGATCAAAGAAGATACCATCACAGTGGCCTTTGTGTGCTCACTGTAGGTTTGCTCTAACTGAAGGGTAAAGTAGTAGTGAATTGAATTATATTGGGCTGGTTCTATACCAGAGCATTGAAAGCAACATAAAAGAAGGGTCAAATAAAATAGCACAAGCCTACCTACCCTCGGCGAGATTAAAACCAGTTCTATAATGCCATGAGACATTTTATCACTTCATGTGATGGCGTGACTGTGAACACAAGCTTCAGCAATTTATTATTATCTTGTTTTGGACGTGTACTCTGGGCATACACTTTACACCCAGGTTGGCTGCGATATTGGGTGCGTGCTGTACAGAAGACTTGATACTTGTAGTCCTACCAGTCTGCTTTCTGCCCGAGAGCTACATTGAGTTTCAGTGTCTTCTAAAATTATTCTGCAGAAGAAAACCATGGCAAACAGCAATATTTCTTCTCTGCCGTTATACCCTGAATCACAATAAGTTCCAGGTACAACCTGTTTTCTGGGGACTGCAAATTGTTTATTGAGTTGCTGAGAGAGCAGCGTGCCCGTGCAGGCTTTCTGACTATCCCCATCCAAAACCCAGCATATCTGCTGGAGAAATACCATCTAAAGTATTGTACCAAAGGTAAACTAGGGTGCAAATTTCTTCTCCTAAGAGAATAAACAACAGCTGGGTCTTACGGCCCTAAATTAACTGGTTGTGTTTGAAATCTCAACTATTCTGCCTACGTAAAGCATGAAGAGAAAATACAGTCTTCCCATGATATTTCTGCTGATGTACTCATTTTATCTTCTGTATTAGCTATGGGTTGGGTCACTACTGCAGCAGATGTCCAGGGAACAGCAGCGCTGACCAAATCCACTGCGGGATGCATTGCTCCTGCCCCGAGCTGACTCAGGGATGGATGGAAGAAGGTGGGTTTTTTTCTGGATTTTCCTTTTACTCCACAATACTGTCAGGGTATGAGTACCCACACTCGAAGAGCTTAACTTAGCTAGTACTGGTGGTAAGATTAAATCATGCAAAATGCACAATATTATCGACACACCTTTAGTTTTGAGAAAGTCAAACGCAAAATGCAATCCAATGGACAACAATACAAGAAAACAACAAGTGCTCATTAAGCTACAAAGAGCTATATTTAAGTATTTTGTATTTGCACATCCTAAAACACCACCAAACACTGTTCTTTTTTGTTGTTTTTGTTGGTTTACTTTGAACTTGCACTATTTGGGATTATTTTCAGCTGCCGTTAGACTCTCTTTGACAATGCCAGCCAAGCACAGACCAGAACGCAGGAGAGGTTGTCGAAGTTGGGATACAAAACTGGTTTAATGTTTACCTTTGCATTTTACTCCACAACTGTCCCTTCTACAGAAGCAGTCCATATACACAGTATAGATATGCAAGCACCTAGAGCTTGTGCTGCAATTTAAAAATTTATTTAAATTAAATATAAATAAATTTTAAGTATTAGGAAGAACTTGCAGGTGCTCAGGGAGAAGTTATTTGTATTTTATGGGATTCATTTTCCGCACAGTATGTGTAGGGAATTAGCTACAAAACTTTCCATTTTTACTCAGGGAAGTTTAATTCTCCTTGTGTTGTTAAGAAGATTTACCTCTCTGTGTTGTTTTAATATTTAAAATATCAGAAAGCAGGTTTGGGCAGGGGAAGAGGGAGCAGAGTCTTGGGTTGGATGATGCAGACCAAGGTGTTTGTACCCAGTACAGGTGTCCAGGAGCTACGAGGGTCAGTCCATCCCGGCAAGGCTGTCACCCTGCAGGGAGTGAGCCTAGGTGGGTCCAACAGGGGCACAAGGGGAAGAGGACAGAGCTCTACTACTGCAATCACATTGCATGGCAAAGAGTGGCCAGAAGCCCAACCAGCCCTAACAGAGGCAGAGCAACCAGCCCTCTGTTCTGATCCATCAGCCTCCAGCTTAGATGTACAATAGCCCTATCTCCACGAACAAGAACCCACTGGCATCTCAATAACCTCCTTGTCCTATGTCCCAAAAGGCTTAACTCACTCTCTTCCTTAAAAGTGTCTATAATGGAAAAGAGAACCAATCAAAACAAAATTTACTGAACACGAAGTACCTTTGCATCCAGCGTGTTCTGTGGGCAACGTTTGAGAACCTTCTTCACTTCTACTGAAACATGAAATCAAATTCGCAAGCACGTGTGAAGAGCAGATTCGCTAAACTAGCAATTGTGCCAAAAAAAACCCCCAGAGGTTAAGAGCACCATGTACACTTCTAATTGACTCAACATCTGTATTGCAAGTACACAGTGACATCTGTAACACAGTGCGGTATTGCCTCAGAAGCACACCATCAAATCCCTGCTTACAAATCCTTGAAGCAGGCAATATCAAAATAAGCATGAGTTGGGCCCAACGCACCAGAGGCTCGTTAATAGGACCTGGATGATTCATCCCCCACACACTGGAAGCACCGCACTCCTGTCTAAAGCCTTCTCTTTGCTTACTACTTCCAGCACCTAAACCCGCCTCTGGAGGAATCACAGGCTGAGTATCCCGGAAACAAACCCTGCGCCAGCAACGCAATGCAACAAGCAGACACCGCACAAGCTCAGGATGTGTTCTTTAAGATCTTTCACACATTTCTTTTCAGCCTTGATACACTTCTACTATGAGTATTTTTTGCTAAATTCTACAGAAAATTCTCATTCTGAATTTATTCTCATATAACAACACTGAAGCAATCCTTTGTTTGACACTATCCCTCCATCAAAATTCAAACCACTGCCACAGGAAGAACTCATGATGAGATGAGATAAAAATATTTAAGGCACCACAGGTAAAGAGTAACTACCAGTTTTCCCAAAAAGATAAGAGCAAGTCGGCCCCAGAAATACAGAGGTCACTGAACAAAACCCACCCATGAGCTCTTTCCCTGTGTGCCCTTTTTGAATTCTTTTTGCATAGGAGATTTTTTTATTATTCCTCATTTAGTTGTGGCATGTAGCCTCTCACAAACTGAGGAGACAACCTCATTTTATAGGCCTGATGAGTTCGTAGTGAATCACTTAGACAGATCTCAAGCAACAACTCTGATCTAAGATAATACAAACTTGTGTGTCAAGGAACCCTTGGATCTTTGGTGATGGAACAGAGCCCTGAGGCACACACAACATTTCTAAAGCTTCTGTGTTTTCATCCACTTCATAATTTCAAACAGAGGTTTTTTAACATATGTTTTTGCAGAAGTCAAAAGAAAAAAAAACAACTTTTTTTTCCCCCCGCAAATTTTGCAGGCTTTAAGTCACATCAGGAATTAAAATTGTTTTATTAACTAAGATGGATTGAACAGCAGGCTGAATGAATGACCAAGTGGGCGATGTTCTAAGTTTCACTATCACAATAAGTCAGGGAGCACAATCATAGCATCATTTAATCATTTAGGTTGGAAAAGACCTTTAAGATCATTAAGTCTAACTGTTAACCTAGCGCTGCCAAGTCCGCCACTAAACCACATCCCTCAGCACCACGTCTACACGTCTTTTAAATACCTCCAGGAACGGCGATTCCTCCACTTCCCTGGGCAGCCTGTTCCAATGTTTGATAACCCTTTCAGCAAAGAATTTTTTCCAAATATCCAATCTAAACCTCCCCTGGCACAACTTGAGGCCGTTTCCTCTCGTCCTATTGCCTGTTCCTTGGGAGGAGACCAACCCCCACGTCACTACCCCCTCCTTTCAGGCAGCTGTAGAGAGTGAGAAGGTCTCCCCTCAGCCTCCTCTTCTCCAGGCTGAACACCCCCAGCTCCCTCAGCCGCTCCTCATGAGACTTGTCTTCTCCAGACCCCTCACCAGCTTCACTGCCCTTCTCTGGATCCGCTCCAGCACCTCAATGTCCCTCCCGTAGTGAGGGGCCCAAAACTGGACACAGTACTCGAGGTGGGGCCTCACCAGTGCCAAGTACAAGGAGATTATCACTTCCCTAGTCCTACTCACCATACTGTTCCTGATACAGGCCAGGATGCTGGTGGGCTTCTCGGCCACCTGGGCACACTGCTGGCTCACATTCAGCCGGCTGTCGACCAACACCCCCAGATCCTTTTCCACCAGGCAGCTCTTCAGCCACCCTGCCCCAAGCCTGTAGCGTTCGTGGGGTTGGTGTGACCCAAGTGCAGGACCCAGCACTTGGCCTTGTTGAACCTCACGCCATTGTCCTCGGCCCACGGATCCAGCCTGTCCCCATCCCTCTGCAGAGCCAACCTACCCTCAAGCTGATCAACACTCCCACCCAACCCGATACCGCCTGCAAACCTACTGAGAGTGCACTCGATCCCCCCGTCCAGATCATTGATAAAGATATTAAACAGAACCGGCCTCTTATACATATCTCAAAGTAGGAAAATGGTTGTCAGCAATTAACATAAATAAGAAACTGGGATCCATACAAAACTGGTGAGTGGAGCAAAAGATGTAGAAGAAGAAAACTGCTTGAACTTAAGTAGTCTTTTTTTTTTTTATAAGTTCTAAGTTGTTATAATGTGGCAAATGAAAGAGTGCTCAATATTATTTTTATTTTATTTATGGAAAAAGCAAAATGAGAAAGCAATACCATAAAAGTAGATGGTAGAACTAGAACATAGACATAACTAGAATAAAGCTAATGTGTTAAAATAAATTTTAGAAGACACACACCCTTGTAAAAGCAAAAATAGTTAAGTATATCTGTCATATCTGACCTGTATCTGGGAAAAAGTAATGTAATGGCTAATTCAGGGCACAATTTAATAAAGAATTAGGTGTAGTACAATTAATAGGTTTTTGGAAAGCTAACTGTATCACAGGAACCTGATCTTTTTAATGAGATTATGAGTTTGGGTGATAAAGGTAATACAGTGTTTACGTAATACACTTCAGTGAGGCATCGGACTTCGTTACACATGATAGTATGATTGAGAAACCACAGTAAAGAACAATCAGCCCCACACACATTAAATGGATTAAAAATTGGCTATGCCTCAAAACACAGCTGTGAATGGGTTACCCTAATTAAGCAGTTTTACGGAAGCCCAGCAAGAGTGAGGTCTTGACTCTAAACTATCCACCAAAAAAAAGGAATAAAAGGTATAATTATGATTTCATCAAGTCTGAAAGTGATGAGACTGGAGGAAAGGAAATAATAGTTAAGAAATTTGACTAACACAGAGATTTCTGAATTTTTCTGGGAAACCAGCCTTTTCAGGACAGGCATATAAAAGTCCCCAGATGTGTCAAGCCCAAGTGGAGCACAGGATACACACCAACGTTGCTGTATGTACTCATACAGCAACTGCTCCAACACTGCACGCGCACTTCTGGAGTCAGCTCCTCAAAAGCTATCAGGAGTAACTGGAGAGTTTTAGAGAAGACCCATAAGAACAGTCAAGTGACTAAATAAGAAGTTTCATGGTTGTAGGCTGAATGACCACAACCAGTAAATATCTTTTGTGGGGAAAAGAAGAGCTAGAAACTGTGGGCACTTCATATCAGCCAAGCAGGATACAACATCACCCAGAAACCAGTGCCCCAAACTAGCTTCAGACTAGAAATATGATTTTTTAAAAAATATTTCATTAATTAAACTTTAGGTGCCGACTACTGCTAGTGGACTTCCTAGCATCAAAACCTGTTAACTTCAGTGTTTCATATCTCTCTAAAAAAACCATATGCTACAAAATAAAGCCTGGTTCTTAGATTTGACATAGAAACGAGTTCAGGGAATAGCCTATGGCCTAAAATATTTGAAGAGACAGGTACCACCCTAAGAGGTATGTCTAAGACAGAGGCAATGAATCTCTCTCCACTCATTCTTTAGAGATAGCCAGGCTAGATAAGCAGACCAAATGCTTTTTCAGGTGGCTGAAGTCACACGACATGAATCCCATACTAAATTATTGTTTATATCCCCAAAGGTCTGTGGCAAAACTAATAAAACAGATGACATGTAACCCCTGAACCTGAAGTTTAAAACAAAAAAGTATCTCCACCTTTTTATTCACCAAGATATGTTTTATCATGGCATACGATGGCTCCTTTCGTATAGTAATGCAGAAACTGGTATACAGCTCTGCCTATAAAAAACTCTTTTAGATCCACCTTCAAGCCAACAGACACTTCTGGACCCACCTACTGGGCCACCAACACATCCGCAAAACCTTTGCCAGGCATTTGCACAGTCTCTAAGCCAATAGTTTCCACAATATGTACGTGCCACTACAACTTTAACGGGAGCATCGGGCAGCATCCACACCCCACTCTCTCCTGTTTTCCCCCCATGGTGTCTTGTCTTCTGCAGGTATGGGGGAAATGCAGGGAAAGTTTTCATTGCCTCAGACCTGCCAGGGAATCACTAATACTCTTCTCTACAATTTAATATATTTGTTTGAACTACGTTTTCTCACTTACTGTTACCTTAGTTACTTTAATTTTAATTATCAGTCTTGGCAGCGCATTAAACTCAAGGCCAGATTCCCTTCTTGACTAGCATTGGATTCCGCCCATTATAAATCCAGCAATTCCACTTTCAGGACTATTTCCACACTCCTGGGGAGATATGTTATCTATATTTCCTTAGCTCTGTAATGTCATATGCACACTAGAATTCTATATTTTTTTTTTTAAGTTGTAGACTTACTTTTCCCATCATTTTTGATCCAGCATTTTTAATTGTTATGACAATATAAGAAGAAAAAAAGAAAAATAATACTGTAGTGGAATTAAACAGGCTTTTCATTTGTCTTTTGGTATTTGCATATATAAATGAACAGTGGCATTTGTCTGGTTTAAATTAATTGTGGTGTCCCAGTCACATAATCCAGATCTTTTCTCTAGCACAAGATGGAGAAACAAGAAGGAAATAAAAGCCAAGATTAAAGCAGAAAATAAGGCCCTTTTCCACTCCCTAACCTATTGCCTATGACTTCTCCTACTTGGCTGCGGTGTTTATGAACCATGCAGATGATGGGCTTTTTGATGAGACGCTCAGCTTTTTAACTTGCAGAGTATTAAAAATATTAGCACAGCTCAAGAGATCTCAATAGGCATCATGGCAATGTAAATAAAACATTAATTACACTGATAATAAGACTTCAACTACTATTAGAAGTTTGGTAACTTGCCAGCGGTAAACGTACCCCTATCCCCACTCAGGAGGTACTTCAGTCTCCACACTGAAAGTGAACTGAGACTTCCCTGAACTCGAAAAAAAACAAACAAACAAAAACCACCAATCAATCAAAAAAAACCCCAAAATAAGAAGAAAACCTGCAGTAAAATAAATTAAAAAAAACATTTAAAAAAAATAAAAGCTGCAGTTACACCACAAAGTGTATTTTTACTTTGACCTTCTTTAGCATAAGCACCTCCTCACCTACATCCAGCTGGGGAATACATCTCCCATTTCTTCCTCACCGAAATACTCGAAGAACCTCTGCTTCCTAATTCTTCCATTATATTTACCAACAGTCCAAGTTAAAGCTCAAACGAAGGATTTTCCAAAATGTTTTAAGGTCAAACTGAACCATGGTCTTGCTCCAGACTATACCAGGTCAAAAGAGATCTTACATTCCTTATTTTCTCTTTTTAATTCTAGAAATAAATTCTTATGCAGGACTACACATCTTGAATTTGTCATTACTACAAGGATTTCTTATTTCACAGATGTCTTCCAAGAGAGAAAGAAGACTTTTACCTTGAATTATTCAAATAACCTTACAAAAACTTCTGTGGAAGATGAGGTGAAGATCACTTCATAAAGATCAAGTGAGAAACGTTTTCCTTGTCAGCATTTTCAAAGGAACCTCCATTATATATATATTAAAAAAACCAAACAACCGCCTGCTTTTCAAATAAAACAGAGTTCTCAAAGAATACACCGCGGAATAAAATCAATGAGAGCAATGCTTTCTCTCTCACAGTCAAACCCCCCCCTTTTCCTTTAGGTTGAGTAAGCCCAAATTCACCACGTTCATCCAAAGCCACCCCTTACCATGGGACTTACCAAGGACACCAAAGCATCTCCTTTGCCGCTCTCCCAGCGGAGAAGAGCCATCTGCGTGTCACAGCGAGCAGGTCTGGAAACCAGCAAGGACAACACAAGCCCAGAGAAGTGAGATCTGCAGAAGGGCTGCCTGAGCCGGGATTTTCAATTACTGAAAACACCTGAAGGAATGACATTAATGAGCTTTATTAAATAAAGCAAAGAGTAGCTAAAGGCTCCTTCACCTCACAAAACATTTCCATCCCCTTTTTAGGGAGAAAAACTTTTTCCTCCCTGTATATCAGCTGCAATTTAAGTCCCCACAATTCCCTGCATGGCTGAAATACCTTAATCAGCTTCACCTAACAGCATTTTACTTCATCCTCAGCAGCTGAGGCAAAGCATAACAACCTGGGAAACGCCACATTCCCTTCCTAAACTTCAGGGTAGGAGTGGAGTGCTCTCGTTAGACAAGTGCTGTGTGCGATGGTGCTCGATATCATCTGAAGTCTTACAGTCCAGCTTCCCAAAAGCAGGGCTTTAATCCCATAGCCTCGCCGTGTGGCGCACCATCATAGCGAACGTGGTCACATTTTATTGTTTCGAGGATAAAGATTGTTCAAGGCATCTGACACAACACTTAAATTATTCATTCGCTGGTATTATTTATTCATCAGCTCTCCAGTTATCTTGCTTTGCTCAAGTACCTGTTTTCTGTTGCTCAGGGGAAAAAAAAAAAAAAAAATGCCGTTTTCTTTGTTTTAATTGAGATTTTGTGAGTCTTGCAAGCAGCTGATTGCGTAGCGCTAACACCCCACAACGTGTATTGCCAAGCGTTTGAATAGTTAAGTGTCATTTCTACACGCGTGAAAGGAAAGCGCGTGCTGCCGGGTCCTGCCCTTCACTCTCAAAGTCCTGCCCAGGCTCTGAGTTTCTGGGGGGCACTGGGGAGCTCTGGGAGTCCCTTCCCAGGGCCACAGTCCATATTCAGGGGCGAACAGGGTGGTTGTTATCTCTGGTGGCTGTGATATTTGGGCACGTGAGGGATACATCTCCTCTAAACTGCTACCAGAGTAACAATAATTTAAAAATTTCAGTTTGAAAGAGCTCCTTGGTCTGTGTGTATAACATAGAGCGGCCCAAGCTCCTCGCATGTTACAGGGTAAGGGAAATCCTGGGTGTCTTTTACAGCTTATGGCTGTAATATTTTCCCCGAGGCACAGCCAACCAGCAGAGGCTGTGCTGAAAGAGGGGGGAAAGTTGCGTTTGTCAGTGCAGAAAGCTGGGAATGCCAACACTTCACAGGTTTTGTCAGCCTCACCCACCGGAATAAAAGCGTATTTTTGGACTACAGTATTTTATTACATTTTTTCTATTCCACGATTACACACTACTACTGATATTCAGCATCTCCGAGAAACCGAATAAAATGCTGGCTCCCCAGCTGGGAATGGAGGTATTGCTGACCACAACTGCCATCTTCTACATCACTGTTCTTCCATATGAATAAATAACGTGAAAGTCGCAATCACATACTTATTCATGTTAGATGAGGAAGCAAAAAGGATACTTCCAACATTTCTTCAAAGCATGGAAATTCTGAGATTTTCATTATGAAAATATCTAGGCCTGCAGTGCCTAGAGCAGGGACTTTCTTATTTATGGAGGTAAAACCTATGATACTTTCCTGCAAACAAGACCCCAATACCCCAAGATATATTTAAAAGGAAAGTTAAACTCTAACAGAGAGATGATCCTACTTCCCAATTTTGCAAAGATGCCACAGTGACAAAATCCCCACTTACGCCGGTGGTTTTTTGCACCATATGACTGCGCGCTAACATTTCCAGCATCAAAAAAAAAGATCTGCAAGGCTGAATTCGCCAGTTCAGACATTTCTCTTGCAGTTAAAAGTTGGCTTGTGATGAAGGCTTCAGTCTGGGAACAATCTTTACCCACTTGAAGGGGAAAAAAACCCAACATCTTACTACTAGGCACGGTCGTTATGGTGATATAAATTGCATTTTATCAGTTTCAGCTGTTTTTTTCCTGGCCTGTACATAAAAATCTCTTTTTAGACTGAAGTCCTTCAAGGTTTACTAGCCAAATTTTGCTATCAGTTACACATGCAACCCTATTAATGTTAATGAGATGGTTGAATTTAAGCAAGGGTAGAATTTGATCTTTACCCTGTTATGTTGTCAGCTGTCTAGATATTTGTCTGTTTTAACTTAAAATCTATTTAGCAATTTCTTCTTTATACCGAGGGAGTCTTACAGAACCGCGTCACAAAATGCCAGCGATATAACACCACCAGGTCGGAACTGTATCTTCTCCCCGAAAACAGCCACTGCTGAGTGTTTCCTAGTGAGAACACAAAGCCTTGAAATGAGCGATACAGAACGGTTTGCCAGGAGTAAAATAGTCTTGACCTGACTCTCTTCTGGCTTATGCTCCGAACCGTGAGTTTTTCCATTCCTTCCAGACTTTTTAAAGAAAGGTTCTTAGAATCAAATCTCTGCATGGAGGTTCAGCCTCAGGCGGCAACAGAGACCCACGTGCCGCTGGCTCGGGCCTTCCCAATACGGGAAGAATCGGAAGAAAAAGGCGAAACTCTTGGATTGAGACAAAAGCAGTTTAACAGAACAGCATTGGGAATGAGAAAACAAAAACAACGCGGACAGAGGAATATACAAACACGATTCCGGACCCGCCGCTCCCCGCCCGGACCCGGGCCGCCCCCGCCCGCCCCAAGCGGCGCCTTCCCGCCTCCTCCCGCGGCCCCTCAGGGCGCGCACGGCTCCCGCGGGAAGGGATACCCCTGTTCCCGCGGAAAATTAACCCTATCCCCGCCGCAACCAGGACAGACAGTCGAATTTTGCAGCCACAAAGAGGCACGTGCAGGGTGTGCGCGACAGTTGCCATTAATACACAATTACTAGATATGTTTACAAGCCATTTACTTCGTTAAGTATTGCAATTCATTCTGCAGCGGTTCAAAAGCAAACCCTCCTTTTCGGATCATCTCACATTACAACCCCGGCCACGGTTTTTTAATCATTTCTAATTTAAGAAAAATTAACACTCAATTACAATGAGTTTGAACTCAAGAAGAACTGCAGCAATAAGAGCCTTTCTCTTTTCTCTCTCTGCCTGCCTCTGCCTTTCTCCCCCCGACGCGTTGCTGAGAGAACGCCAGGGCTGAAAAACCGAGCGTTTAGACCTTAAGAACGGTGGGCACTCCTAACTCCGTACCCGGATACTTGTTACGATACAACATTTATTTGCCCGATTACTTCTTTACAGGCCTTTCCTTATTCAGTTCACCACAAACATTTGCTCCGAGGAAGCGTTAAGACAAAAAAGAATGAACTGTGGTAATTGTATAATCCGTGGTATTGTATAATCATAATTGTATATAAATATATTTAATATCTCTGATATCTGTCAGTCTGGGGTTTTGCAGAAGTTGGACGGTAAATAACCAATGCAGAAAGAAAACGCATCATGTCTATCACAGACTCTGGTGGGATGCGAGGAAAGGCTGAGAGCCCTGGGTCTGTTCAGCCTGGAGAAGAGAAGACCGAGAGGGCATCTCATCAATGCTGATCAATATCTAAAGGGCAGGTGGCAAGGAGGTGGGGCCAGACTCTTTTCAGTGGTGCCCAGTGACAAGACAAGGGGCAACGGAGCATGGGCAGTTCCATCTCGACATGAGGAAACACTTCTTTACTTTGAGGGTGACAAAGCACTGGAGCAGGCTGCCCAGAGCAGTGGTGGAGGCTCCTTCTCCAGAAATATTCAAGACCCACCAGGACGTGTTCCTGTCCACCCTGCTTTAGGTGAACCAGCTTTGGCAGGGGGTTGGACTAGATGATCTCCAGAGGTCCCTTCCAACCCTGACCATTCTGTGATTCTGTGAAGCAAGTTACCTAACCCAAACTATTCCCAGCAGACTGTTATTTCTGGGTCCTTACCTTTCGGGAGCAGCAGGCATGAGCTCCTCCTCAGCTGGAGCTAACGTCAATGGAAGTTGCTCCAAACATGGTGACTACAGTGTCATGATCTGCGTGATACCTGAAGTGTTCGGGGAACTGGCCTTTGATAACATTCCCATGCTAGAGCTCCTAATCTATTAGCAGGGAAATTGCTGTCCCCACTAGGGGGTTGTGACAATTAACTAACATTTCTAAAGCACTCAGATATTTTACAGATATACGCTACTGAACAGCAAATGAAACAAATTAGTAATGATGCCTTCAGAGCCAGGTTTGAATAGTGCGCAACAGGCGAGACACTCAGATATAGGGTGAGCTGTGTGGATGATATATTGGCTGAAGAGCTCCCATTCTGTGCGCTGGTCGAAGGGAAGATAGCGCAAGATTATGTGATTTCAGCCTGTGTCATAATGTAGAAGCAGAAAACACAAAGGCTTCTTTAATTATATCAGGTCGAAAGTATCTGACTTTGCAGCCTTAACGTTTTCAATGTAATTTTTGGTTTGATAAACTGGATCAGCAGTACACAAGTGGTTCCACAAGATGCAGCATTGAAGTATGGTTTCCTCCTCTCTCCAGCATGGATTTCTCCCTTTGTCACAGCTAAACTGATGATGCAGCTTTTTCATCACTAATTTGAGCCTACCCCATCTACCTAACTGCCTATTTCATGAAATTTATAGGAAATTAATAACATTATGACCCTTACTCTCAGTGGGTAAAATTGACCAACAATTTTAGAAGCTATCAGAGAAGGGCAGACACTTACACAGACTACACAGTTACATATGTCCCGTTTCCTTAGGAATGGATTTACAGATCCTGGTAGTCTGGCATCAGAACTGCTGGGCATGTTCCATGTTCTTGTTTCTCTTACCATCTCATCACATCTTTCTCCTGCCACAGTCCTTTATTCATGTATCTGCTGCTCCTCTTCCCAGGCATTTCATTACGGCCTCATCGGGCCTGAATCCTTGTCCTTCCTTTAATACTGGTTCCTGTCCCAGATACTAAACCTATCCCCAAAATCTCATTATTCCTCCATATAGCATTAGCCTGGTTGGCATCAAGTCCATAACTACGTGGTTCCCACCTATTTCCAGTTATTAACCCATCATTCAGCCTCAGTATCTTTGCTTCATCAACACCTTCTCCCCCTCTCAGGTCTTTCATACTTTCAGTCCTGGCTTCCATCCACCTCTGATGCATCAGTCCCATCTGCATGACAAATCACGTCCAGGGTCTGAACAGAACACCCTAAAGAGAGTAGGAATTCTACTTCCATGGAGAATCCCAGATTTAGTTAATCCTCCACAAAACAATTTGAGGCTATCTTCCAAATAAAGCTACTCTGTCCCAAACAGTGGTTAAGAAGGGGCAGACGTGTCCTGAAGTCATGGACCTACCGTGTATCAAAAATACTGCAACAGAAGAAATCTGAGACAATTAGGCCATTAAAGCTCAAATTCCACCAGAAAACCAGCAAAATAGATCTGCCTGTACTGCAACATAGAGCACGATACCTCAGATGTGGCATCGCTGTTAGAAATGGGATGCATTGTATGATTGCAACAATTTGGAAAGCATGTGCATCATGGATAGAGAGGATAAAACAGCATTTCTCTTTTAAAAGAATTCTTCACAGACCACTTCCGAAGGGCCAAATGGGAAAGTGGTGCAAAGGAAAGCCAAATCGTGTCAGAGAGCTGGCACATCAGCTAGCTGCCTGCTCCTGCCATCTAAGCAAGCTACTGTGCTCCAGCCCGGCTTCCTGGAGGAGCAGAAAGCAAAGTTTTAACACCTTGAGGTTTTCAAAAGTGGTGTTAGAGGCTGAGTTTTGAGACGATATGACAGCAAAACTAAATCATCTATAAATGGAAGGTATGAATGCCGTTATTTTATAACTCTATGGTCAAAACTGCAGCCCCCTAATTTATGCAGCTTGAGGATTCTAAACCTGAGTTTCTGTATGCCAAAACAAAGTAGGAAACTTGGCTTCGGTCTATGGGCATAAACACTGTCATGTCTTCGTTTCTTGGAAATAAACATTATAAGTCATGATACTGCCACTAACAAAAGGGCTTTGTCAAACAAGCTCCACAGTAACTTTATTTTTTCGTTTACAAATATGTGAGAGGTGAACTCAACATAAATCTGGGAAAAGGTTGATGATTGCAAGCATACTCTCTAGAGCCTTTGGGAAAAGCAAATGAAGCAAAGTTCAGAGATTTTATACATATCTGTGAGTATATACATATGTCATACATATAAACACAGACAAAAAGAATTTATTCAATGACTGGTAAAAGAAGCTTGAACTTTACTATATTTTGCTATAAAAGTTGCAAAAACTTCCTGGTTCCTATTTCTCTAGAGCAAATGCCTTCTGTGTATCATTCAGGTGGTGTCAGATCAAACAGGGACAGTGATTTCCTGGTTCTGGTGACAGCCCGAGCACCTGGAAAAGTTATTAAGGTTTTTAGCATATCGCAGGGGCAGAGTGTGCTCTCTGTCCTGTGGCAGATGGAGGATGTGTGCGCACGCAGGACCAGTAAAACTCTGGGCTCAACGCCTTGGAGACATGAAGGCCTGTTGGATATGCAGAAGAGACAAGCCACCTTATATGAAAGAGCCAGTCTTGATGGCAAAAGGAAAGTTTTTGCAGCCATTGTCAAATTAAAGGAATAAAGCCGGGCTCGTATCACAGGAAAGCTCGTATCAGCCTGGAGAAGAGAGGGCTCCGGAGAGACCTTATAGCAGCCTTCCAGTACCTAAAGGGGGCCTACAGGAGAGACGGGGAGGGACTCTTTGTGAGGGAGCGAAAAATAGGAATGAGTGGGAATGGTTTTAAACTGAAAGAGGGGAGATTTAGATTAGAGATTAGGAAGAAATTCTTTGCTGTGAGGGTGGTGAGCCCCTGGCCCAGGTTGCCCAGAGAAGCTCTGGCTGCCCCATCCCTGGAGGGGTTCAAGGCCAGGTTGGACGGGGCTTGGAGCAACCTGGGCTGGTGCGAGGTGTCCCTGCCACCATCTAGTTGGAACTAGGTGATCTTTATGGTCCCTTCCAACCCAAACCATTCTACGATTCTATGAAAAGAAAAAATTAAACCATGCACTGATCCTGGACTGCTCTTCTCACCTCCTGGGACAACCTGCACCTGGGCCTGAGCATGCAGGGCTGACGGGGAGGGAGGAGCAGCCTGCAGCTGCAGGTGGGTATTGAGAAGCAAGATCTCCATGATCTCCAGTCCAACGTGTTGGTAGAAAATAGCATGTAAAAAATAAAAAAAACTCCAGAATGTGGTGTTCTCCTCCAACTGGTATTTAGCCCCAAGCACACGCGTCTCCATGCTGCTGTGAATTGTCTGTACATGGAAGTTTGCAACTTTAGAAGGGTAGAAGTTATCATGCCATCAGATGCTCATCACATTTATATTCATTGTAGCAAATCCAGGATAGGCCACAGACTCCTTACATATTTTATGATTTACCGGAATCTGCTTTAGTCTAAGAGACCTAATTCTTCCATTACACATATCACCCATCTTTCTGGCAGCGTAATTTACATCTCAAACTGGAATAATTTTGCATACTTTTCATTTTAACATTCTGACATCTTAAAAAAAAAATGCTTTAATTCTGTAGAGTAAATTATCATCAACCTTGGAAAAAAGTCCTGGAAGTTATTAACGCTCTTTTTATACATAGTTTTCTGTACAGTTTTGGTGTCTTTCTCCTCTCAGGTCTGTGTTGCGGTATATTAGCAAGAGTGTCATAGAGCATATGAAATTCAAAACAGGACCAACATTGTGAGGTTTATAAGAACATTTAACACATGACATGTAACTTGAGCCCTTTCCCAAGGGAATAGCGCAACCTTTGTTTACTCTTGGACTTTCTTCCACAGACAAGTTTCTAATTTTTTTTGTATTCAAAGAATGTGTCTTTTACTGTTCAGTTCATTCACTGGACTGACAAACATCACTGCTAAAACCACCTAAAAAGCTTGAGAAAAAACAAACGTACTATTAAACGGGGAGTTTGAAAGAAACCTGTCGTTCTGATTTTCTGTATTTCTGATATCACAAAAAGCGGGTCTTTATTTAAAATGAACTCTGAAGAGTTAACACATAAATACTGATGTTTCTGGAATGTTACTCTAAAATTTCAGTGAGGTCTTGTTTATTCCGTGTTAATTCTCTCTGAGATGAATGCACTGGAAGCACTTAACCAACCACAGCAACAAACTTCTGGTATAGTCAAGCAGAAACAAAACACAGAGGTTGTCAATATACACAAGACAGCAAATTTTCAACATTTTTGAAGGTGTTGGGTTTTGAGTCATTTTAAAATGAATCCCCTTTTCTTCCACAAAAAAAAAAAATATTTTTTTTTTAAGCACAAGCTTAAAACTTTGTGTTTGTGTGTTTTGTCAGGTTTTTTAAAAATATTAGTTAATTGCATACATACGAATGTAGAAATCAGGTAGGTTTTATAAAAGAATCAATCTGGCTTAAACTTTTTGTTTCAGTAAGATATAGTTGGTGTATATACACAGAGGGAAAGAAATAAATCCAAAAAGTCAAATTCATGCTGGTGTGTGACTCATTCATACCCAGCATCAGAGAATTCCTGGAAAGATCTCATTTTATTTAAACGCGGGAATCAGGATACTCAACTTATGGTGGGGCCTGGCAGTAGTTGATCCCCGCCAAGCCCGCCCTCAGCCCAGCTGCATCCATCCTTTCCGGAAAACCAGGCTATTTAATGATTAGTCGGGATAAGCGGTAATGGCATACTGGCAAGGTAGAACCATAGAATCATAGAATGTGTTGGGTTGGAAGGGACCTTTAAAGGTCATCTAGTCCAACCCCCCTGCAGTAAGTTGATGCTCTACATACCCTTGTGCCGGTACAGAGGGAAGGGCACCAAAAGGGCAGGAGAAAACCACCCGGGCAGGGTGATTCCTGTATCTCCCGCATCCCTGCAACTTGCCATTTGCATCTATCTAGAGCCCAACAACGCCCCTGCGGGAAATAAGGTCTGCACCCAGGTTAACCCCATCCCAGGCAGGGAAAAGGCAGGAGAAAGACAACTCCTACAGCCTCCTCCACCCTTGCTGAGCTACAGGCTCTCCCAAAGACTGCATGTGTTAAGGAAAGGAAAAAAAAAAAAGAAAAAACAAAAAAAAAAAAAAGGAAAGGTCTTTCTCAATGCTAGGATTTCCTCCTGATGTAAATTTTCCTGGCTGCGCTTGTGTGTAAGAGAAAGTATTTGCTGCCAGTCACCGCGCGTCCTTCGGGTGTGAAGGGAATGTACATGGCATTCTCCGAAAGCCCCAAGAGAGGCTTCAGCGAAAATTCCGGGACCTTTTCAGGGTGCAGCATAATCTCTTTATCAGTTGCTGCATGGCTTCCTGCGGCGCAGGAGATGAGAAATAAAGTTTTGCACTCTCTAATGTATAGCCCATAGGAAAACCGCCTCTAACTCTGCATATACAACGCCTCCTGGCTTTGCTAATTCTTTTATTCCTGGTACAGCCGGATCTAAAATTTCCTCGATGGCTGCAAACTTTTTAGGGGCGGATTTTATAATGGTAATCAGTGATTTTAGAGGAAATAAATCTACCCCGTAGCCCATAGCTCTGTATAAAGCATCCCAAGAAATAAGTCAGGGAGACCGTCAGCAGTGAAGAGTGCTACATTTCATGTGCTGCCACAGAAATGCTTTCTGGCTGAGGTCTAATATTAATCTATTTTGTCCCTGACATCCAGTAAAACTACAGTGTAGCAAATGCTTTTAAAACATACATATTCAATAGCAGGCGCAATAAAGCATTCGGAACTGTTGGTATGAAGAAGGTTCACACACACACAAATATCTTTGAAACTCCAGTTAATCAAGGTGTCAAAGTAACTAAAGCAGTTTTACAGATTTTATTGAAAATAAATCACTTTATTATATACTGAAATATATATTATTGTTTCCCCATAGAGTTTTACTATCCAGTTGCCTGCATTTATTTTTTAAATAGAGTATCTCCTGCCCTCTTTAGTCCAGTTTTTATAACTACATTTACAAAGGAAATTCAGCGTTAAAACATATCTTTAGCTTGCCTTCTCCTCTTGCCCTATGCAACTAGCCCGTTATTAGCCATTTTCTGGCAGAAGTAGCCGAGAGGAAACAGAAGAGGAAATGACAGAAGGGCTCCGGGCCGGGCGCGTTTCCCTTCTGCCCGGCTGTCTGCGGGGTGACCTTGCGGCTAACGGGGGAGCTGCGAGGTGGCATCGAACCTCCAAAGGTTTACACCTTTGTCTTCTCATTTTTCAGACCGAAGCCCCCATTGCAGGAACGCATAAAACTTCACAGACCTCAGTGCGGGGAAGGTTAAAATGAGTGAAAGGAAATATTTGATTCCATCTACTGGACGCGCTAATGGATATTTACAGACTTCACGCCGAAACTTCTCACTGAAGTTTTTTAACTCCTGTTGTTGAGTAACCGCTTTCTTTTTTAAGTATGGGAACTGGTTCAGACCTAAAATAGCCAGCGTGTTGTTAGACAATGCATTTCTTTAAAATTCAATATTGCACAGAGACTCCTATTATCTCATTCATTGGATAATTCTTTTTTTCCAGACATAGTGCAGTTTCTTACAGCCTAATACTATAAACACACAAATAATCACATTTATAAAGATATTGCATCTACACGAAAAGCTTCTCAATTTTTTTTTTCCCAACATTTCTCCCTAAATTTAAAGGATGTCTAATACCGCCCATGTATATAAGAGATACGCTTTCAGCATTTTGGACTGCTTTCTAACCTGATAAATTTCACACTGATGAATGTAAATTCAACAGCAGTTGTCTTGAGATTATTGAGATTTTTTTTTCACCCCAGAACTAGTTTAAATTTGAAGCACGGTATCTGAAATGGATTTTAAATATTAAAAAAGTGCATCTATACTCGGGAATTTTATACACTTTGCCAGCGGACAGGCATTATGAATGCAATCTCTTGGTACCCCAGGTGGCGTAAGTAGTTGTTTTACCCAGATACTGTATCCTAACTACTAAAAACCAAAAATTGCTGTTCCTAAATAAGCATAAAGGTGTTTCTTATTCTCCGCCCGTGAAATTCGATGGCATTTTCTGGTCAACAGCGTGATGACTCATCCAGGGCTCTCTGTCTTTACTGGTTGCCCAGTCGGGCGGTCTGCAGTGGGGGGACCCAGGTGGTTGGGGTAGGTCACCTGCAGCACCTTCACTTATGTACTGGATTCCGAGCCACTGAAACCAGTATTCACGTTCACCCCTGGGTTCACTTCTGGGTTGTATGTCCTGTTTTAACATCCATCTTTAGCGATCTTTACCTGTGTAAAACACAGTAACTTTTAAAACAAAACTCAAACTCTGTTCTACCTGTAACAATGAATTTTATCTTCACCTCTTAAACTTTAAGCCATGAAGATGCCAAAAAAATAAAATTTTTCTTAAGAAGGTCCAAAGAAGTGTTTCGCTGGATTCATTTTTCGTCACCAGGAAGCTCCCAGATAATTTTGAACGCAGAAAAAAAAAGTACCGCATTTCTAAGTAAATGTAGGTGCATTCTTTCCAGCTGATCAGCCCTGAGAGCACAACAGATTCAAAGGATTGTGTCCAGCTATTGCATTAGTTTTTAATAGCGAAATGTGAGCGTGCCATCCACACTTTAAAAACTGACTGTAATCAAAATCTAATTAGTATTCTATTTTACTAGTGGGAAAACTGAGAGAAATGCACACAGACATACATGGTGTTAGATATTAAGCCAAAAGATGTCTCCAGAAACCAGCCATTCATCTTTTGCCTTTTTTTTTTTTTATCATCAACATCTTGTCTCTTGAAATACAGACATCACTAAATCAAAAACACTTACCTTTTCACATCATTATAGAATTGCTCAGATTAAATAAGAGCTCTGCACAGCTTTTCAAATCTCAGCTATGTTTTCAAACCACCAGGGAGGGCTAGTTCTTCCTGCTCAGACAATTATCAAATTGTTGCCAATGTGAGCGTTCCTTGTATCAATCTCGTTATTATTAACAGTCTCAATCACCTATGGATCTCATTACCATCACTTTGAAAAAATGTCACAAGGTGGCATCTGCAATTTGCTTGAAATTTATCATCAAAAGTAACCCTTTTTTACAGAAGATTTAGGCTGCTTTAGTGCATTTCTGATGTTAACAAACAAAACTCTTAGCGACCTTAAAAGTCTGCGTGATTTTGTTGGGTTGTTGTGGGGGTTTTATTCTTTGTTTACTTTGGAAGTAACGGGGACATCGTCATCCGTCCTTTGTTTTCCTGGTGGAGCTCCTGAGGTTATTGGGTGGTTCATATTGTAAAAGAAAGCTAGGTCAAATCACTAAAGACGAAGTCCTTATTGAAAAGTTAATTAGTCGCTGAAAATGCATGAGCATTAAGGGAGAAAAAAAAATAAAGGCAGTTTTAGCAGGACTTTCTCTTAGCAACTGCTCGGTTTTCATCATTTTCATCTTGTGAAGATATCACTTCATCATATTTCCAGCTATAATAATAGTCTTAAGTAGGTAAGAAACGATTTTTCAATCTGAATAAAAAGTATAAAAATTCCCTTCCTTATTTTTTTTGGAAGGAAAAAAGACTGTCAGGACTTGTTTATAGATTACAAGTCAACACAAAAGAGAGTAATCCTTGCCGTCCATCTCCCACTCACTTCTTGTAGAACACTCTGCAATATATTATGCAGTTGGTTTGATATTTTTAGAGGAAAACATTTTTGCCCAATAATATAGAAATAAAATAATTGCTATCACTTCCTTCCTCTGAGAAAATGACACATAAAATTTTATATTTAAAATTCAATTGAGAAAGAAATTGTGTTTTTTTCCAAAAGCCTTGTAGCTATGCATTCTAAATTTTATTTTTTTTTCCTGGTCTGTACAGCCTTATGCTGCATTTTGGATATGAATTTAATAGAAGATGCTGCAAAAAGTAGCAACTTCATATAGTGGCAGAGACTTATCAGACAAATATGCAAGGGCAGAACATATAAGGGGGAAGGAACAACACTTCACAAGTTCAGAATATGATTGCTCCGGATAACTATATACTCTTAGACATTTTCATTCCTGTCTCTCATTAATTCCTCTTACTCCTGAAATGGTAACAAGTGTGATTTCTTTCTAAAATAGCATATAAGATCATCCAGCTTTTTAGGCACAAATCTGCTACATTTCAGCTGTGCAAATCAGTCATAAAAACACAAAAATGATCCCTACCAACATTTTCAATTGTTGCCATTTATCACCGGATTTAGAGACCGTTTTACATTGCCTCACTTGCTGAGGAGAAAGGGAAGGTGCATATTTTTACGCATCTCACAGCAGATAATGCAGTGCAGCGTCGCGTCGGGCTCTTTTACGTGAAGGCTTGCAAAGTATTAGCTCAGTTTCTACGTCCTGCAGCGACTCGACGCGTTCTGGCCACAAAGAAGCAAAATACAGCATCTACGAATACTTCTACGAAACAATGGATTTGTCTGTTTCAGAAATGCATTCGCCTAAAACGTGAGATGTCTTTGTAGAGATACAAACATTTCATTCACGAACCATTTATATATCTTTCTATTTATACTTACTCATACAACTCCACAGAACAGCTCATAAATGTAGGTCCTGTCACACAAACATCCCTAAATACACAACGCACATACACACAATATATGTATGTATATTAATATTTGTAATAGAAATCGTATCTTTATATCTTCCAAAGGCGTCCTTTGTAGCTTTCTTGCCTTTTAAATTCAGCTATTCTTGAACACAGTTTGTCTTTGAAATATGTCAGGATAATGCATTATTGAAGTACTGTACTGCTTCCTTTTTGAGACTGTACATAAAATCAGTCACGTTCAACAAATTTCCATTTTACTTAGTTCTTTTTCATAATTATTCCTCGCTTCTATCACAGCCCTGTCCTCAAGAGCTCTCTGGTTACGCCACTAAAATTAACTGCACACTCCAGGTTATGCCTCCAAGGGACTCGCCATCAAGAGAAACCTAAAGCGAAGAAAGCAAGCAAAATAAAAAAAACCCTCTACTTTTTCAGAAATGGATATGACTAATATATGAGCCGGGTTGCAAAATTAAGCACCGGACAGACGAATTAGATTTGGAAAAAAAAAAAAAAAAAAGTTTCTTATTTCACCAGATGCGTCAAAAACACTTGGTTTATTTCTCAAGGTATGGATTTTGAAAGCTACCGGGGATAGCGTATCAGGGATTTAAAACCTGTCTTAAAACTTCTGGCTTAAATTGGTATCACTTTGTTCAAGAAAGAGTTAAGTCTAACAAGCAGAAAAAAAAGAAATTAACTAAAGTAAGGCCCTTGTGATACAATGACACTTGCTCTGTGCTCTTACAGAGAAAAACATGATGATAAAACACCACAAAGAGGAGTGTTATGAATTTTATTAATGACTAGAAGACAGTGTGCAAAACATCAAAGGTCTGTGGAAAAGATTAATGACCCCGTGTGAGACTGTTTAATTACCTCCAGCTAATTAGATTCTTGACCAAATTTTTAATATCTGCATTCCTTCTAAAGCCTAATTGAGATTCCACATTATTTATCAATCTTTCAAAAAGCCCTTAGTGTGCTGCTTTTTTTAGGGTTTTTTTTTCCCTTTGCACTTTGACTCCATTTATGGTCAATTATTAAATAAATAGCAAAGTAACTGTTCTCTCCAAACTGTATATGTGGAACACTTTATGCCTGTTTATTTTGACTAGGAGACTATCGCTGGCATCTTTTATACATAATGAAGCACTCCAACTAATAAACTGACTGACTTCACTGTAAACAACGTCGATAATATTTTTGTTATCTGGGCTGTGCTCAGGAACTCCTCATGTGGTTTCTGTAAATTAGCCTTTGCTATTGTCGGTTAATCCTTATTTCAGTTTACCTTGGTCCGGTCCCAGGGCCGGAGCGGAGCGTTATCATGCAAACTGAAAAAGACAGCCCTTGCCGTTTGATTATTTTTCCCCGTTCATTTAGAAGTACTTTAGTGCTATAAAACCACCGCTATTAAATGACTCGCCTTTGTATAAGGAAATTGATGTCAGAAGGCAAGGGACACATGCAATAATTACTTATTTTATATACCCCGTCACATCTCCCTCTATCCCCAGTTAGGTACTGGCGTAAAAAGAGAGGCTGACGCGTATAGCACACCTAAAGACCGTTTTAGGGTTTTCCACACAAGTTTTATCATTTCAGTTCACAGTGGAGGAAGTGGGCAAAAGTCGGGCGTTTCAAGGTATGTGATGGGAACACATTTTTTGTCTAAAGTTTGAGAAAGAAGCTACTTCCCAGGAGAGACGAGGCAGGGGACCCCCGGTCCCTTTCTTTCTTCTAGCTATAAAACAAAGTGCATTTGTTTTGGAAATATTTTTGTCATTTTTTAATGTAAATAAGAAAAATAAAGTGTGCACGTGTGAAATTGTATCTTTATAATGCATGTATAAAGCAAAACACTTTGGGAAAAATTCTTTGTAATTTCATATAGATTTTTTTCAAATTAGCCACTAGAGTTTAGCTCATAAAATCATACGCGTATACAGAAATATATGGGATAGCTTAAAAAAGCAGGAAAAAAAAATCTCTGTTAAATTTTAATAGTTTTTATGCTATTTGTATAAAACATTATTGGCTGTACCCCTACTAAAATACACAGGATTTTTTTCTGTGAGGTACACAGGAGTGTCTGTATGTACAGACAGACATTGAAAAAAATCTATTATATGATGATATTTATAATTGTCAGAAATTTAGAGGGGTCAGGGCTTTGAGGGAGGGATCACTTTTTTCGTTAGCACGCTCACAATAAGCCTCTGTCCAATGGGATAAGAACATCTAGGCATTATCACGAAACACATCATTTAATAATATAAAAAGTATATGCCAAAATAGCAAACCATGGAAATCAATACAAAAGTATAATGAACCTGGCATTAAAGAGACTCATAATACATTATGTTTAATTTCTTGAGAGTGACAAGAACATTTCGTTACTTCCTAAATCACTCACAGGGATATCACAGCAATGAACTTATTTGGGATGCAGTAGTCAGAGCTACTTGATCTTTCCGATGCAATAAAAACCTTGAAGTGTCTACAATCTTATGTATCCAGCTATTTATTCTGTGCTCTAGTTGGTAGAGGAGCACTTCAGATTCATTAGAGGTTTTATCCTTATAGCTATGGATAATCATTGTATCATGTGTATCGTATCCGTGCACCTCGGCTGAGGGGCATGTTTTTATGTTAGGTACCAGGTAAACAAGGAATTAGAAAAAACAAGCCCTGTTTAACAGAGCACCCGCATTTTGCAAAACTGAGGGCACCTCTGATGGCTTCCTGTGGAAAACCAGGTGAGATTTGCTCTGCCTCACCCTCCTCACTGCCCTCATTTCTTTCACGCAGCCGTCGCGTTCAGCGGGTCCGTGGTCTCTCCTTTACAGACTGTCCGTACCTGTCGGGGAGACTTTCTGCGCGCCTTTTACATCCGATCGACGAGGCCAGCCCCAAATGCGTGACAGGTGACTGATGCTCCTCGGTTTCCGGAGGACCGTAATGGATATTGGTACTGAAATAACTGATCTGGACAGACAAGCTGGTAATGGGATTAATTCAAATGGCAATTCAGGCCCGGTTTAATCAAATGCTGCATGGATGTGCTATAGATCAAGCATTTAAGTCTGGTGTTAGAGCTCCGTTGACCCAGGGAGACTCTCTTTTGGTTCACGTGGGCATCCCCTGCCCAGGCCACCACCAGGCACCCTCCGGCCCCAGAGATTTCCCTTCTCCCGCCTGCCACAAGCAGGAGCAGCGTTCCAGGAAACATTCACGCGCATCACACCATACTCTGACAAACTGAGCCATTTTATATTGTACAATACACCATTTCTTTCCAACTGTATCGATGCTGATGATGGTACAATAATTAAAAAAAAAAAAAAAAAAAAAAACACACAAGCAAAAAACCAAACAAACCCCAAACTCCAAAAAAACCCAAAACCAAATCCAAAACCAACAAACCAAATAAAGAAAACTAAAAACTTCAACCAGCTCGGCCCAGTAGAAAAAACATCTGTGAGGAGGAAGAAAATTTGGACAGTTGTACAGCACCCAGAAAACATAGCGCTAGGCTCCGGGGAGGGCACGAGGCAGCACAAGCATTTACTTACTTTAAAAAAGAATTTATTAGCCCAGTCTTGCCCCTGTGGCCTTCGAGAGACTCAATAACGAGCTTGTCTCCTCCTGCATCACCCTGCTCTTTCACCTAGGGAAGACGGGCAGGGGCTGGCGGATACCTCCCCTGTGCCGATCAATAACCCGCTTTCCCCCCGGGAGGCTCGGTCAGCCCACAGGAGGGCACGCAGACGAGAGCGCAATTTCTGCATTTTCAGCAATATTTATTCTCAATATTGTTCTCTAGGAATCCTCATTCCATCTCATACGGGATATTTAAAATAATAATAAAATAATGGAAGCCAAATAAATATACTGAAAGCATGTAAGGAGACAAATTTTGCTGTTAGAATTTTTTTTTTTTTTGGTCACATTTTTGAATAATTTGCATTGTCCTAATCTATATTAGGATATATTAGGATAGTGCTATATTAGTGTTTGCCTTTATACCAATATGTTCTCGTGTATCTGGAGCTCTTTCATAATTTTAGATCCTTCTACACCGAGCCTGCCCAAAACCAAGATCACTTCTAACTTAAAGTGCTCCTAAAAATTTGAAGTGCTCTATTAATTTTAAATTGCTCTACATCATGTCTGCTTAGAATCCCAACTGCTTTTTCACGCAAAAAAAAATATTAAACTATAAAATGCACATCTGCAACATAACAGCTACCCAGCTTTTATTTTTTGATTTCAGACACCAACTTTTTCTCCTTTTTCTTTATCTTTGAAAGAAAAGAATGCTCTGGGAGAAAAATAATAGAACGACTCATCCCCCGTTTTATTGCGAGCCTCCCTCTATTGAAAACCTTTTAGGTATGTCACTGGACTAAATATATTTTATGTCTACCAATTGGTAGCACATAGCCCAGCCCATTAACCCATTGACCTCAATAAATTATGATTTCCTAGCCAGAGCGGTATCGCTAGAAGATTGACACGTCACCAAACGCGCGCTGAGGGTTAACAATACTCCCCAGGATTTTTACAAGACGCCTTCTGATCTGAGACTCCTGTCTTGCAGGCAGTTCTTTCGAAAAGGCAAACAAAAAAAAATGTTTTTAAAGCCTTTGGTGTTTTTAGAAATCTGACTTTATCCGCAGCGATGAGAGAAAAAAAAAAAAAAATGTCACCATTTCCAGCTGAGCCCCCGTCACATTATCTGCGGAACAACAAAGACGGGGTGCAACCTTCCCCACGGTGGACCTTTGCCAAGGCAAACCTTTGCTGCGGCACCGCACGCTCGTCTCCCGCTGCCAGGTCGCGCAGGGACGTCTCTCTGCTTCCCTTCGCTCACATCAGTGTTTCCACTGGAGCAATACTCTCACCTGACCCTTAAAGGTCTACGCGATCCAGTCCCGGCTGGTGATTGCTGCCTATCTCCTACCACCTCCCTCTTCTCTTTGATGTTTTTAAATGGAAGTTGTTAAAAGGAACTTGTTGAGTGAAAGACAAAAAAACTCTATTTACTGAAAAGAGGACTGAGTCAATAGAGCAGTGTATTTTGGCGGCCAGGCTGATTTTTAGGGTAGATTTTTGAACTGAAGGCCTATTGTTTCTTATACTCGCATAGCAACTCAAGCGCTAACAAGTAGATTCACTGTCAAAGTCATTTTACTTGTGCCACTGTATCTGAAGTACGTTATATTAATCTATCAAAGGGTCACTGATCCTTTAGTGAGTGACCATAAATACACAAATACAACAAAAACATGTTCTGAGTGTCCCATGTATCAAGCACTTTCAGTCCCATATATATTCGCTACTTTGCCATGCAGATATAAAACCATCTGAGTGATGTGATGAAGCAGTCACCCTTCTCAGCTACCACGCTTTATCACAGCAGTAACTTGGGGGGTGCTGATTATTTACACACAGTCCATCACAATAAGCTGCTCTTGGGATGTTTTCCAAGTAACAAATTCAGGAAAAGTTTCTTGACTTTAAATTAGATCTTGGTCTCCACATACACTCTTCAGAGCATCTCTCTATTACCAGAGCAACCATGGGGACACGGACTTCTGGGCCAGAAGAGCGGGTCACCCGTTTAGGTGGTCACCACATTAGGTGGTACATTCCCAGCTAACAGAGGAGTCACCCCCTGCCTTGATCAAATTCCAGTTTCATTTCTGATTTGGTTTGATCTCGTATTTTCCCCTGTCCCATTTTACACAGCCTGGAGCTGAGGTAATCCCAATTGCATCTGCATGCTTCTCCGTAGGAGAGCAGCATCAGTTACTGAAGCAAACAAGACTCATACCTTGAAAAAGGATGTGATTCTTTTTTTGGTAGTTGCTGTAATATATTTTATCCATTTAAACAATTTCCTTTTTACAGCATCACAATGTA
Organism: Rissa tridactyla; assembly: GCF_028500815.1. Lineage (NCBI taxonomy): Eukaryota > Metazoa > Chordata > Aves > Charadriiformes > Laridae > Rissa > Rissa tridactyla. Next base: position 3,617,347 of record NC_071472.1, on the reverse strand, counting down.
AGTTGTATGAATGCTGAATCCTGTACTACTTGTGCAGCCATACAAATTCATGGTGGGGTTTCTGCTCCTGAAGACCTGTTTGATGCTTTCGTTTTTTCTGTGTGCAAGCACCATCAGGTGAAACTTTTCCAGTCTTTAAACAGACATACTAATCTAAGGGTGGTTAAATGTTTGTTTGCTCTACTTAAAAGACAATTTCTATGACAAAGGCATTGAGGTTTTTGTCTCAAATGAGATTAGCAATTCATTATTCACTGGAACACAACTACCTATCAAAGTAGAGGCAGCAGCTCTATTTACACAATGTGACATCTCACAAATAATAATCAGTAGACCAGAAACACTACAACAAATTAATAGCAACAAAACTAGAGGGTGATCTTGGCTTTCAGTCTGGGAATTACATCTGCCCCATCTGAGAAGGAGCCAGCCACAGCCACCCGTAGAATCACAGAATGGTTTGGGTTGGAAGGAACCCCAAAAATCATCTCATTCCAACCCCCCTGCCCTGGGCAGGGACACCTCCCACCAGCCCAGGTTGCTCCAAGCCCCGGACAACCTGGCCTTGAACCCCTCCAGGGATGGGGCAGCCACAGCTTCTCTGGGCAACCTGGGCCAGGGGCTCACCGCCCTCACAGCAAAGAATTTCTTCCTCAGATCTCGCCTAAATTTCACCTCTTTCAGTGTAAAACCCTTCCCCCTCGTCCCATGGCTCCCCTCCCTGCTCCAGAGTCCCTCCCCAGCTTTCCTGGAGCCCCTTGAGGGCCTGGAAGGGGCTGGAAGGTCTCCGCGGAGCCTTCTCTTCTCCAGGCTGAACCCCCCCAGCTCTCTCAGCCCATCCTCACAGCAGAGGGGCTCCCGCTTTCTGACCATTTTCATTGCCTTCTATGGACCTGCTCCAACAGGTCCGTGGCCTTCTGATGTTGGGGTTCCATCCATGCTGGCTCTGATGGTGGAGCTGCCTCCTGCAGCGATTACCAGCCTTCTGCAAGAAAAGTAAATGCTCCTACCTGGAAATATGATGGAAACATCCCTTGTAACTTTCAGTTATAACTTACAGCCATATTGCATATTTCTTCTTCCTTACCTCTCAAGGAAGTTATGGGCAAGTTAGGTTTTGGAAAGGTCATGGGAAAGTAAGACTTTTTTAGTGGAAGCAGAGTGATGTTCCTGTGAATCCACCTTAGGTATAAAACCTTCATCACTATTGCAATTTCTCCATTCTGCAGCTCTTTATCAGGAAGCATTGAGCCCAAACCCCCCCTTTTATCCCTGGCTGCAAGATATTTAAAACAAAGTGGGGATAGCTGCCGTAACAAACCACCCATCTCTATCCCACCCCCTGGGAAAGCCTTCTGCTGACTTAAATGTTCTCACTCAGAGCCCAAGAGAGACGAAAGTTTCCTGTACAAGCCATTGCTTCAATAAAATATTTGCTGAATGCAAAACATGTGGTTATATTGGGTTTTGTTAAGCAGTTTCCTAATAAAGGGCAATGCATGTTCAGCCTTCATAGTAACTCAGATGTGACACAAATAATACAGCAAATAATTACAATGACCTTTCGCTCACCTCAAATTTAAACAAAGGTTAAGCTGCCCTTTAGAAAAGTAAATATTTTCTGTAGTCAAATAAGTGTAGACACCTTTAGAAACAAGGATATATTGCCAAACTAAGCTAGACTGAAAATGGTTCCAATAGAATAATTTCAAAATATAAAGGATGCAGAGCTGGGCAGCAGAAGCGGCAGCCAGACATCCTGGCATCGCGGCCGGTCCCTTACCTTACACAAATCCCAGGCTGATCTCCATATGTTTTCCAAGAACTGTTGCTTGAAATTTCTGTCTGGTCCCAGCAGATAGGAGAGAGAAATATTAAAAATAAGAAAGTGCATAATCTCCTCGCCCCCCTTAAGTCTGGTAAACAATTTATATTCAATTTCATATAACAGAATGAATCCGCGGACCTTTAAGTAATTAAGAAACAGACACCGAGGCTTAAAAAATAAACTTTACAGAAAATCTCACATAGTGGCCAGGAAATGGCTCGTAGGTTTTATTTAGTTCTCATAGGCCAAGGTTTAGCTGTTAGCTAGATAAGAGCCAGGTGTGTTTTACACATCTAATTTGTTTAGTCTGAAGCTAATTCAAACGGGGCTTTTTAACTACAAGTCTGCAACCGACTTTCAAAATCTAAAGCCAGGATGAATGGGTGTCATATATGTTCAGGGTCTCTAAATGAGAAGGATCACCTTTGGGGAAGGAAATTCTCACTTATTTATGGTGTGCTGGGGGGTTTTTTTTGGGGGGAGGGGGTGGTCAGGCACCGTTGCGTTAGCTGTGTTAAGCTGACCAGCAAAAGGTCGGTGTTGCCCAAAGCAGCTCCTCATAACAAAGGAAAAAAGGCCACTTCTGAGAATTTAGGGCCAAATAACATCTTTTTACTGACCTGTTCAGTGAGAAATGCCCAAAGATATCTGATTCTCTATTTTGACATGAGCAAGCCACATATCCCCTCCGGACGGGCACGGAGGGAGCCGGGAGCCGCAGGGAGCTCCGTCGGGAAGAGATTCCGTCACCTCTGGGGACCCACGGGGATGAGAGTCCATGGCTGCAGATCTGCAGCCAGACATCACGTTGGCGGGGGTAGAGACTCTATGAAGCATGGATAGATGCTTTGACCTTCAACCACTGCTGACAATAAGAGAATTACAAAATATTTGGTCAAGAATCACTTTATACATGAAAAACAATGGGGTAATTTATGGCAGTAACATTCATAATGCTCTAATACAGGGCAAATCACAAGAAAACAGACATAGTATCCATCATTACCAGTAGAGTGTTGACTAACCTGATTTTCAGACTCTGATTGAGACTATAAGTAACATTCAACTTTAACTGTACTTCCATTTTGACAAATATTAATCATGCCCTTCTCTGTTTGATGCGCTAAAAAAGATAGTCAATGAATTTACACCCTCTTATTTATTCATGAACAGGTTGTGCCCCTGAATTTTAACATGCTATGCCTTAAACTATTAGCTGTATATCTGCTTTATGTGATGTTCCTACATAAGCTGGCAGTCCATCAATTTAGTGTCCATACATTTCTTTGAAAGCTATATTATAATTAGAGCTTAGGTTAATACTATTCAGTAACCATAAAACAGACATAAAATAATTATAACTCATTTAGTGAAATTAGAAAAAGAGCAATTATTAGACTCCCATTGTGAGGCTTTGCTGTGAGGGACAGATAATCTATCTGCAAGATGTACTTTGAGAACACCATTTTGAAAGAAATAAACTAGATAAATTACTGTTTTGTTTTGGTTTAAGACAACTTAGACCAGTAAGCGCAAGTTCAACCAACTTAAAGGATGTGTGTAAGGGAAGTGAAAGTTACACCGCAAGAAGAGAGATTAAAATATTTATATGCTGTTTTCCTGACACTACCTCTCAGGAGGTTTTGAAGTGAGATTTGTTAATATCTGCAAGGCAGAAAACACTACAGTGATGCGGACACGGACCTATAAACTGGTACAATTAAACGTGAGGACGCGCACAGTTTGACCAGGAGGGAGCGGACTCACTGATGTTAATGTTCGCCTCAGCACGCTTTGAGGACAGGATTTCTGGTAGCTTCAATGAAGTTTTTACATCTCAGGAAACCTGGGTTTGAATTTCGCATTCTCCAAGCTCCTGGTACGCTGAGATATCCAGTTAGATGGGAAGAAAGTACTTTTTGCTGGGAGCACACCTGCCTGCCTGGAACACAGTTTAGGATGGTATTGAGTTTACAATTTGCCCATTTTTTCCTCCTTTGGTTGGAGATTAGGATAGCAGTCTTTCTGGTGAATTAGCAGCTAAAAGAATGTCTCTTCTCATGGACTATTGTTCAGCTACTGTTCGCACAGATGAAAATCCCCCAATATCTGCATTTCCAAGCCTTACACAGACAGAGCCTTCTTCAGATAAATGTGATTTTTACCCCCAAATAGAGGTTCTTTGCATGTCTGAATTATAACTTTCTTTTTTGGTCTTCGGTCATGTTGGTCCTTCTTCTTTGGACACTTTTACTAATAAAAAAATCACATATCGGTCAATCTACGCCACTCGTAAGGAAGTTTGATTTTGTTCACTTCAGAAGAGCTCCCTAAAAGCCGAAAGTTTCTTCAAGAGTTCCCACGAGAGGAAAAGGAGGATCTGAAAGAAAATGCTCCACGTGGTACTTAGAACCCAACCCAAGAACGGGAGAGACCCAAGTCACAGGGAAATCGATGGGTTCATGATAATGTATAAACCACGTTGCTCTAGCACAACTAACCAAAACAGAGCACAGAAAGACTACTACGGCTAACCACCAATCTTAAAAACCATAATGCATTAAACACCAAATAGCTTTAAAATGTCGGTAATTTATTCAAAGCAATACTACACTGATATTTCTCGTTGCTTTTAGGGTCAGCACATTTAAGATTCATATTTTCAGTCTTATCTCTATAGTCAAGAGACAGAAAGACGTCTCTGCTATCAGGCTGATTTCAAAAGCTGGAGGTAAAAACATCAAATGTCACACAATACGGCAAAAAAACTTATCCATCTCTATTAAATTCTTTATTTCTTTAGAATAATTTCTCTAGAATGCTTTTGAACTTTCAAAGAATCCTATAAATTCCTCCCTGCTTAATTTATAGCAATGCTAGAAATGAATCACAATTAAAATCAAGCCATTTCGTATTAACACGAAAGAAAAAAAAGAAGCAGCACATACAAAGGACTTATTTTTTTTAAATGCATGTGTGATTCCGTTAAGACTTTTCTGTGCTCATGTAAGACCTTATTTATTGGTTTACATAATTTCTCGTTAAATGAAGCCTAGGAAACAGAAGTCTGACGAGAGGAATCCATCACTACCAACATTTGTAAAAGTGGAAAGGGTTATGTTCTGCTTCCTGTTTAAATAGCGTAAATGCACTGCTGTAACTGTGGAAAAGGGGGAGTGATCCGACTTCATCACTAATTTTACTTTCCAAGTGACTAGTAAATTCTCCTATGCTTCCTGTTAAACAAAACAAAAGACAAGTTCAGAGAGCTGGTACCTCTGACAGTTGTGAAAGACAGGAAAAAAATGAATGACGTTCTCCGGAGAATATTTTTCTGTCACTTAAGCAGTTTACATATTTCTCTATTTTTACCGTATTTTTCTTCTTCTGATCACCAGGGATCGTATGTGAGTTTAGGGTCATTAGGGCTCTGTCTAGTGCCAGACAGATTCTGCTACAGTCAGATTTTTATGATGACAGCATGAAATTTTTGGAATGCACTGGTGAGTTGTGTGACTATTGTTAGACTGTCATTAAAAAGAAAAATAAAGAAATAAATATATCCTCCCTTTCTTCTACTGCGGGCAAGCCCTTGATTTTAAATTTTGCAAAATATAGCAGGATTTCTTAGAAGAGATGAAAAAGGTAGCAAGTAAGTTTGATAATTAGTATTCCAAAATATATTGCGACTGTTTTTTTCCATTGCCATCAAGAGAGAGCGAGAGCAGATTTTTTTTCAGCATCGAGAGACCGGGACCAATAATTGGGAGAAGGGAAAATAAAATAGCAGATTAAGAGTTTTACCTTTTTATTTAATTCTTCCTTTCCTTCTGTCTCCCTCCCCTTTCTTTTCAGTGTTTCACTCTGTTCCCCCCATCCTTGGGGAACACGGCTTGAACCTGCATTTGTGAATTACAAGCTCTCTGTACTGTACGTAGCAGTTGTTAAGGATCAACTGATTAACCATTTTATAGAAGATTTAGAGGACTCATTCCAGTTTTTACAACTCCATGTGGTTTTTAAATATTGTAATGTTTTCAACCAATATGTTTTCTGCCTCCCAGTTGTGAAACAATACCTATTGGCCTTGGGGGAAGGGAATTTATTTTTCTACAATTTTGTTATAATACAATTTTTTCGCGCTACTAACAGCATCTTCTGGGAAAGAATAAAAAAAAGCTTCAAGATGAAATACTGTGCTCTTCATTCTCCTCTCGCTTACTTAGGTCAGTGTGTTACAATAGTTCAAACATTAGGTATCACAGTATACACGGAACAACCCAGAAAGGGACAGATTCTGGGGTTCTTGATTTCACTAGTTTTTGTTGTTTAGCAAGAACCTTTACATTTTTTCTTATCCTTAATATCCTGTGTATTTTTTAATGGGAGAATTAAATACTCATATAACATATGTCAAGCTCCAAAGATTTCTCTGCGTGGGCACTTGTATTGTTGTACACCTGGTTTTGTATCAAGACACGAGGGACAACTGACATGGGCCAAATTCACCTCCTCGGCAGCTTTTTAGCAACAGTATTTTCTCTTGGGGTGACTTTGGACCCCTTTACCTTACAATAACTCAAAAAGTTGCAGAGCAAAAGCTGGCAACTGACCTAGACCAAGAGATAAGTAAATTTAACACCGGTGTGTTGACTTGAGGACGTGGTCTGAGCAACTTATTCTTTGTTTTCTAATGGCTCTGAAAGGAAGGCCTTTCCTTCTGGAAGTTCAGAAGTGTTTTCATGTGCATTTTATGGACCTGAAATTCTAAGGGGCAGTTTTTAGTAGCGATTTTTATTCCTTCTGCTCCACTCACCGCAACTCTTAAAGTCTTTCATCCGGGCACGTTCCTACCATTGCTTCAGCCGTACAGAGAATTTACCTATTTACAGAAATGGGCATGTATCACTACCACCATCACCGATAATGTTGTAATATGATCATATTATCACAATATAACTTTTCATACAATGTGAGCTATAACGATTGTTATTATAACTTTAGTTAATGTTATTTAATGTAACATAATAACGCTTTAACAAGTATAATAACAGAAGCGATACTCAAGGTCCCGAGAAGGAACAAACGTGCTGTTTTGGCTAATGTAAAATGTACACTTAACTATTAATTTCACAATAAAATCTAAATACTATCAAGTAGTACCAATTTACTTCACATGAACTAACCAGGCAGGACAAATCCAAATTGGTTTATGCTGCTTTCTCTGTGAGCTAAGCTAAAGTAAATAACTCCCCGTTTGCCACAGAGCACATATGTGGCATTCACTGCAGAGCCATCGATGCCCAGTTAACTCATGCCCAAGCTCTAAATCAGGAGGGCATTTCCATGTGTCTTAATAAACCCTTCTTAATTAGCACTGGAGCATCTTCATTTCACTATAAAGAGAAGAGTGGCTAATTAAGACATGATCAAATACAGGATCGGCTCTGGGATTCTGCGAGACATCATCTCTCTGACTGAATATTGCGTGGAGTTACGAGCTACCAACTGGATTTACCTCTTGCTCTGATCCAGAAAAGAGAGTCTTCTAAAGCACAGCCTGAAACCGGGGACGTTCAGGTGGGACGCAGAAGACCCACTTCCAGATTCAAACCTGAACCACAGCAGGTCGCCTGCAGTTCTTAGGTTAGGAGGAGCCTCTCCCCTCCGGACTTCTCTTTGCACCACATACTCCATCTGGTACCTGGAAACTTTTCCAGATGAGAATTCTTTGAAACTGCTATTAATTAATAATTTGGCTCCTGACAAAATAAAAGCCTTTACACAAATAATACGCAATAAGGTCTACAAAGTACTCCCCAGGAAGACAATGGGAGTTGTACAAGCATTGTACATGTAAGGGAAGAACTTGAATCTGATTTGTGCTGGCACTTGGATTCCCATGCCTATCACTTACAGATTTTCTTTTTTCCTCTACATTAAATGGTGATGTTTTGTTCCTAATACCGTATTTCTCCAAGTGGAACTTGGAGGTTCCTGCAGGTACCAGTCCAGAGGGCACCACAGAAGCGGAAAAAAAATAGTACATCATACAGAGCTGGAAATAAAAAAAGACAAGAGAATGGAGACATGTTAGTTTACTAATACCTGTGAATCTTACAGAATCTGTGTAAAGCGTTTCACGCCAGGATCTCTACATTCTTTCTGTGATACCCTGCTACCTCTAGAATATTATTATGGTACTCCTCCCACCACTCGCGAACTTAAATTTCCCACTCCCGAAACACAGATTGCACAATCAATGCATTCTTAATATTTTACCTGATGATATTGTAAGCACCTGCTGTACCTGTCAGAGAAAAGCACCAAAAGCTCTTTTCTTATGCAATAATTTTTCTTGTGCAGTTTTCTTCTGCAACAAATTTCTTCAGTGTGCAATATCACAAACAATTTCTATCCCACAATTTTTTACTCACATGCTGCTCCTAATATTTTTACACTGCTAGGAATTCAACAGTATTTAATGGTTTTGACCACTGCATTTGCTTATCTGTCTAAAAAAAAAGATAACACAAGACTCTTAACTGAAAGAGAAGTATGAAAATTTCAGGATACAATCCTGTGAGCTTTTGATTTGAAGCATCACCCACTCTGCTACAGAGATTTTCACAATATATTTTGTGGGTTTGAGCCTTCAGGTCCCTTGAGGTATGTAAAAGAAAACATCTTGTAAGGTGTACATCAATTTGACACAAGCCAACTGCTACCAGGAGCAGATAAAGCTGCCTTGAGCTTGGAAGTGTACTCACAATCCAAGTCATCTGCTTGATGGCTCCATTACTGCTTATTTATAAAGTATTTGCCACATATTTACAAAGGAGTTACATGATTATAGGGATCTCGAAATGGGAAGCACTGCCAAATTATATAGCTATAAAAGTGAAATGAGAATCCAAACTAAGGTCGGGGTGTCCGTGTCTAAATATAACAAATACTGCACGGGACTGGAGGACACAAGTGGTGTTTTCACAGGCAAAAGCATCGCCTGCCCTGTTTCCACCAGATAAATCATTCTCGTATTTCCCTTCTTCAGGACTAATCTATTGTGGTTTGCATAAAACTGAGCTCTGTGTTAAGTCTTGCAGTTACTGTATCTCCAATGTCACACTGATATTAATCAGCTTATTAGACGTGGCTTAGATTGTACTTTAACTTCAAATTTATTCACAATTTTCCTTGACTTTATCTGGAAGACTTGGTCCAATCCATATTATGTCGTACCTTTTGGCTGTTAACATTGATAGCATCTCTTTTTATTGGACTCTTGATGCCCACTGATGTTTTATGCATAATGATGCTCAAGTTTAATTGAGCTGTAAGCTTCAGTTTAATTATGAGCCTTCATGATACCTTCAGCACTTTTTCTTCTCTGATTACTGTAACTGGTTCTCTCTAACCCCTTTAAAATCTTTAATCTATTAAACCAGTAGTAGACAAGTCATTTTTAGGAGAAAGTCTAATTACACAATTGCAATTATCTTAATGCATCCTCAATATTTAGGGGGGCAAAAAAAAATAACCAAAAAACAACAAAACAACCTGAGTGAAATGCACTTCGTGGAATATTCCAAACATTCACATTTAATGATCTGATTCCTGCCGCATGCGTCTGGTGCTTGAAATGAATTTATGTGGAGAAAGAGAAGTGACACTCAAAGAAGTCACCTCTTTGGGCAAATTTCCGTTCATTAAATTTCCCACGGATTTTATAGCTGTGACTTTCAGACTTACTGTGCAATTCTGCTTCTTTCAGTGTATGAAATTCTGCCTCTGTCGGTTTAAGAGACAAAGGAAGAAGTAAAAAATGAAAAAAATCACGGCAGACACATACAGATACATAAATTGCATTTCTTTTACACAATTCGTTTACATGTGTCTCTAATGTAATTTCCAAAGATAACACATTGCAATAAAAACAATGAAGGAAACTAAGTTTGGACTCATCTTTACTGCTTTTGTAAAACGAGTTGTATCTCCAAAAACGTCACTTTTGATCCAGTCCATCCTTTAAGGTATAAATTCTTTCTGTACTTTTTATACTTATAATTTTACTTATTATATGCATAGCCCCTTCCTACTCACTACGAATAATTAGTACACATAAATACACATATATAAATACATAAGCACACATTAGTACACATAAATAATAATACATAAAAAAGACATAAAATATTTTTCCTCACTGTTTTGAGCAGGACCCTGGGTGTCATTTGACTACCATACACTGTGAACTGCTAATAGGAAGAAGTGTTACTCATACTGGGATCCAAAAATGTTTTCTGGGATCAAATTCCTGCATTTACAATAAAAACCATCCAAAAGGGGACATGGAGCACTGGAGGCACGATTTTCCTGAGGTGCCTCCAGGCCAACTGAAAGCTGCAGCTTATTTATTGCCGAGTATACCACTCAGCAAACAAACAAAAACTTGTTAAGTATACAGGTAATACTTAATCCATTTTGAATTGTCTATAAAAATTAACACTTTGCAATGAATTTACTACAAAAGGAGGAAATGAGTACGTGAAGTAGAAAGCACAATCACCTAAGTCCTTTTGGATCCAAATCTTATGGACTATTGCTGAAACTGAGATTCCTAGTTAGTTAAAATACTTTCAAATACTTCCTAAAAGTTTGAATATAAGTATCAAAATAAGCCAATTACATATTATTTGAAAATCCTAAGAGATATCTGACCTTGAAATTCTTTCAGTAAAACCTTTTTTCATTTTTCTCCACTTAAAAATATCTAAGGAATTTTGTAAATTTTATAGGACTAGTGATTAAACCCTAAAATGAAAAAATGTTGTACTAAGAAAAAAAAACAGTAACACGTGTGTGAGAGAGAGAGAGACAGAGGAGGGGGCTGTACATTGTCTGGTTTTGTTCAGTCAGACTTGAAAAATCAAATAACATCTAAGCTCTCTATTTTTCTGTGTCTTGATGTTGTTTTTGTTAATAATGCACCGCGATTTATATTGGCACATGCATTGTGAACGTGGAAAATAAAAATAAATTCACTTTAAAAATTAGAAGGTCAAGGTTCAACATTAATGCTGACTTTTCTCTCTTTAGTTCCAATTTCCTTACTTCTCATTGTATAAGCATAACCTTAATGTTACACAAGTTGCATGCATGAAATAGTCCTTTATTTAGTATATTGCTTTCCTCTTCAGGATTCATCACTTGTTCCCTAATTTATATACTTGTTTTCTGCAACAGGGATCTTGATGGGGTCTTTTTTTTCCCATTTCTTCACTTGATGGCCGTATAATTATCTGCCTGTTTGGTTAAATTCCTGAATTTGGGATCAAATAAATTCCTTGCATATAAATGAACGTATCAAGTACAAGGAACATATCAATTCCAAATCAGTGATTTGTCTTCTTGCATTATAGGGTACTTTCTCTAAAGGCATCACTTTACATTACGCACTTCACCAAGTGCAAGACTGAGCTTGCAATTCTTGAGATTGCTAAAATTTTCTGCTACGCCTATCCAAATAGCATGATTTGCTGAAACAATCCTTATGGAGGACAATTGTGGTTGCCTAAGGAAATGCAGTATAAAAAAGTTTACAGCTTATCAGCAAGTCATGATTGTGCTTTTTTCTTTATTAGAGAAAAGGGCTGATACATTTCCCTGTCTCTTTCTGCCCCTGTGTTCTTTTCTCATTTAAGCTTTCTCCAACGTCCCCGCTGTAATTCAAAGTACTGGCCAAATGTGCCCAGGGTGTATTCATATTTTTAGATGAAGCATATTTAAAATATTTAAGTATATATTTGACCCTTCTTAACCAGCATTCTCATTTTATTTTAGGGAAAGAGATATAATTCCTCATTTACAAAAGAAATGCTCCCCGTTTTTCTTTGTTCCTTCAAAGCAGCATATATGACTTACCATAATATATTTATAGCGTTTGTATTGTAACACAATTTTTTAGGCTGGAGGCTTGTTTTTGTTTCTTCCAGATCCATGACACACAACACTACATCTTATCATGGGGCGATGCAGAGTGAGTTTCGACAACACTCAAAGCGAGCCCAGACCAAGAGGAGAAGCGAACAATGGCGGGCTGACAATTCTCAAAAGCAGAAGCACTTTTCTGCCAAAAACGTTCACAGCTGCCTTCTCATTTCCTGGGAAAGTCAAGGTGTTCCCCTGGACCTACTTTACAGATTTGTGATTATGCAAGTATTCTGGTCTTCCTTTATAATATATGCAGATCGATTCAGTCTCGTTAGTGTTACCCCATCCTCATTCCTGCAGTCTCGTGCCAGCCTCATCTGCGAGGGTCGGCAGCTCTTAGCGGCTAAATATGCCAGCATTCACAGCTGCTCTCACTTTGCCCGTCTCTCTCTGCGGCGGGGTAGTCCTTGTTTAGTGCTGTCTGCTGCTCGCTGGCTGCCTACGCCCGTGCATACCAAATGCCGGGCAAAGAGGGACATCAGCAGTTGTCTTTCCTTCTACGCGCCCGCTGCTCTTTGGGACGCCAAAGAACTTGCCTTGCTCACTGGTATCACTACGAATCCTGACAAGACCTAACTAGTAAGCCACCCTCACCGTGCTGATAATTCTTCTGCACTCTTCATTAACGCTGTTCACCAAAATTTGCCCCTTTACCACTTTTGCATTGACTGTACTCCAAAATCCAGCCCTGGAGTAGCCAATGTAATTTCCATTCTGTAGCCGTTCTGGGTTTTAGTACTTAAAGCACCAGCTCAGACAGTGCATAAAGGAGAGCTACAGTCTGAATATTGCAACTTCCAGCACACAAAATTGCAGTATGCAGGTATTTAAATGTTATCATAGCTCAAATTAACCACTTGCAGGCTGCCAAATGCGTTTTTGCCTGGCCCAGGTCTTACCTTGCTGTATGGATAGTTCACTTCCATCATTATTCCATCTTTGGAATGGAAAACGCTCCTCGTCCTCTGGCCTTCTCTGTTTGCAACTTTGCTGTCACAAACCTGGGAAGGGTTTAAAAAAGTGTTTCTGAACTTTTTTGAAGATATGTCTTCCTGGGGAGTGACTTACTAAGCTAAATCCTTCTTATTTATTCCAGTAAAGGTTAAACTGTGCCTTGGCCAGAAGGAAAATAAGTTCAGTCACCATTAGAGAAAATGGCGTAAGTCGCTCCAAAGTTTGGCAAATGCAAATACACACACTCAAATCCGGAGTATAAACACAACACAGTTCTCTAGCAATTAATCACAGGAGCAATTCATATGGATCTCCTTCACTCAAGGTCTTTAAATCAATTCACAATGTTTTTGTAAGAGGTTATTCTCTAGTTCGGCAGAAGATACATGCATGATGTAGAAATATCTGAGATCTACAACTTGTATGCTACAGAAAACCAACCTAGATATTTCCAAGAGTTTATTGTGCTATTACAGGCATGATATTCTGTGCATAAGAAAATATTTCACTCTTCTAAGCTGTATTGAACAGAAGAAAAATGTTCCCATCTATGTATAGTATATCTGGGGGAAAAGATTAAAAAAACTGTATTTGCAGTTGACCATAGTTTTTCAAAGAAAGAAGTGTGTTAGAGGAGATCAGTTCACATCACCAGCATGAGTGATGGTTGATATACCTGGAATGTGTGAACTTTGCCAAACATTCTTATGTTTCCATTAATATTTTGCCCAAAATGTGGGTTTTGACTAAGAACATAAATCTGTATGAATGAAAACAACTAATTTTGAATAACTCATAATCTTAGTCACTGCATTTAAAACCTGCAGAAAAACAAGTTCAATAACTCATTCACTATGTGTTTAGCTGGCTTGCTCATGGAGCCAACGTTTATTAGAAATTATTTTTCTTCTGGATAATGACCAAATCCGATGCATTTACTCTTTACGCTTTCAACGCATTAGGAAGGGGAACACAGTTCTTAATTGACCAACAACAAAAAGTGATATTCAATTACCAAACCATGTTTTTTCTTCTTGCTTGATTCAATGTTTTTGTGATAAACTCTTCTACGCTTAGGTAAAGGGTCCTAGTGACCTGCTGGAGTATTTATGCCAAATGGTCAACGTTAACGGCACCACAGACCAATAAGGCAAATGATTTATAACCTAAGAGTGGAAACACTAACCTGTTGCAGTGAACATTTATTGGTCAAACACAGTAGCAGAGAGTCCACAGGAGAGACAGAACAATCCACCTACGACTGCCCTGCCTCATGCTCTACATCTCAACATCTGTATCCACACAGACGTAAGGAAACACAGACACTGGTCACACCGGCAAAGAACGGAACTAAATTCAACCTTCTAATACCTTTGGCTGAACTTGACCATTATATTTTCTTCTCAGCTGGAAGCATTTTGCACACTCACAAGTTTGGGGATGATTGCGACCACATTTCTCTACCTCCAGCCATAGAGTACCTTCCGGCCATCTACTTTATACTTGCTGTGCCCCAGAGCAGCTCTTCTTGTATGAATGTTTCTTGTGGCTTGTATGAAGCACAGACCTTTAAATTTAAGAGACACAAATGTTGCATCAGACCAAAGGAAAATTTAATAATGTTTTTCTGTTTCAGTATCAAAACTGTGAAAAATGGTAAATCGGCAAAACCCGATATATTGGTATATTTTAGGTTCAGTAGGGACTATTACTGCGCCCTTTCTAACATGCTAACGGTGTGGCCAAATGCATTTTACTCAAGACGGGATTTTCCTAAGCAATATACACTTCATAACTTCCCAAGAAAACATTTACTTAAAAACTCATAGGGAAAATCTATTTCATGGGGAAAAGGCAGCTGAATTTAAGTAGCATGGCAAAATACCATGTTTTGACTGGCATTCTACAGTTATTAAGACACTGTATTTTTTCATAACTTTTAATAATGTGTTTGACTTCTGCTTTATACAATAAACCTCTCAATCACTTGATACTGAAATCACCTTCAAAATTTCTTTCCTTCCATCAGGCATATGAAACAGTTTGTTATTTATAGGATAAACGTTATTATTGTAGGGTTTTCCATGGATGTTGGCTGCCCACTACTGACTGATTGACTGACTTTGGAAAAACAAGATTACTATGACTTATTTTAAGACAGTATATCAAGACATTCTTAGCCTTTATAAAGAAAATGCGAGAAAATAAATCTAAACGAGTAGGTTTCGCTTAAGAACTCATTTCATTTTTTTAATTTTTTTTTTTTTTTTTTACAAGGGGTCAGAAGTATTTAAAAAGAGACTAAATTTGATACTTCTTTCTGCCCATGTATATGAATGACCTCTGACAAACGTTCTCTGGAGATCCTCAATGTCTGTCCTGCAGCCCAGGACTTTGCGGCACCCCCAAGTCCTTGTGGTCCACTAGTCAACGAAAGACACTTCTGCCTCTCTTACTGCCTTACTGTCCTCTCCTGGCAGTCAGGATCTCCTCGGTGTATCCCTTCTGCCTCATCAGAAAAAGCTCACTTTCAGAGATCCACCACCGAAGGGTGTACCCGACCGTTAAAGTAAGCTTTCCTTTGAAAATCTCGCGTCATGTAACAGTTCCAAACCCTCATTTCAGCTGCATGAGCCAAACGGAAAAGAAAGGCAGAAGGTTTTCCAGGGAAAACCAGGATGTGTCTCTGACACACAGCAAGATATTGAGATATACGCCTGACCTCCCGGAGGAATCTAGAAACTATGTCAAGATCCCACTTAGAGTAAATGCTCTGTCTTTGCTTAACTGCTCTTGGATTGGGAGGGTATTTCAGACCCGTACTTTTACTTTCAGGACATGTAAAGTTACATATGACATACATCCAGAGTGATTGTAACTATGAATGTACTTACAGTGGCTTCATGCCAAAGAATGGATGCAATAAGGAAAACTGATCCCACAGAAACCAGAGGAAAGAGGAAAGAAATTACAAGAAAATCAAGCAACATCACTATTAGAGAGGGGAAAAAAAGAAAAGAAAAAAAAAAAAGACTAGAAGAGCCTTGTAGAGTTAGGGTTTTTTTCTCTTTTCCTGCTGGAAATACCTCTCTTGCTTGTGTCTAAGCTTTTTCCTAATAGTTTTGTATTGGTAGACCTCAACCATTTATTAATACTTTTGTGCAATTAAATCTGTTTTTTTCCTCTTTTGTTCTTTGTTGATAACTTCCAGTTCATAGAAAATTTCTTTCACAAGTAGCTAAATTTCCACAGTGCCAAATTTAATCCCGTATAAACTGCTTCAGCATTCAACGTGCTCTAGTTGTTCCTCTATATCTCAAATCAGTTTTGAACCAGTGAAGCTTCCAAACGTTGTGCTTTTTTCTTTTTTTACAAAGATCATTCATGAAAATATAACATGAAATAAGTTTTAAGTCTGATCGTTGATAACCTCTACTTTAATTTTCTTCCAGCATCTCTCTCCACCTTTTACTGTCCCCCAACATGTGTTTGCTATAGCTGGTCCTGTAGCTATATCGTAATTCTTCCAACTTCCACTTTCCAAATGGCACCACGCCAAATTATTCGCTGAAACGGTTCAAATTGTAAATATAAAGTTTGGCCTTAGAGGTCCTACTATTTTCTATTAGAGTGTTCGCATGCGTTAGACCTGTGTTGTGTAGAGGTACACCTTCCACCTTCCGTCTCTTTTTGGTCATTTAGCATTTTGGCTATTGAAAAGATGGTCTGAAACTGCAACTGCATTGAACTTTGTATTATAAACATTACAAACACCAGTTAAAAACTTATCTAAAGCTAAACCTAATCACCTGTTTTAGCAGTTACAGGCTCCAGCTTCAGAGGCTGAACTTCTAAACAAAGCTCAATTGTTGACCATCCACACAAAGACAGAGGTTTTTCATGACTGTAACACCAGCACGCAGCATTTTCTAGACTGCAATTTGTCCGCATAAATTAACTTTTGGTCTCAGCCCCTTGCACAATGGATATGTCCACATGTACAACAACAGACAGAGAAGATATCAGAGAGTGCTGCTTCCCATGCTTACCTCATTTGGTCTCCATCAATGGATACTGTTATGGGATGAATGTCATTAATAATCCATAAGATCACTCAAGTTCATTGTCAGACTTCATGCCACTAATCTACTCTTCAAATTCTGAAATGCTAAAAATATACATAAATCTATTATACACCAGGACTTTTTTTTTCTTTTTCTTTTTTTTTTTTTTTTTTTTTTTTTTTTTAATTCTGGTCTACAGATCACTATTACAGAAGCAGACTGTTTACTAATGAAGTTGTGACCTCAGCAGAAGACTTCCAGATAAAGTAGGATTCTGTATTTGGAAATCGAAAGCTTTAATCTCTGAAATTGTACAGGCTGATCAACACTAGCCAAATTATTTCCTAAATCAATTTACACTAGAATAAAACAGATGGCTAATACTATTGAGTAGCAAGTCATTGCTGTCATTCGTTTCACCTTATGAAAGCTATTGCTTTCCTTCATTGTAAAGGAATATCTGAAAACAGCAGGACTTTTGCAAAATGCACCATGAAGCTATAAAGTCAACAAGTTCACCACTTATTCACTACTTTCCCTATTTCATTATCTTAATTTAGCTGCCCCATTTTAAACAGACCAATATCTAATATCTTTCCCTTTTCAGTAAGAAAATGATGAAGCCTCTTTCCATTAGGACCATTTCAGTAGCTAGTGTTTAGCACATATTGACTAAGAAGATGAACTTTCTGGATTAGAAAACTGTTAATTTTTTTACGAAGTGGAAAAAAAAATAATTCTCTGCTTTGGAAAATGACAATTTCTGCCACCGAGGTTAGTGACAGAAATCTTCAAGGGGGGTATGGAGTGGGGAGGTGTGTGGGGGAAACACATTTGGGCAAGTTTGCCTTGTTAGTTCCAATGGCACAGAGAAGCATGATGCCTAATCTTTGGCTATGCATGAGCTTCATAAACTGCCTGAGGGACTGGCAGAAAGGGACAGAAAAAACAACAGCGACAACTATTTTCGCATAAGAACACAGCTGGAGAGAGCGATAATAATGATGCCCTCCTTATGCATAGCATTCCTGTGTTTGGAGCACTTAGGAAAGAGTTTACTGCTTCTCTGGAGACTACCCACAACGTCAAGCTACAATCTAAGTTCGGAAGGGGATGTCTACTCTTCCAAAAGAACTATGGACCTCTTCGTCTTCTATATGAAAAGATGGGGATAAAAAAAAAAAAAAAAGAGGACACTCACAGGACAAGAAACAGAGGTATGCAAGAGGAAAGCACAAGCTTTGTGTCCTAACGATGAGAGTATTCAATGTAGGGGGACAGATAAGGGATCTTTTCTCTACTATTCTGTTATTGATGGTTTCACTCTAGTCACTGTTGGACTATCTGATCTGAAAGGTCCCTTCCAACCAAGGCAATTCTATGATTCTATGACCGAGCAATGGAGAATTAGCTAAATCATACCCCAGGAGGCACATCCTCGGGGCTCTGAATCAAGATGCATCCAACATTGCAGACCCTAACAGGTAAAAGCTTGTTTGTCTTGCAGGAAGTCAAAAGGCTTTATCGATAACATAGCGGTATTCCATTCTTTACCTCCAGAAAATTAAACATACCTCTGGTCTGTCAGGTTCACCCGGGTTCTCTTTTACACGCTATTCCACTTAAAATGCTAGCAGTTAGTTTTTTAAATTGAAATCGATAAGAGAAAATCCAAGATAAAATTATGGAAGTGGAGAAATGCAGAAATTAGTCTCTGATTCCGGTTATCACCTGGGCAGCACCTGTGGGCCACAGCAAAGACTGTTGAATCCACGCCCTGAGGCTCCACCTCAAGAAACTCTCTGGGATTTTGGAGCCATGAAGGCAACACAAAAACCACATTCATGCTGGAGGAATCCACTCCAGGGGTACAGCGTGGTGCGGTGTGGTCCTCAGCAGCAGGTGCTTCTCCCAGCAGGTCCACTCCCACCACATCGCACCACTTTTTCATAGCCCACGCTAGGACAGCTGGGGGGTCCCACACCCCCATCGCTCGTCTGGCATCAGATTTCTGCAAATACAAATTTACCCAAAAGTTCTTGCAGGTGAAGTGACCTCGTTAAACAGAATTTACAAGAAATACAGAGGCCCTCGTAAAATCGCACTTTACAGACAGGATGGAAACTATCCCTCAGTCACTGATTACACACCTCGGAAAACCGGTTCTATTTCGAGTCTCCCAGTGGACATTCTCGTGGTACCTCAGGCTACAATTTTATTTTTATTTTTTTTCTGACGACTCTTAACATTCTTCATTAATCATTTGGATGCATTTGGCATCAACACAATAGAAAGACTATGTTGACCAAAATATAAGCCATTTATGCCTATGAATAGAACTTCCTGGATTTCCTTAGCTCATTCTTTAATTGTTGGGGTTTCGTTTCTTCTCATGTAACTATTATTGGTTTTCAGAGCAAAGCTGGTCACTGCATTTTGCATTGAGTAAACACAAGTCTATCTGCTGTTTCAAAATGCTAGAGACTTCTTCCAAAAAAAAAAAAAAAAAACCACCAAGTTTAACTTCATTTTTTAATAAAAACCAGTTTCTTCTGATCTTCATATGATAATAAACTTTCCTAATATTTTCCATTGAAGATTAATACACTTCTCTAGAAAGTTATATCTAATTTATGTGACTTTAAGGGTCATGCTTTAATAACAATGATGAAACACGATTATTACTTCCTAATGCTGAAATTACAGTTTTTACATTGTAAATTTTTCCTGCTATGCGCCCTGTGGCACTAACATTTTTATCACTCCATGTGTTTCTAGTTTTAAAACCTTTACCCCTGCTGTTTGAAAAATATTTCTCATTTTCGTCCCCTATGGAGTACAGAAATCCCTAAAGGCAAACCATTAGTGATCTTTCTGCCTTTTCCCAAACACTTATTATGATCACCAGTGTTGCTTCCACTGCCTCATTGGCTTTTGGTAAAGTATGCAAATGAGATGTTCAAAATACACACTTTTTGCAACTGTGCAAGTTCATACTGATTTATAAAATGGGAAGGCTATTAAAGTGACTGAAAATGTCAGCAAGATTTATGCATGGGTGACAAATTGTATTGGAAATGCTCATTTTTAACATGCTGGCCTGAGTTCCTTCTCTTTTTTAAAAAGTATTGTATGCGATACCTTTGCTTTAAGGCCATTTGCCCCTCCCATCTCCCCATTTGTTTTAAATATACTCTGACAGTGACTTTTTGACCAGTAAAATAAACAAAACTATTCGCGTTGATTGTTTTTATCACGGAAAGCAGAAATTATTTTTCTTCTTACTTGTGCTTTTCCACGAAGCTGTTTAAGAAACGACTCTCACCTTTGCTTTGTGACCAAACAGCTACTTCCCTGGAAAAAACACAGACACTCTCTGATACTGGTATAGCCAAGTCCTGTCTTTGGGCACACCCACAAGTAACGCCCCATTTGAGAATGCAAAGTTTATATTTTTAAGAGAGAAGCTGCTCTGACATGTGTAGGACCCAAGCTACGAAAGCAACACACGCTCTCAAGCAAAAATTCCACATCAAAATATCATAAAAACCCATTAAAAAAACCCAACACGTGCCATGCACAAATATTATAGCTGTAAAATTCGCCAAACGTGGATAAAGCAGACGTGGAATCATGTGAAAACTAGTAAAGGAACTCTAGTTTATAACTGTATGATAAAGAAATATATTATGAATCAATGAAAACACTGCAGTGCATTTCACAATAGCAAGGAAATGGTGGAGAAATTTATGAGGGTTCATTTCAATTTCGGCACCGAAGGCAAAAGGAACCTTGTCATTGATGTTAAAGAGAAAAGGTTGAGGCCCATAATCACACATCATAGTATCAACATATGCAAAGGCAGAAATGTTGTAAAGAAAGAAAATCAACAAACTATTGAATGTCTTGAAACACTCATACATAATCTCAGATGCATAATGAGAAATTCTGGTCTGATAGCAATATATTTATAATTTCTGTCAACATGTACAGTATTATGTGAGGTTTTTAAAGTAGTTTAAAGCATAGCGTGTTCTACGATCCTAATATTTAAGGAAGAGAAGCTGTGCTTTTGTGATTATTTTCTTCTATTCCTGTGCATTCAGTTTGGTGCAAATCCCACTCTTAGGGGGTTCCATGGCACCAGTCTGCGAGATCGGCCACCTAAGCCAAATGAGGAAGGTATTTAAGCACCTACTGACCACGCATATCGGTATTTCAGCAGTATTTAGGGGCACATAAATGCAAATGAAGCTTTTAATGGTCAGGGCCTTACTTGCTTGGGTTTTTTAAATCGGGACACAGGAGCGTACTTACACAGCGAGTTCAGCACAGGAAAGAGCAGATCGTTTGGGTACCCACAGCAACTACAGATGCGATCCTCCTTCTCCCCAAATTCAAAACGCTTTAAAAGTTATTATATAATCCTTTGTATTGAAAAATCCAATACTGAGAACTTAATTCTACTTTTTATATTCAGATCAGTCAGTACCAGTACCATTATTGCTCTGATTTTCCTAATTAGTTCATTAAGTTGCATAATAATTGGTTTACTGCCACCCACTTTTTATGGTGCTAGAACTGTGAAAATAAAATTGATTTAGGGCCTTATTCTGATCTATTATGCTTACTCACTCACAAATCCTGGTGCTTGCTGCAGGTTTTTTTTCTCTTCATCTCTCAAAGTCTGCATATTTTTTCCTGGTTTCACTTAAAATGCAGCCCATATTCCAGTTTTATATAGGTGGGTTTCAGATGTGCATTTTACAAAAATAAACAAATAACCATAGCATTGCCAGTGGAAAACATCTGTCTCTCACCTTAGGAGGTCAAGATAAAACTCAGTGCGTGAAATACAACGTATGAGTTTGAATTTATTTCCATTGTGTTAATGACATAGATCAATGCCTTGACATAAGGATCTGGCATATTATAATAATGGGGTACCATTCTAAAAGAGATGGCTCATTGCTGAAATATCCAGACAAAAGCATAATGCACTCTACGGAAAAGAATACGGCAACTATCTGTTGCTACCGTCGCTGGGTAGCACAATGTACAGCTACAAGAGAGAAGGCAGCACGAGAAACCCAGCACGTTTCTCTCTGGAGGACAAAACTAACTACGCAGCTGTACAGGATGCCCATTCAATGCAGATGCCAGGTGCAATACAGCAAATTCAGGCGCGGAAGGTGGTTTAGATTTGGAAAAAATTGAACACGACCCCAGTTTTAATCAACACTGAATTTACGTGGATGACTGGAAAAACTTATTTCCTCCCAGTACGAAATGAAGCCATAGCGTCCTTGTTCCGGTAGTCGCAGTCAGAACAGAGCAGCAACGCTGCACCAAAGGATGCAGGCAATATGCTCAGGTACAGCGTACAATCACCTGTGGACGTCGCTATTTTAGAATAGAAAAGAGAAGTGAAACGAAGTGAAAAGGTGAAGTAAATTGCTCCTCTGTCATTTCTGGTGCTTTCCCAAAAGCTACCCTGCCAAAAGAGAACAAGGAATGCTTCATCTCCTCATCCACTGCGTGAAGAATGCACGGTAAAATTTTAAAGAAAAAGAAGACAAACTCTCAGAAGTTATATGTTTGCTTACAGCTTGAGTCTGATATTAGTTGGAGGCACTTCTGCACGCTCCCAGCACCAAAGTTTCAAGGAGAACTCCTGCCATCTCCTCCGGTGGAACAAACAAGCGAGACCCATACCTTGCAGCTCCCGATGGCCCAATCCAGAATCCCAGTCTCAAGCTGCAGTGGTAAAATGAATAAAACAGAATTCAAAATCAGTGAACAGAGGTTTTCATGAGTTTTTGCTGCTTCTTGGCCTGCTTTTATTTTTGGCTGTCAACTTTGCAGCTTTTGGAAATGGAAGCATACAGGCCCTGTGTGGATCTGATATTCCCCCCAACGGAAGCAAGGAACTGTCCTCTGTGCATGTGTTTCAAAAGTTAGAAGTTTATTGAGATTGCAAACAGTTTAAAATGTTATTGGGAATGCAATACGGCGCATTACATCCTCACGTTTACCAGATGGCTGCCTTAAACAAACGCCGTCAGTCGTGCCACTAACGCTTCCAAATGAAGAGCCACGGGTTTAGAGGTGGCTAAGACCTTTCAGTCCTCCCTGCCAGAAACACCTTTTTCTTCCCAGGTTCCAATGCACAACCATTGCATTAACTGCTCTGGACCATCAAGCCCCAAAACTTGTGTGCCAACTGACTGCTGTCCACCCTCAAAATTTCTCTCATCAAAAAAGCACTCATCTCATCAGAAATTGAGCTAAAGACACTTCTGAAGGCACAGTTGACTGATTCCGACTGTAACCAGTGGTTAAAGCATCTAGATAACAACGTCTTCAGACTACAATTGGAGAACCGCTGTCAATCCTATTTAGTACAGTCATGACAATCCTGAAGCACAACTTTAAAATGTAAGAAAGACGTTCATCTACCCATTCTGTGCTGCAGAACGAGTTCTGGAACTTCTCTCTATGTTGAGCTATATCCATCTTACTGCATTCATACCACCATTTTCTGGAAAAGGGCTATCGAGTCAAGGGCCAGGTCTCACCACGTAATATTTCACTTACATTACTCCATTTTCACTGTTCTCCCAGAATATGGCCTCATTTGATGAACATTTTTTTCCTTGCTGATGTAAATATTTTCAAACACTGCAATAAAAATTTCATTACAAGAGTGATTGAGATGTTTTGGGTAGTTTTGTTAAAAAGAGATGATTTGCACATTTTTTTCAAATATTCACTTGAAGGGAACTGATGTGAAGTTAGTGCTGTAATAAAAATGTAAATAAAATTCATTATAGTTCATAGATTTCCTGATATCATCTTTATTGACTCAATATTATTGAAATACGTAAAAATAGATATAAAATTATTTTGAGAATACATCAGTACACCTTATTTTATCATCATAAAATAATAATGGAAAATTCCTTCAGGAAAAAAGATGACATTTACAATGTATGAATTTTCTTATGTTTTCCACAAGTGTGATGTTACATAAAATTAAACGTATACAATTAATGTTCCTCTGTTTATGAGCAGCATTGCTTTATTCTTGCTGCATACAATGTCTCAATGCCAAGATATAATATAGACCCATTGGAGCCAATTTCCCTGCAGTACCACAACATTTTTATGGTTTCTTGTAACCATCTAAATCGTACTACTTGAATGATGTTTGTCAATGAATCTTTTAGCTTAATTGCAGGATGTCGTATGCACTTCATGACCTGTTTTTGAGGTTAAGTAACATTTATATCTCACTGGAGCAAATATAAGAATTAGCATTGAAATGCAGAATTCAGTGGGGTGTATGTTGGAGCTGACAGGCGTCAGAGATGTTTTTGGATTCTCATTGCATATCGTAATTTACTCTTGGTATGTAACTCCGAGCTGACAAAATGTGGCTCAGATTTACGGTTTTGGATTTTTCTTTTTTTGAACGTTTCCTAACATCCATAGGATCACGGAGCAATTTTGGAGGTTAAGGGAGGTCCCTGCCCTGACCTCCTGCCCCAACAGGGTCATCTCTGGGGTCCGACCTGGTTGCTCAGGTCTTGTTCCACTCATGACCCACAAGCCTCCAAGGATGGAAATGGCACAACGTCTCGGAACTAGCTGCTCCCCTGCTTGACTGCCTGCATGGGGAAAAAGTTCCTCCTTGCAAGCACTGTGGAACTCTACCTTTCCAACTTAGGCCTGTTGTCCCTCATCCTCCTGCCCCACACAAAGCCCTGAGTAACGGGAGATAACCACAGCCCTCAGCTTCTGGCCAAATCTGTGCTCCTGCAGCCCAGGATGCTGCTGGCTCCTGTGCAGCTCGCTGCTCACCAGCAGCCGGGCATTTTCCATAGCCCTGATTGCTAACCAGATGGTCTCCGGCAGAATTATTCATAGCAATTATTCCATCCTGAGGCAGGATTTTGCCTGTCTCCCTGTTGATTTTCTTGTAGTTCCCACTGAACTACTCCCTCAGCCTTCTGAAAGGAAGTCCTGCCCTTGAGCGTATTATCTGGTGTCATCTGCAAACTTGTTGAGAGTACACCCCATTGCCTCCTCCAGGTCATTTGTAAAGATGTTGGCACCGAATAAGTCTCAGAGAAACCTGCAGGTTCTATCACTTCTCCTAGACATCCAGGGGTTAGGATTTAATCACCCATTAATTATTGCCCTCTCTGAGCCTGCTCATCCATCCGGGCTTTGGTTGGTTGGTTGGTTTGGTTTGTTTCCAGCTTCAGTGGAAACCACCTGAATTCCTTCCCAGTCCATATTCTTCAAATATTGTCCCACACGCGAACCTATGTAAGGACAATAGGTTCCCAAATTTTATGACGTCTCAGTGAGGAAGAAAAGCTGAAGTTCTAATGGCTTCACAAATAGAATAGGAAGCTTCTACTGCCTGGATAAATTTAAGAGTCTGACTAGGACTACTATAAAGTCCTACAGTCTCCTGGTCATTCAGTGGTTTACGTCACATGGGAGAGGTGTGGTCTTGCCAGCACGAACTGAGCACAAGTTTGGAAACTGGGAACTTGACTTCCAGTCCTATTTTTAACATTGCTTTGTCATATGCGTGGTCAAGTGAGAAACTAATCTCTGACCAGGCTTAAAGAATAAAACACATAGACTTAAGGAGCTGTGGTGCCAGATGAGAAATGCCATGACTGTACAGCACAAAGCCCTGATTCAGTAAAACATTGTTCTGCCGCTTTCAAGCTGTTCAACGCACGGCAAAGGGTCAGCAACCCCTTAACAAGCTCTGTGCCAGAGTAGGTACCATCAGCCCTGCTCCAACCAGTCTAAAACCAGCAGAAATTTCTCTGAACTATACAGTTCACCAGGAGTTAATAACGTGTACACGCTAATCAAGAAAAAATTGATATTGCTGAGTAGCCTGGCCATGGCCACCACCAGTATTCATGGTCACATCACTGCCCCGCAGGCTCTTCGTCCCTGGTCATAAGGAAATGAGTCACCAAAAACAAAAGTCACCACTTTGAGATTGGCAATGAAGAATCAGAATACTCCTTTTCTGAAGAATCATTTAAACAAGCTCTGAGTATCAAGAATGACTCTCTTCCCATTGCTAAAATACCCCATACAGCTGTAACATTTAACCCAGCCCTGTAATCAGCGCTGGACAGAATTGAAGTATGACACCAAGTCCAGGGATAAACATTTTGTTTTTCTACAGTGGATAAACAGGCATCCTCCTCTGTGCATTCCTCACTGGATCGTCAAGCCTTTGCCAACTTGATTACACAATTCTTAACTAAATATTTGCCAACTGCAGCTGCAGTACTAAGTGGTGGTGCTTGAAAATTCCTTTAGCAAAAAGAAGAAAAACATTATTACAGCACTTTTATTTTTAGCATCTTTTCTTTTTATGAAAAAAAAAAAATCCATTTAAGAGTATTAAATGGCATGTGGAAATTAATAAGAACTTAAAAAAATAAATATATCTACCAATAACTTTATATTTATTGCACTTAATTTAACAAATTATTGCACGAACTACACAGACAGCATTTTTCCTGTGAAATTATTATACTTAAATGAACTTTTGACAATGTATTAATTACAAGGACATGACCACATTTATTCTGCTGATCCGGTAATTACATGCATTAAAGAAATATTTATTCAGAAACCATGTAGTATACTTCAAAACGGGCTTTTATTGCCAAGTTACATTTCCTGTATACAACTGCCTTTTTTGCCATTTATGAGCCTTTTTTTCAAACTTTTACAGAGGGCAGAAAGGGGAACAGAAAATGCTTAGTAAACTCTGGGCTGACAACTTTCTCTGCGCACTTGAAAGGCCCGGCAGTCTCTCGGTCAGATGTAGAGCTTGGGCTGGATGGAGAGGTTGGGGCAGCTCTGTGCAGACATGCCCTACCTGGGGGTTTACACTCCGGTTAATGAGAAAAGACAAGAAATAAGTTCAATAATTTGCATTCAAGCTGGCACAAAATTAATTTTTGCTCTCTAGACATGGAATCTATGCAACCCAGCGTCCCCGTTACTTCAATGCTAAAATTGCTCAGCATTTGCCTTGCTAGGTATGCAGATAGCCCTGATCATAACGTCTTCTGCCATCGTAACGCGCTGGGTGACTCGATATGCATAGGTGAAATGGAAAAAGCATTTCATTCTTTGCCCTTGTCACAAAGGGAAATACAGAATGATTGTACCTCTCTGGCCAAATTGACCACCAGGCTTATTTTGCAGTTTGAGCTTCACTCAACATTGAAACCTGTGAGTTACTAATATAAGACAGCCAGAGACTGAAAACCATAAGTCTCATCTCCAAAACTGAATCTAGTTATTTTAATTTTTTTTATTTTTTTTTATTTTTTTTTACACAGTGTACATAAGCACTCAAATTATCAATTAGTTCCTTATTTTCTTTTAAAATCATCTAGTTCTGTGTATTTGATAGCCGGTGTGAAAAATTGAGATATTCTCAGTCTCATCACAAGCTTTCCATGAAGCAAAGGAGAATATCTCACAAAAGGAGAACATTTGTCTAAATAAAGATAACCCATTTCTTTCCTTTTCTCAAAAGAATGCTTCGTAATGCCAGGAAACATATTTATGGAGTCCTCTAGTAATGAGCTGTTCTTGACTACCAGCGACAGCCAAAGGTTAGAGCCACCTGAGAAAACCACTGCGTGTTGAAATAGCCCAATTCTGCTCTACAGTTGTTCTTAACTTTTACTATATAGCCCTGGCTTTAGATCCTTTTTAGAATATCATTGTTTTCACTTTAAGGAAAAATTATAATACAAGTGAGGAAAGAGTAAGATTTGGAATTCTGAAGGAACAGCCTTAATTATCATAACGACACCAGCCAAAAGAAACAATTTGTTGTAAAAGAAGGGACGTCACCTACTATAAGTGGTCTCCCACTAAGAAAATACAAAAGAAAGCACCAAGGGAAACGGACACGGTGGTCCAAGTATTCTGAATGGAAAAACGTGGGCTTGTGTTCATTCATGGTTTAAGTCTCTAAATTAATACATAGGGACCTTTCCTACCCACGTGAAAAGATTTACTCACGCAACTTTGTGTGCAGAATGTTATTCTAAGGCAACTAGGGCTGTTCCATTGTATTTCTGCCTTAGCTATTTTAATGAATTTATTTTTTTTTCTTTGACTGACTGAGAAATCCTTTGAATTGAAGTGTGATGGATCAAACACTCAGATGGAGCTACTGTACTAAAAGCAAATGAATATTGACATAAATAATCCTCATTTACTTTCAACTACTACATTTTGATAAACTGACTGCCGCCATAGCACAGTTACTTCATAATCTCTATAAACCAGTTTAGAGGAAAAGTACAGGCACTTTTGTTTTAAAATGTAGCCTTATTTCATCATTCATTTTACTCATTACTAACATATAAATACATATATCTATTTCACAAAAATAAAATCACTAAAATAGTGGGCTGTTTGCTAGAGCTGACATTGAAAGAACTCTCTGGTGGAAAATGCATCAAGCTGATCTTAACAGCACAAGCTCTTTTTCAATCCAAATTTTAATTTTTATGGGTTTGATGATTTCTGGCAATTGATTTTCATAGCTGGCTAAACTTTACTGCTGCTGTTTTGTAAATAATCTTAGTTTTCTGGGTCACACTTGAGACAGTGACATAAATGCTAAAACTACTACTTCTCTCCGTGCCTAATCAATAGTTTTGATATAATTATGCGAAAACACAACTAGAAGAAAGCTAAGGAGACCTCTGAGCAAGGTCTTGACGGGCTGAGTTGCACGTCCTTTGCAATACGTGGTAAACCTGCAATCCTTTCCAGCAAAAACGCTGCCTAGCCCACAGGCACTATACTGCTACCTGGGAAGGAACTATTTTCCACCTATTGCCAACCATAACCATTTGTCAGAAAACTTACTTCTTCTGGCCATTCGTCCCTAAGGCTTTCCTTTTGGAAGCATTGGCAATGACGTAGAGTAAGTAAGAGACGGTAAACGACAATAGAAGTAGAGACAGTAAAAATATTGTTCAACTTTTGCTTTCTCAGGGACCTGTTTTGTTTGATCAAAAACTTTCTGGTTTGCCCCAACATCTAACCAAGACAATTGTTCAAGCTATGGTACTTCACAGTTCCACTACTACTACTTCTACACCCTATTTCTTCCTCAATTTTACAGCCACTCCCCAAATAGCATTCCTGATAGTATTCTGACCTTGAAACAATATCTTCCCAACACTCCACCTAAAGTAACCACCTCTCCTGCACACCAGTAGAGTCCCTCTGCCCAAGGTCAGGTCGTGTGCTTCCACAAAGACACAGCTGAGTACTCGCAAGCCAAGACCGTGAAGACACAATACAAGAGGGGTGTGGATGGGAGTTGAAAGAGGTTACCAAGGAGGGTAAGGTAAGTTCTCAGGGAGATCTCGGTAGGAAGGCTTTCAGGAAGAGGTGTTTCTGAAGGTGTTCAGAACAACAGAAAAAGCTCAGTGAGTGAAAAAATGAATGGATATGAGACATTAAAAAAAACCCAAAATTAATACATTAAGAAAAAAATAAATAGGTAAGAGAGAGGAACTAAAAAGAAATTACAGCAATGTAGTTGAAGCAAGGATTATGGACAGCCCTGGCTCAACCAGTGAGTTGCAACGGGAATTGAGGGTGAGAGTACAAGGAAGGAAAGAGGAGCGGTGTGCTGGGAGGGATGGAGAGGAAGGTATTTCGGTAGCTGCACTCTGGAGAGACTAAAGGGGAATTCAAAGTTTATGGGGAAAAGATTACAGTAATCAAGGCAGCTAATGACCATGATGGGCATGGTGGAGAAAGAGGAGATATAAAGAGGAGCTGAGAGAGAAGACTAAGCTAGAAAATGAATATGTAGGAAAGGGAAAAGGATTAAAATTAACTTGGAAGCTGCGATCCTGGCACTGGGAACAGAAAAGCGGAGCAGCGTGCCATGGTAGATTCAGGATGGGGAAGGGAAAAAGATTTGTGTTATGTTAATTTGACTTTATCCTTATTCAAAGCGTGGAATTGTACCATTTGTGCTGAGACTGCGTAGCCTGTTCTGGTGCAGGCTCACGAGCGGTCCCTGGGGCAGTCACAATCCGGCAATCAGCTCTTTCCCTAAGGAAGCAGCCCCACAGACATCGCACTGGCTGCCCCAACTTTGGGCGCCTTGCAGCTTTCCTGCTCCGCGTTAGAAGTTAAAAGCGAGCTGGTTGAGACCTGCAAGACTACCTGCACCCAGTACTCCTCCACCTGATGTTGCCTCCAGCACAGGAACCATCTAGTCTTTTGCTGAACATGAGATAACTATACCTTATTTAAGTGAAAACGGGAGCAGATTTTCTTTTTTTATGGTTACTGTTAACTATATGAAAAGGCCAGTGAAGAGCATGCTTTCTCAGAGTAATCGCCACAATAGCAGACAGCAGCGCTAGACTTTTTGACCGTAGCTATTAAGGCAGGTGGGGTAATAATCACTCCTATCCTTCTTAGTCATCCAAAATAACACAGAGAGGCACCAATCCTGAAGTCAAGTTATGATACCTGCATGAGTTAGCTTAGAGCCTGGCATAAAGAATCAAAGCAGGAATCCTGCTTTAGTTAAAGGACATGTTGACAGCCACTGCAGTGGGGCCACAGTTCGGCTCTAAGATATTTGCCTCAAGTTGTACTTGCAAGACAGACGAAGTCCAGGTATCTTAATTCCTGGTCTTCTGGTCAAAAAGTAGACAAAGTTTCCCTAGTAAATCAAGTTGGACTGGCATTTTTCACATGGACATTTGCAAGTGCTGGGCTCTGGTGTTTAGCGATGGCACTTGTCCTGGCACACAAGGATGTACCAGGAGAGCGGGAGTCACCAACCTAGAGCAGAAGCAGCTTCATGCACCTTTCAGAGTGAAAAAGGTGCATCAAAGTTACGCAGCTTTGATGAATTCTTCAGTTATCTGGTAACTGTGTTACACTTTATCTGATTGAAACCTGTCAATTCTCATAGGGTTTTCCCAATAACGTGCATACTGAATACTTAGGCTCAAAAAGCCCTCATTAGTGCATTTGAATACGTTAAGTGACTCGTTCATCCTTGCTCTAACCCCAGCCTGTGTTGTGACATTGAGAAAGTGACTTCTTGGAAGTGACGACCCTCTCGCATTCATCCACAGGTTATCTGAGCTTGATGGAGATACTACCGAGTGATGCGTGACAGTCTGCGCGAGAGCACATGACCAAAGTTTTCCCCGTTGGGCTTTAAATATTATACTTATCCGTGACACTTTTGCCTGGTTTCGAAGTATTTCTGCAGTAAAACGGCTGCTATGCACCTGGCAGTTGCCAGTACGGTACCTAGGGATGAGGTTAGCCTTTCCTTTTCATCCCTTCGCAAGCGCAACAACCCTGACTGTCAGACTGGGCAGATTTTGCTTCTGTCTTAAGAAGAGCCAACAAAGTCAAACAGACGTATGTTTGGTTGAAGGGAAACAACAGGCCATTTGACTGGAAAACAATGTCATTGTGTGATTTTAGACCCTTTTACTACTATAAAAAAAAAAAAACAAAAAAAAACCACATCAATTTTGAATACAGAATAACAACCGCAAGGTGGATCTAAAGTGGATGTTGCTAAAGGTTATGCAAATGTAGGAAATTATAATTCTATCTCAATGTCATTACATGTGTCTACTTAGATGCACATTTTCTGCTATGTTTAAGTTAAACAAAACACTAAATGACTGTGTAGTATGACATCTCATTAATATGTTTCTATTCACATCTGTGCCTTTAGTATAAAAAAATAGGCTGTTCTAGTGATAAGAGATTAAGTCCTTTAATTAGAAACAAATGACAAATCACTGTTAACCCCATGTGATGCTTTCTAAAACTTCCATCAAATATTCCCCTTAAAACATTATTAAGCACAAGTTCAGCAGATCTACTTCCTAGAAAGTGCTATTTAACAAAACCCAGGCAGGATGTTAATACTGAGGCCGAATTACAGGTTGCCAATGCATTTCCTGCAAGGGGATTGACAGGGGATCATTTTGTTATGGGGCCACCTCCAGCGTGTTGTGACAACCAGTCATTACACCTCGGAGCACAGCACTCAGCTGTAGGTTTCTACAGGATGCAAATAGCTCCAAATGGGTTCAATTTAGAGACAGCAGATAATGTATCATTCCCTTCTTTAAGGTAGAAGCTTTTAATTTTCAAGGAAAAGGAAAGAGGCGTACGTTTCAGTCTCTGGAAATAAAGATCTACTTAACAAAGCACACCAGAAAAATCGAGAATAGAAATAACTATTATAAAAATATAAAGCGTAACTTGTTTTGTTTTTTTTTTTCCACTTGTCTCCAAGACATAGAGGGTCCGTTAGCCATCACCGCTATTTATTTAGGATGCCATACAATTGTTCATTTAAAAATCTGTGCTTTGCAACTAGTAACAAATATTAGGGAATAAGATTTCAAATTTGCATAGCAACTCTTTCATCTTGAGTAATCCGAACAGATTTTTGCAAAGTACCCATATGTAATATCAAAATGGAGAGCAATAACTAATAATGACAACTAACTCATGGCACAGGCACAGTAATACTTACAAAAAATGGTTTAGCAAAAAAAAAAAAAAAAAAAAACACGCAGGTATAATGTCCGACTCGTTTAAAAATGGCCACGTTCATGAAACACAAGAAAGAATTTGCTAGTCCCAAGCACAAACATACTCCCAGGTATTGCAAGCTTACTTATTTTTAAAAGTAGTGTTAAATATGTAGTAAAAAAATCCCAGAAAACTCCAGTATGTGACAGGCAACAGGTCCATGAAGTTTTGGTTTTAACTTAAGTACTTCTGTCATCTTCCTCCTGCCC
This sequence comes from Rissa tridactyla, assembly GCF_028500815.1. NCBI lineage: Eukaryota > Metazoa > Chordata > Aves > Charadriiformes > Laridae > Rissa > Rissa tridactyla. Next base: position 3,584,606 of record NC_071472.1, on the reverse strand, counting down.
GTGGGCTCCAAACACATACTTTAAACAGTGCTGTAGATTCTCAAAGTCCACTTCTTCAGGAAACATTCCACAGCTGAGTCGAGGGGCCTTAAATGTCTGTGATTAACAGATCTAGTCTCTCGTTCTCCCCTCTACGCTTCTCTTCTATGTATATATACACATACATATATACATTTAGCTACCTAACTATCTGTCTGAGTGATATACTTAAAAGTATCTTTTATATATATAATAACACGAAGTTTGGTTTTGTTTTGTGTTGTGGAGGTTTTTTTAATGAAATATGGGTAGCTACAGAAAGGTACTTCAGAAGACCTTTTTTCTGCAAGTGCCTGTCCATCACAGCTTTTAGCGAGCGCTGCACACAACTTCAGGAGTTTGTGTGTTTATTCATTTTTAGTTTGGGTTGCATTTTTTTCAGATCATCCGCAACACTGTGATTTAACAAAAATGGAAGTTAGCATCTGACAAAGCCAGACAAAAAAAAAAAAATAATAATGTTTGTGCACTGAAAAACATTGGCCCAAGACGCAAATGTGGGTGCACGTCTGCAATCTTAGTGTAAATACTCCAAAAGGGAGGTACTTGGTTATTACATGATATGTTAGAGAGCTGGACATTCAGTATTAAGTGTATTTCTCTTTGTCTTCAAAGTAAAGGAAGGAATATGCAAATCAAAAACCTAAGCAAATTAAAGGTACTTTGTAACTGACATTTTAATTATCTTGTTTGGATATTATTCATTTTATTTATTCTTCTAAATGCAAACAATTCTGGACCACTGTATAAATATTATCTCCATTGGAAGTCTACAGTACCTCTAATAAAAACGTACAATTGCTTGGCTACCAAATCCAATGAAACTTATTCTAAACATACTGTATTCATTATAACAATGTAGTTCTGCATAACACACAAAAGACTTTGGAAAGAGGGGACAGTTTAAAACAGGCCAGTGAAAAGATGTAATTAGAGCTGTGTGGGCTTGGCAAAACCCTCTCGACAAACAAGCTTGAAGTTACTTTTGCCAAAGCACTCCAGGCTTACTGAGGTTTCATTACGGCAAGGAGAGCTTAATTCGGGTGAGTATCACATACAATAGGATGTAATCAAATATAAAATAATAATAAAAATAGCCAAACGGGAAAGAAGAAACTGAGCCCTACTCAAGGAGAGAGTTAAAATACAACCAGCGTATTAACTGGCTGCGTTACAAGTGACTTCAGTCAGTGCAGGTTTGTTTGGAAAGAGGAAAACCTGCAGATGAATTAGTAGGATTATCACGAGCAATTTATTCTCTGAAAACATTGTCAGGGCCCTTGCCTGTACTTGGACTTGGCCCACAAAAATACAGGGAGTTTCATCTCTTCCGATCACCACGCAGATGCGTTTGAGGAACACAGTGTGCACACACAAACACACACTTATGACTTGCTCACGTGGCAGCCATAAGTTATTCGGGGTTGTTTCATCTTCAAGGGGGAATGAACCTCTCCAAAAAAGGAGCACATAAACAACTCATCCAGCTTTGACTGCCGTTGGACGAGGGAGAGACCAGAGCATGTATTTGAAGTGTTTCAAAAGATTTAGAGCCGCGACGGGTTCAGAGGGAAGCGTGCAACACTTGGTGCTCCGGTAGAGCAGAGGAGGACCATCCTGTCCTCCACCAGACACACCGCGTTCTGCAGGAACGTTCCCATCCAGGCACAAGCAACATCCTCACCATCGGTGGAAGCTGGCTTCCAGCAGTTATCCTATAGAAGTGCCTCAACCTGGATCCTATACATCTGATGAAAATGCACAGTTGTCCAAATCAAGATCCTTTGTCTCTCATTTGGCCCATGGAGCTAAATCAATCATCCCGCAAACAAAAAACAAGGTGCCATAATTGCATCTCCCCCTGGCCCCAGCCCTAGGTATACACCGCTGTCCTGTCATTTTTTTCTTGCTCCCACTGGTATCCTGAGCAAAATGGTCCCTGTTAGGAAAAAAGCCTCAGCACAACCCCTCTGCCCTTGGGTCTTTGCGGTAGACCTTGCCCTGCTCTACCTGGGATGGAGAAGGACCAGCCATGGCAGTACCCTCTGCCACTGGGAGAGGAGCATTTTCCAGCATCTGACGGAGCATAAAAGCAACTGTAATAGCTGTTGGTCCCCCTCTGCCTTGCCATTATTACCAGGAGCTCTGAAATACAGCACCCAGGCAACAACCCATGAATGCACCCAACAGGTAAGCCCTACCTCACGCGCCCACTTTTGATGTCTGCAGAAAAATTCTCCATTAAACGAAATTGAGTTTCATTTCTCAGAGAACAGACTTCTTCCGCATCAACTATTAGCAAGAAACAACCGAAATTAGCCAACTCAGTCAGCTAAAATTAGGCTTGACACCCTATATTCTGAGTGTAAGCGAGACACGAGCTGGAAAGGTGCAGCGTGCTCGCACACCTGCTCATTTTGGTGGGTGCTGCATGCAGCCCAGCAGGGTGCCAGCGGGGGAGGCACCACCCCACTTCAATTTGGATGCCTAAATATAGACCTGGGACCCTAAATTTAGCTTCACGGCCTTAAATTTTGGCTTAGGCCTCATTTGGAAATGAAACAGCTGGACCAGCTGTTAAACCACAACCTCAGTCAGCTGAAAACAAAGAAAGAAAAAAAAAAGGAAGAAAAAAGAAAAAAAAAAAAAGGCTAAGTCTCACATGATGTTATTGCATTACACCTCACTACAGGAATCGGTGGGATTATAGCAGTTTCCTTCATTCACTCCGCATTCCTGCATCACTGGAGGAAGACTCGGGCAGCCACCAGTGCGTCGGCGTGACTGGTGCCAGCCCACGCTCTTGGTGCTCCACTGCAGAAACTCAGCCCTGGCATCACACGGACACACTGGATGGCAAATCAATGCGGGGAAAAAAGCCCAGGGATTTCCATCCTCTCAAACACCGCAAGAGAAATCAGGGCTGAGGCCAGCCCTGCGCCGCCAGATCCATTTGCCCCAAATCAGGGGCATCTTCCTGTGGGGCAGAGGAATTGCCTTCAACCCTTCACAGCCCGCAAGATATTTTGTCATTAAGGACATGTCAGAAAGGTGCTGTATAATCACAGTAATCACTGTGGACAGCCGTAATAATAATAGTAATAAGAATATTTAGATATTTTCATCCTCAAAGCACTTTTAAAACATCTGCTAACAGATCTCCCCAGCTGCTGTTTATAGAAGACAATAATTATAACCCTGCCAGCACGCAGGGGTGGCAGAGATTTCTGTGGGGATTAACGATGCTATTCTCATCACAGCCAGGCAGCGTTGCTGCCATTTTACAGATATGAAAACCAAAGTTTGATGGAAACGGGTCGTTCTCCCCATCGTACCAAGAAGCTGAGCGGGAACCAACATTTTGGTGCTCTCAGGCCTCCTCCAGCCAACTAAGACATACTGCACTTTAGGTAAAGAGTCATAATTTTAGGGGGACAGAGGAAAATTCAAGGATTTATATTTGGGGATATAAATATATATTTTTTTTAAAATAATCTGAGTTAGGATTTGCAATCCCCCAGGATTTTATTTCCCATGCACTCTCACCAGGGAGCCGGGTGGGACACCTCGGGGAGGAGCAAACCACCGCTGCCACTCATAACCTCTTCACCTCTGATTGAGGACTGCTGCCTTCCCCTGGTGGGAAATCTGCAAACTGGACCTGAAAGGAGGGTTGTGACCTGCCTTTGAACGCACCTTCAATTTTACTACAGCAGTTTCGTGCAGGTCCAGTTTTCTCTTTCAATTTAACTGATATTGTAGGTTTTGCCAGGTTCTTTATTTGCCTAAACAAAAAGCAGCCATTAACTTTCAGGGAAGCTTGTGCCAGTGTGCAAAAGCTGGACAATCCCTTTATCTGCAAGGTGGTGCAAGGATGTCTCCGAAGCAAGCCGTGCCAATCTAAGGTTGACAAAATTGCTGTGGGTGCATACAGCAACATACCAAGTTACCTTGTGCACATATAGGTTGGTTTTAGTTCTAGTCATTAGTTTTTTGGCCCTGAATCTTAAAACCCTTGAATCCAGAGGAACCACCTCCCTGGAAGCTGAGTCTCAAACAAGTGGATTCCTCACAACCGTCACCTTCCCTAGCCCTGACTTGGCTCCACCATCTCCCCTGGCAGTTAAGTTCCTATTCGGGCAGGCAAAATAACCTGATTTTTTAAAAAACAATTAATTATTAAATATTAATAAATGCTCAATTAACTCGAGTTCTGGAGAGGCTTTTCTTTTGTAGAAGGTTGTAGTCCAAAGCCACAGCCCGATAAGAACCTGAGATCCCAGGGGGAAAACACTATTTAACCCCTAGTTCAACTTCTAATGAAAGGAAACATAGAAATGTAGCTATAATTCAAGATATTGTATGGAAGTCTGTTCAAAGTTTTTTCAAAAATATAAATTACAAGAGATTATTGATTTTTAAAAAGCTTACTTCAACAATCAGCTTTCTATCTCATTCTCTTTCTCTCTCTCTCGTTTATTCATTTCCTTATGTAAAAGAATTTAACCAAAGGAAACTAGCATTTTAATTCAATTTCTCCTATAAAATATATAATTTTATTTTGTCATAATGGCTGCTTTTATTTCCAGAGTCAGATTTTATTTAAATTTCAGTCCATTAGGAACAAAACTTGCCATTTTCTGATAAACAAAATCAGCAGGGAAGCCTCTTCAAACTAGGAATGTATTTTCTATCAACCTTTGTTCTAGCTGGTCTAAATGACAGGTATATTCCACTTTTCCTGCGTTTAGTTTTAAAGATTCTATGGGGAGGAGGGCGAATACAGAGAGTGACATTTTTAACAACAAAAGTAGCAATCAGAAAAGCAGCCCCATGACAGGCATATGGAAGAAATAGGGGGAAAAAAAATAAAAATAAAAAAAATATATAATCCATCGCTTTGGACCACCAAAGAGGACTAATATGAGTCATTAACAGAAAACCGTTAATTTTCCTCCCTGTGACTGTTGTTTGTAAAAGTACTCGAACCTTTGAGATTCAGTCATTTAACTGTTTCTTGGTAGGCTGGAAAATAGACTCCAAGGAATTAATTAAAAAAAAAAAAAAAGGGGGGCAAAAAAATCTAAAATAAATGTAAATGTAGAGTTTGTTAAAAAATATAAAGATGATTGCTTAAAGCTGCACTTAGTTTAGCCAAAGATCAGATGGTGAGATGACAGCTTTCACAAGCGAAAATCACATCCTGTGGTGTCGCGTCCTGTTTCAGTCGAAGCAGCATCGCCAAAGTCAGCATTCGACACGATGTGCTGAAATGCGGATCCCTGGCCCAAACCAACAACTGGTTTTCCCTCAGAACTACCTTTCAGCTCCGTGTTTTGCTTGGAAGAAGGTGGTAATCTCGAGCACGAGGGTAAAGCGAGCAGCCGCAGTAAACGCGTGTCAACCCAACCTCTCCAACAAGCTGGGCAGAGCTTTGGAGTTCACGTTAAAATGTTTATGGGGTCCCTTGGGTCTCCCCCTCCAGCGTGGGGCCGTGCAGCCTCTTTGGGGGATTTTTAAAAATTGTTTTCTTAATTTTCAACTTTGGCATGCGTCCCACAACACGGCGCAGCGGTGACCCCCTGAGAACAACAAACATTGGGCAGTCGGAAGAGTTTCCCCATTCCTTTTAACGCCCAGACTGGAAGGGAAGATGTTGCCCAGACCTTTGCTGGAGAGCAAAGGCACAACAGGGAAGGGCTCCCTGAAGGATGCTCCGCGCTGGCATCCAGCATCCCCCTTCCACAGTGACAAGCCACGTCAGAGCAGTGACTCGAGCGATGCTGAGCAGTTGCATGACAAGGACAACGAGGAGCGACGGCACGTGGCTGCTTTCATCAGCATCAGGCGTGTTTTGAGCAAATCTAAGAAACTGGATGATGCAGGCAAAAAAGGACCCTCCCTTGGCAAACCTGAACAGCTTAGGGCAGTGGCATCCAACGATTTGGAAGAAGCGTACTGCCATAGGAGCTAAGGAGATCAGTAGCTAGTGGGTATTTCGGTGCATCTAGCTCTAAAACGCCTCCTGACCTCTGAGCAGCGCTCCTCCTGGGCAATATTAACAATTACATTCATAGATTGAGCCTGCGGGCTGTAAACCAGATTCTTTCAGCTTTTGTGCAACCACTATAGCTCCTCCGCTGGTCATTACTCCACAATTTCACTGCGGTGAGGGAGAAAGGCATCCGGACGTATCTAGACAATACTCAGCCCCTGGAGTATAACTCCCCAGAATCCAAGCCCCGACAGTCAGCGCAGGAGGGAGGAACCCCATAAATTTAGGGTCCAACTGCATAGGTTTTGGGGGTTTTTTTGGTCACTGCTGGAACATTTTCTGCAATCTCTTTTCTAGCACCGGCCTTTCTGGTTGGAAAAGTCCAGATTCTTCTGATCTTTGTTTTTGTTTTTGTTTTTTTTTTTTAACTAATTCTGACATGAAGATTCACAGGGTATTCCAAAAGGGGAGAAAAACTAAGGAGTTATTTCAGTCCTAAGAGACTTAAAGGATTATTTCCTTGTAAAATACAAATGACAGTTTTCCTGTAATGTTTCTCCTACATAATGCGCACGTTAATCCGTAATTTCCTTTGCCAGATGCAGCATAATCCTCCTCCCGCAGACACCACAGCACAACTGCTGTTGAGAAAACAGGAGCAAGAAAAGTTCATCCGTTCAAACACAATAAAAGGCAACTTCACCGCCCAACTTTTTTGGGTTATCCTTGGAGGCAGTCATGCAGCCCTGATACAGAAAGATGCGACTCTCTGCGTTCAGAGTTTGTTTCTCTTTAGAAAATAGCTCAACTGACACCTGATATCAACCAAACTCCTCCTTTAAAGTGTGAGATGAGCCAGCCAAAGAGCTATTATTACTTCAGCCACTGCAACAAACTGCACCAAAATCTATATCAATATATATAGAAGGGCGTTTCCGTGGATGTGCCGCAATCCACGTGTTTAGCTGTTGCTTTTTGTCGCTTGTTAGTGATACGTCACGCAAAGGGACCGTGCTATTAATCTTACGCAGGTTCAGTAAGTTTGTAAACAACCAGTTTGTAAACAACATCTTTAAAGTCTTTAAGGAGAAAAGCAAATCTGACGCATTAGGAAAAAAAAAATCCATCACACCCCATTAAAAAAAAATAAAATAGCATAAAAGGGATCTGGATGAGTTTGTAGAAAGGAGAGATAAATGGCTGGTAAACCACACAAAAGTCCATTTCGTGGTTCTAAGAGAGGCGTTTCTAAGCAAGGAGTCAATGCACCCAGCAGCAGCCTGTTGCTGGAGATTTAGAGACGAGAAACATCAGTTTCACAACCGCATATGGGAACGAGAAACACGTTCACCTACATATTACCCGCCAAGATCAAAATATCTTATACGCACAGTGCAACATCTTGTATATTTGATATGCATAAATGCATGCTCTGCTTTTCTAAAGACACCTTACGGGATAAAAAAAAATAAAAAAAATAAGAAAATTGACCTGTCTCCTGACTCTCCCATTGCATACACAGTGGAACGCTTTCTACTTCATTTTACAGTTCTTCAGGGATTTCCTCCATGTGTTTGTTTCTCTCCTGTTTGATCACTGTGGGGAGACAAGTGTAAAGATCTCCACAGCGATCAGCCTGACCAGCTCCTTCACTCATCCTCTGCTGAAGTCAGAGGGAAATTTTTTGAGCAGCACGAAGCATGGGGCAATTTGCTCGTTGCTCACAGTCCCAGAGGCCAACAGGTTTTTGCCCTGTTATGGGGGGTTATTGTGCCCATGGCAATTGGCTTAGGTTTCATTTCATCTCAGTCTTTCAGTGTTAATCATCCTTTTCACACATAGTGTGAAGGACTTAAATCTCATTTGCTTTTCCTAAACATTTTCAGAGAGATTCAACAGTGAAGTTTCAAAGTTCAGCTTCCTCCAGCTCCATTTTCCTTTTTTTCCCTCTACATCATAGAATAGTTCAGGTTGGAAGGGACATTTAAAGGCCATCTAATCCATCCCCCACTGCAATGAGCAGGGACGCCTTCCACTAGATCAGGTTGCTCAGAGCCCCGTCCAACCTGGCCTGGAATGTTTCCAGGGATGGGGCAGCCACAGCTTCTCTGGGCAACTGGGGCCAGTGTTTCATCACCCTCGGCGTAAAAAATTTCTTCCTTATCTCTAGTCTGAATCTTCCCTATTTTAGTTTAAAGTCATTACCCCTTGTCCTATCGCAACAGGCCCTCCTAACAAGTCCTTCCCGTCTTTCCTCTAGACCCTCTTGAGGGCCTGGAAGGTCTCCCCGGAGCCTTCTCTTCTCCAGGCTGAACCCCCCCAGCTCTCCCAGCCTGTCCTCCCAGCAGAGGGGCTCCAGCCCTCCCAGCATCTCCGGGGCCTCCTCTGGCCCCGCTCCAACAGCTCCGTGTCCTTCTGCTGTTGGTGCCCCAGAGCTGGAGGCAGCGCTGCAGGGGGGTCTCACAGAGCGGGGCAGAGGGGCAGAATCCACCCCTGGCCCTGCTGCCCACGCTGCTGGGGATGAGCCCAGGCTGCGGGGGGTTTCTGGGCTGCCAACGCACATGTCTGGCTTTTCATCCATCAGTACCCCAAGTCCTTCTTGGCAGGGCTGCTCTCAATCCTTTCATCCCCCTGCCTGTATTGATGCCAGGAGTTGCCCTGACCCACATGCAGGATGCTGCACTTGGCCTTCTTGAACCTCATGAAGTTCACATGGGACTATTTCTTGAGCCTGTCCGGGTCCCTCTGGATGGCTTCACTTCCCTCAGGCATGTCAGATGTGAAGTGCTCAGCAAACACCCCGTGCTAACACAGCCAAGTCTGTACTGCAACGTACTTTAAACTCATCCAGGTATTTTTATCTGCTCAGATAAGGAGCTAATCAAGCAGAAACATAAATTAGGTTACAAGTGTTACGCCCAGCAGTAGTCATCCCATCTCTCCAATTATAGCAGCCTGGAGGCCGCAGAAAAGAAACTCCAGAAGAAGTTTCATTTAATCAGAGTCTTTGCAAACGGTTCCTGATGAACTCGCTAAAGCCTCAGTTTCCCCACAGAGGTTACAGAGACCCAGAGGCAACACTGAGCTTTCATTTTAAAGTGGGTGATTATTTAAGTCATGGAGAAGAGTTGTGAGAGAGACACGGGAGCAGCACGGCACCCAACCTTGCAGGGATTGAGCCCTCGGCATCTCCCTCTCCCCCCAGACGTGGGTCTGGTAGACGTACACACACGCCCCACACACCCCCTGAGACCTGGGGGCAAGGTCTGGGAGATCTCTACAGAAACTTCTTCGACTTTGTGCATTCAACAGCTGAAGGTTATAGACAACAAATAATGTCATTTTGTGCCTACAGTCAGTCTACCCAGTTATCCAAGAGATCCTGGTGATCTCTGTATTCCCGCTCCATCTTTACAAAATATACTCAAGCAATAGGTATTGCAAAATACTTGTCTCGAGTAATTAAAGTGTAAGCTGTAATGCTAAGACAATGTATTGTCTCAAGCATGAAATTCAACAGTTCTGTAAGATTAATGTCCTCTTCCTGTAAGTTGGTTGTTCTTGGCTTAAGCATTCAACATAACGCTACTCATTACAGAGAGCGGTGACATCTATATCCAAGGGGGAAATATGGTTCAAGTCAGCTTTCGTGTTTAAATATTAGTAGTAAATTCAAATTCAATTTCACATGATCAGTGTATGTGACACTAACTACATCAAGGTAGACTTGGGGATTTCTCAACTCTATATTGAAGAGAATTACATGACTGAAAACTAATTAGGGAAGCACATAAAGTGAATTTATTTAGTATTCTCTTGTATGTAGTTAACTTAAAGTAATGTATCAAATTTCCTACAGAAAAATGTGGCTACATAACACTGAACAAAATGCATCAGAAATCAGATCAAGCAAATTATCTTTTTCTTTTTTTTTTTTTTTCTTTTAAAACTGAAAATGTTTAAGCTGTAATGAAAAAATTATAATAGCAGGGATTTTTCCTCTGGAGAACAGGAGTGCTTTGGTACCGTGTCTCACACAGGGAATAAGAAACAGCTGCAATGCAAATAAGAAAAAGCAGTCAAATGTTATTTGTCTCTCCTGACCAAATAGCACCTGAATTTTGTTTCCCGAAGCTCCCGGGTGCATTTCTCCGACGGCAGTGCCCTACACGCAGACAGAGCAAAGCCCAGCGGCCGCTATGCAAGTGGGAGTGGAGCAGGATTCTTCCATAATCCAAGCCCTCAACACGAACGCGTGCGTCATGCTAAAAAACGCTCTTCAATCTTTTATCTCAGCCCTTTCCTCCTCTCCACGTAATGTTTTAAGACACACCCAGCTCCCCCCGCGGCTCTGCCCCGCGACGCTGAGCTGTGGCCATGGGGCTCTCTGCCTTCTCCCTCTCCCTCTGGTCCCTCCGCAGCAGGCAGGGTGCCCGCCAGCGAGTCCGAGATGAGCGCTGCATCCCAAACCCACGGCGCTGGTGACAAAACGCTACCTACAAACGCATAATAAATGTTTCATAATGCTTTTGCTGTGCGTTATAAATGATAAATAGATGACAATAGATGTCTTATAAAGTATTTATGTCTTATTGTCGTTATTGTTGCGCTACAGCTTTGAACAAAGCATTAAAGCAAATGCCAGTCTAAGTGCTGGTGATGATATGTATTAACAAAGCCATTTATGATAAATGGACAAACCTTTGAGGGTCACTGACACTTTGACAAGCTTTACGTTGGCATTTTTGCCTGTAATGTTTTTGCTCCCAGCTTTACCACCCAACTGAAGCGGTTGCATTTTAACAACAATATCAAAATAGTTTATTAACTGGCAATAAGCAAATACACCTGACACTGCTGAAGGCGATGGCACTGAAATAAGAGGGTGATGTGCCTGCAATGGTAAAGGGATTCATCCTGTTCACTGCCTGCAATACTGTCCCAAAGAGCAGAACACGGGACCACTTCATGTCCAAGAAGTTTATGCACTGCAAGAGAGTAGTTCCTTTAACTTCAACCTGGGCTTATGGTTCCTCTTCTGAAGGTGAAGAATCGTTTGTACCTTATGTCTACAATAGGTGCTTTGCTGAACTTCACTTACTGAAGCTTTTGTGGTTAAAAGCTGCTTGTTATGTACAAGGACATGGGAAATGGAATATTGCACCCCTTTCCTTTTTCTGGGAAAACCCCAACATGCAGCCGTTGACCCCTTGATCAACATTGCTCTAAATTTTTGTTCTGCCTGTACATTCAACGGAAACACCCAGGTTCATACATTGGCAGAATCAGACGAACCAGACCAGAGCAGCACCCGTCTGCAAATCTGCTTCAAAACAAGTACGCGAACCCAAACTTATCTCCACATACTGTAACTAGAGCTGGGAGTATGAGAGGAAATCTCAGGAAAGGCGATGGGATGCACTGTGCTTGGGGAGCGTCCATTTCTCTGCCCAACTCCGAGGGCAGTCGGGTGATTACCTCCACTGTAGAAGTCTGCGTTGCAAACACCACAAGTCAGATAAGGCAAATCCTCTCCCGGGGGATAATCTATTTTTTTTTACTTAGGCATGCTGAAAGAAGACTGAAGTGATGAGTAAACAGATTTTTGAGGACACAATTTTAAGCTGTGTTGACTGTGGAGGGGGAGACCATCCTCTTGCATCAGGAGATGAATTTGCCCATGGTTGGGAAGTCAAACTCTGCTCCCTGCCAGCCCGGGAGCGTGCTGCAGGGCCTTTGCGTCCCAGAAGCTGGGTTTCCTTACACAAGTAGCACACTTCTTGAAAGACAGAAGGCTAAAGTTCGCAAAATAAAATAGAATAACCTTCCCGTTTCTCACATGCACTTTTGGTAAACACAATGCTGCTAATTGCTCAAATTGCTGCTGATTTTCCAAAATGGGACACTATCAGTCTTAGATGCCCACTCTTTTGGTACTAAAGGCAGTGATATGACTACTAGATTCAATATAAATAGAGAAATACAAATAGAAATAGAACAACAAAGGCCAAAAATAGATGGTGAACGGAAAAGGGAACTTTGAAAAGAAAAACAAAACAGTAATTTAGCAAATCCCTCAAATGTCATCTCGACATCTAAGTGCTTGTCTGGTAACTTAAACGTGTATGTGTGTGTTATTTAAACACAAAAATGAATGGACCTTATTTTCTTTCCAGCACTGGAAACATACATGAGGTACTTTATTCTCTCCATCACAAATTCATTTTCCTGGGATTAATATATGTAAAATAATATTCAACCATTATTTTTCCTTAAGCATGCAGATATTTGGCAAGTTTGTTTGGGTTTTTTGGTGGGGTTTTTTGGTTTTTGGTTTTTTTTTTTTTTTTGAAGTTCATAGTCTGTGTCATATATCTGAAAGCACAAAATAAATTTTCTGCCTTGAACTTCTCTGCTTTCTCTTTTAAACAAAGTTGTCAGATCCCAAAAATTATAGCAGGAGAGGGGGAAGCAAGAGACAGAGGGCAAGTGTCCTGCACACTACTCTTCCAGATCTGCGGAGGCCCTTTTGCCTTCTGCAAAACCAGTTCGCACTAAAAATAATTGTTTCAAAATACTTTCAGAGAGATGTTTCAAATGCCGCCTGATCCAGCGTTGAGTTTGTTGACAGAATCAACAGGGTTAAGGATAAAAGACTGGCCCCAGTTTCAAAATAGTCCATCCTCATCGCATATAACTAAAGGACAGACTGGGGAATGATGCTGGGCCCTTTATATTCAGGGCAAAGGCTAACAAAAAATAAATAAGTGCACCCACAGAAACAAACCCCAAATATCAGCATTCATTTCTAATCACTACATTCGATTGCTTGATGCTCAAATATTTCCCTGGCCAAAGTGCTGTTCATTTTTATCTAATTTTTCATCCAGTAATTCTTCCCTTGCCTTAACTCTTGAAATAAGAGGCAAAAGGCTGGTTGGCCTGGAAAAAAATATTTTCTGTATAAAACCAATAATAGTTGAGATGGTTTAACCTAAAGGAACGAATAAGCAGCGATCAGTTTTTACATAGACGGTTGGTAGCTGCAAAGAAATTGCTCAGTGTGTCCACTTCAAAAAGAATAACTAGTAACAGGCTTGAACTGCTGAGAAAGAGATTTTGATTAGACATTAGCAGAAAGAGCCTATAGAGATTGTGGAAACTCCATCACCGAAGATTTAAAGAGCAAGCTAGACAAGTATCTGTCATGAACAATTTGGGTACAGTTGATCCTGCCTCCCAGCTCTATTTCCTATAATATCTACATTCTTCCCTCTCTACTCGCGTTGTCAATTCATACCTTCTTTTTACTGTGACTAAACTGAGACTATTTTTGTATTCTTACTTAACCTTGTATTCTTACTTAACCTATAAACAAAACACATTCAATATTCCTATTTTTCGTATTGTTTTCCGAAGCTTTAGGCATTTAAGAATTCACTAAGTATTTTGAAACAAATAAGGTCTTCAGTAGAGCAAAACAGTGTTTTCTCTTTATGTATGTTTCATTTAGCTAATAACACCCACATTAAAATAAGCACCTTTCAATATAACACACAAATTTAAACCTGGATAAAACCTGAATGGAATCGGTATATAATACATGCTAAAACCGCTGGAATACAGAATCAAAGTGGCATCAGACATCTCAATGCCTGAAGAGCAGACAAAAGAAAAAGAAAAAAAGTCTTCCTAAGGAGCATTCCCCCATCCTAATTTAAACCGAAGATTAAAATGAAGTTGCAAAGATGTAGATGAAGTAGTTGTGGTCAAAGGAGAAAAAACAATCAATTTCTGTAAAGATTACACATGAATTTATCTACAAGATCTATTGCTTTTCATTAGAGACGGCAAAACCAGTCTCGGAAGTAAGAGACAAGTGAAACTGCAATGCAAACCAAAAACTCCCCAGAAAATTTTCCTGAGTTTTGAAATAGTTTGAATGACCTTCTTGGGGCATTTCCAGAAATAGAAGTGCCCAGTACTCAAGTACAGCAAAGAAAGCAAATATTCCTGCTGCAGCAAAATCAAAAATAGTCATGGAGCTTTCAAAACCTCCCATCATCATTTCTTTAACCTTGTCCCTCTTGCTTGTGCGAATTCTCAGGCTGCGTTCCTCCAATCCACCCGAAGTGTTGGCATCGAGCAAAATTAATGGCACTTTAATGGTGCAGCCCTAGCCACCCAGACCTCCTTCAGCTGGAACTACTTCAAATCAAGCCCTCCATCCTTCCTTTCCAGGCTTTTCACAGCCTCTCTCACTTTCAGATTTTTTCTGCTTGCCTAACACATTCCACTTTGCAGTCAGTGCTGAACATTGTTTCCTTCCTAGTTTTTTCCGCCTACGTAAATAATATATTTTTTTTTTTTGGTCTATACAGGCCGTTATACTTAGATTTCCTCTGTCATTTCTGTTTATCATATAATCTGCCTCTTTCTCCGTACCTACCCCATCCTTCCCCAAACCAACCCGCTACTGCAAACACTCCGATGTATTGGAACATAAGCAATAAATTTAAGCAATGTATTTTTCCTATTTTTACAACACAACAGAAGTTACATATCAAAAGTGACTATTAAAAAAAATCAGAATCTGATAAATAAATCAGAAAAATATCGGGGTGTTTTGGGTTTGGTTTTTTTTTTAATTGCTCTTTCTATTGATACTCCCGATTGCAGCATTTTCTTTAGGAACTGCTTGCTGGAGCCTAGTATCGCTGGTATTTAAAATTATATAGATTAAGCTGAAGTTTAGAAAAAGTTAAACTGATAATTTCATCTCTAATCGCCTAATATAAAAATCCCAGTGTTTTGTAATGACATCATACATAATCATAAGGCAAAATGGAATGCCATATATCTGTTTTGCACCATTTCCTTTTGTCTTATTAATCAGAACAGATTTCTGTATCTCACTTTTTCTCCTCGGTGTAGATAACTCAATACATGTAGCCCCTTTTGCAATTCATGATTTATCTCAGCTTCAGGTTTTCTCTATCCTACCAGCTCATCAACAAATTCAGCATAAAATTGGTTTTCCTTATTTGATATAGTATTTTAGATGTGTGATGGGGTCATAATTAATTCCAAGAACCCACAAGACATTTCAGTTATAATGCAATGATACTTCAACTGTATATGTTGAAGAAAATTTTTTTTTTTTTTTTGCATACTCCTTTTGGTCAAAATTTTTAAGGATCAAAGTGTTTCTCATGAGCAAAATGTATTTCATGCATACAGACAGAATTTAGCCCATCGCTGGCTGCCAATATTGCTTTACTTCAACCTCTCTTAATAATGACTTCTCCAGCCAGATCCTGTAGGCATATTATTTGTTCTGAGCATTTCTGGAAAGTAAAACATCCTGAGTTCAGCCCAGCCTGGACAGTTTTTTAGGATATCTGGGTTGAACATCCAGACATTTTCTTATAGCTCCCATCCAGAACGCTGTTTGTGCCCAAACCCCTTTCAGCATCTGTAGAGACTCACATCCTTTCTCGTAGATGGGCGCTGACTGTTAGCATGCAAAAATACCCAGTATGAGGTTTCTAAAGTAAACTGCTGTTCCAGTCTGAGAAAAAGAAGTTTGTTTTCCATAATTCTGTTTCTGTTGAATGTATACCCACCTCGCCCCCCAACCACGAATAGGAATATTCCTCCCAGCATAAACTCTTCGGGGTACAAACTGTGCCTGCATCTATATTTGAAATTACCTAGCACATTGCAGCATTCCCCAAAACAAAATAATAATATGCAGACTGCAGAATGTGCTTCTCCAGCATAAAGCATCTGGTTTCACAGTTCATTAGAAGTTTCTTTTTCTCTTATGGCTTTGTGGATAACTTTATACATACTATTTAGAGCCAACAGTAAATTGGCATTTCCAAAGTCACAGTTTGAACACTTTTCAAAAGCTAAGGCAGACACACGTCGTGTTGGCTTTATCAACTTATGCCCTGCTCTCCTTGTTCTCCTGATAGAGTTTCCTACGTACGAGAAACTGATGTTTTCAGTAAACTTGTGTGGTTGCTTTTCGCTATATCTTTTTAACCATTTCTTTTATATCCTCCATTACAGGCTGTTCAGCTTTCTGTGCCGGGCAACGCCATTTATGCAGATGACCGAGCTACGCATTCCTGGAGTTCCATGAGTTCAGGTCTGCCTTCTCTCCTTTATTTTGAGATAAATAATGCAGGGAATCCCTAAACTTGGGGCTAGATCTGATTTATCCATTAGCTCTTAGGTATACTATATTTCCTCCAGTCTTGATCCTTTTAGCAGAAAGCTGTTAATCAAGTTTTACGAATCCCTGTTAGCGGCTCCCTCTCTGGCACTAACTATCTAACACAACCACCACCTTGCAAATGCAGACCACAATAGTTTTTCAGTCGTAATCACACAAGTGCCGTCCTATCTCCCAGTTACCCACTCACCAGTGTAACACAGCATTAATTAATTGGGGTGGGGGTTAATTCCAGGCTGGGGGTTCACATTCACTGTAAGCCTCATGCTCTCCGCACCGCCTCCTGCCCCGCCATCTCACATTTGACTCTGGTAGAACTAGAATTGATCTGAATTCTTAAACCAAATTCAAAACAGCCTTTGCAAACGTGTGGGTTTTAAACAAGGCTTTAACACAAACCAGCTTGAAGCGTAAAAGCCCACACGGCAGGCTGCCAGGGCGCCTGGGCTGCTCGGCCAGATGAGGAGATGCTGAAGACCTGGACCAGCTTCGGCAAGAGCACAGAGTCCCCTGAGCATCCCCAATCAGAAGCTCCAGAGTTGTGGTCACGCTGCTGCCCTGGGCCAGAGCCTCTCGACACCCTGCAAAACGGAGGCAGACAAATTCTTGCTCCCTAAAAAAGCTTCAGAGACCGATTTTGTCGCGGGTTTTGCAGCCCTACCACCTTCTCCACTGATTTCTTAGTGTTTCCTGGTGGAGCACAAAGTCAGCTTTGAAGCTCTATCTGATAACAAGGCTCTTTTTCCAAAATAATCTAGATATTATTATATAAATTACTATTCCCTTTCTTTATTTAGCACTCCTTTAATTCTTGTGTGATCTGCAGTCTTTAAGAGGAAAGGGTTTTTTCCAGATCATTACTCATATCATGGAAATGCGGTAGGCCATGACTACATCCCTACGAGACGTTGCTGAAAACATCCCAATTACTTTTTGCAATTAGTTTACCAGTTTTAAATCTGTTTAATATGGGCTACACTAATTTTTTTATGTCCTAATTTCTTGTACGGAAATGTCGTGCAGTACTAAGTCAAGTACAGGAGTTTAAGTATATTATGACAGCTCAGTAAGCTTTATCAGTCCCTTTAGCTCAGAACTTTGCTCCCAAAGCCTGAAATCTTGGAGCGAGCTGAACGTCAAACTCTTCCTTATATCTGCAATTTTTTACCATGACCAGTGCCAAGATTCATCCTCATTTCAAAGCAGTTTAAGCAGTGTCTTATATAAAAATCAAATGCGGGATGATTAAATAAAATAAATCAGGATTTATTAAAATTCAAGTGCGGGGTGGGCTGTTGGTTTGGGGTTTTTCTTTTCCATTGCTTTTGTTTCGTTTATTTGCTTCTAAATACACTCTCCTGGCAGAAACTATTCCTTCTTGGGAAAATATCCTTCCTTCAATAAGATAATTTAAACTCTTTTCTTACAACAAAACCACTTCCAAAGGAGTTCACCTTTGAAAACAAGGAGTCATGAAGCTAATAACTGTTTCTAACTTAGTCAAGGAATAAGAAGGTCTCTTCAGGCAGATTTTTGAACGCAATTAGACATCTGAAGATAAGATTTCACTCTCCTATGACTCTCCAAATGGCTTAGGAGCTTCGTTTCTTTCAACAAATATCTAACTAGCAAGAAAAGCCTTTTTGTTGTGATTTTTTGGTGTGTCTATCACCAGATCGTAGCAGCTCACAATAGAAGTCAGAGTAGGAATGTGCTGGGAACCTCTGAGCAGGCAGCTTTTCATAAGCACATTTTCCTCTTTTTTTCCTTCCTTGTATTATTAATTACATATTAAACCTCTCGTTACTCATCCGTGTACCAAGGATCACGTGATGCTTTAACACCATCAGAGATGCTGTAGCCTGAAAGTCTGACCATCTGACAGCATGTGATGACGAGCATCCCCTGCGGGAAGGAATGGCTCAGTGGAAGGGTCAACAAATTTATACGGGAGTGAGCAGTTAAAATTTACATTTCTCTATGTATTTAAATGGCTTTGTTTGAATTAATGACTCCTAGCATCCAGTGTTGGAGAGCTGCACGTTAGTTTTGGTGGTGGTGTGTTTGTGGAGCTACAAAAGCACAGGAACACCGAGATCCATTAATTCAGTTTATGCATATTTTTATATACATTAAATATATATATAAAAAATATATATTTTTTTTACATATATATTAAATGTATGTATGTATGTGTATGTGCAAATATAACAGTTTTCTGTACCAGTTTCCATCGTTGTTCTATTTTTTCCCTATTTTTCTATGAGTATAGTTTGCCCAACTAAGGAAAAAAAAAAATTAAGGTATTTAATTCACTTTCACTGACAGTCTGTATGCCTGGGGGCACTGCATTAACACGGGTCTCCAACAGGCAGTAAGTGTCCCTGTTGACTCCAGGTGCAGTATTTCCGTGGTTCCGCCCATCCTGCACAGTATTTCTGCATGGTTCGTAGTACAGAGTCAGTTCTACGCGCTCAGCCAGGGATATATCGTTATACTTGTAGCAATTAGATTTGACTTTAAATCAGCAAAACGGAGATTTCTCCCAATCCCATTTGCCATATTCTTGGAGAAAATAGGTATGATTTCCAATCTCACCCTCTCTTATGCTCCATTATGATACAAAATGGGCACCAGAAGCTACGCATAACTATAAAATGATTATGATTTATCTGGGTATTTTGTTCTTTTAATATATTGCGCCAATTGTCCTGATTTAACTAAGTAATTCTGTTAATTTAACTTTGGGGTTAATCTTGCTTTAAGAACACTTTTTGCTGAACTGTAAGACCGCACTTCAGTTGATGCATTTCCTTCCTTTTTTTTTTTTAGACCTGAATGTAACCTTTTTAAAAAAAACAACAAAAGTTTCTAGTACATCATGTGATCAATAGATACAAGTACCTTCATTTTTTAAATTAGTCTAAGGCTATTTTCCTTTTACTGTTGTATAAACAGGGAATTGAAGGGTAAAATAGTTAAAACTTAATGCTATAGTGCTAATGTGGCTTTTAAATCACGTCAGCAGCAATCACTGCATTATAATTAACAATTTATTGAACCAGCAATAAAATGAACATCACATTACTTCTTAAAGCAGCAGAATAAAATGGCTAATAAATAGCATAAGCCAGACAAATTGCAGAGTAATAGAAATTTTCTTAAGATTTATAGTGTGCAGAAAGATGGATGTGCTATTAGTAGGAGCTCCAATACTTGACAAAATTCTTTTGCAAAGACATAGTTACCATGCATGTCAGAGTTCACAAGTCTAAGTGGTTTATCCAAATTTCAACTCACTGCTATTACAGTGGAAAATACTCATTACAAGGTTTTGTAACTGCAAGCAATGTGTACATTTGCCAACATTCAAACTGCTACTGCCAAAAAGATACTAAAATATTTTATAAACTGTCAAATAACAAGTCTGCTAGCTTAATCTGAGTCTACTTTATACTTCACAGGCGGTAAAAACTCCTGGGCCCTATCCTGAGGTCTTCACTCGGGCAAAACTTTCTTTGGCTTCGACATTTAAAAGTTACCAGGAGTTTCTGCCTACGAGAATGCCCGGATTGGGCCCGACGTTACGAGGAAAATTCATTAGGGAAGAAACACAGACTCAGTGAAGCTGGAAGCTCAACTAAATACCTCATCTCTATCAGGGCTGAGGTTACTGACAACGAAACCGTGTTGCGTTTTAAATGTTCCTGCTGTTAAGTTGTGTTGTGATTCGTCATGTCAAAGTGTCTCTCTCATGTTCTTATTTCAACATAACAGATGCAGTTTTACATGACATGTCACAACATGGAGCATCAACTGGAAAGAGTCTAGAAGAGCTCTTTTCTTTTTTCTTTTTTTTTTTCCTCAGGAAAAAAAAAAAAAAAATAACAAAAACCCCACTCTGCTTTTCACTGAAATGTGCGGCAAGGGAACTTGCTTTGCAGATTTTGTAAGCAGACAGTACGTTTAGTCCCTGTGGGGAAAGTGCTTTCAATGTTCAGTTTTAAACCGAAATACATCCATCGCCTAGCTCATGTTTGAATTTTAGATTTATATTACAGACAAATTTTAACATGAAATCTGGAGTTAATCTCTGCAGTAATTGGCTGCTAAAACAATAGATGCTGCTAAGAACATGCATGTCTTTAACAATGCATTTCTCTCCGAACCTTGAAGATAAGTTATGATTAACTAACTTCTTAAAGGTAGTGTCAATTATGCGATAAGATTGCTCTTCTACCATTTTCCAAAAAAGCAGTGCTCCTAATGATGGTGCATTTCCAGAGTATTGTATCGAGGAGCATCTTCGACGTATTCTGTTGGAGACCATGGGTGAGGTTGAACACACACCATGAACACACATTCACGCGCACAGGCGGAAATTACTGGTTAAGATCACTCTCCAGTCATGGTGCCCATATATACTTGTATACACTAAAACAATAATAAAAAAAGCTGGACCAACACAGCTGTCTGATTAAATGGGTAAGCACCAGCCTAGCTGCATGGAAGTCATTATTTACACTCACTGAGACTCGGGAGTTTGATCTCTAGAGACCAAGCAGGAGTTTACTAAGCTCCCATTCAACAGAGCCGTGAATAGGAGGTATTTATGCCTTTATTAATTAATTCTTCTAACAGGGAGCCCCCAAAGAAACAACAGCAATTGCCTCCTTGAGACCTGTAAACTTTTCTCTGCCCATCATCCCTGCTGAGCACGTTCAACAGCCGCATTTCTACTTCATCCCACACCCAGGACTTTGAAGCACCAGGCTTTGGAGGTGGTTGAAGCACATCCCCTGAACAGCAGCAACCACATCTCCCGCCTGAAGATCCAGAGAAACCCAAACGAACCTGAAGATGCCAAAGATGTAGCCACAGCCTCAGGTACCAGCAGGACTAACGGCCATTAAAGTGATACCAAACATGCTGGGGTTTAGTTCATTTGACAAAGTCGCCACAGCACATAATTCAGTACGTCATGTTAATATTTGTAATTTCTGCAGTGTAGTGGGGTACGGTTCTTCATTAAAAAGAAAAGGACGTACTGCCAACCCCAACTGAAAGTTCACCTATTGCAGAGCGCTCCATTCACCCTGAAAATCAGACAAGGTACAGAGAGGCACAACCCGCTCCGGCAGCAGACGGGAATAAACCAAAGCCATAGGGATGGATTTTTCCCCTACCATTAGTTCAGCTGTAATTCATTGCTGGCAGCAGCTCTTTTCATTTGCACAAAGATACAAATTTTTCTGCATCAGCTAAAAGAGCTACCAAAGCATTCAAGAATCCATTGAACATCTTAAAAAATGCTTGATTAAGAAAGTATTTAAGTTGTATGCCTTTCTCGTGTTTATATTTAAAGGATGTGCTGTCAAGGTGTATTCCATGAAACAATGAAACTGGGAATAATAATGTTATAATGAATTTAAAATATTTCAAAACAAGGTCTCCTAATATTTTGAGGGTAACTGTTCTTAAAAACTACTGAGAAACTTGCGCAAGCCTTTTGTGCTGTGTCCAATCCACCCTCTCTTGTTAGGTGTGTTATTGAAAAAGACTCTAAACTTTAAATGGTTTTGCTTTAGCAGTTTTGCTAAAGATAAGCAGGTCAGTCAAGTTAGCTGGAAAGTCACGCGTATGAAAGGAGATCTCTCTGAGGTTCAGGTACTGCCTACGTTTAGCTGTACCAAACATAGCAGAACGCCAGGGTATCTCAACATGGGAAATGTAGATCTGCATGGAAGTTAATTAATTCTTTGCATCAGCAGAACCACCCCAAGCTCTGCACTGTACTCAGCTTGGTTGAAGCTTTAGTGAACTACTCCCAAGCGCTCAGCCTTCCCCGAGCTTAAAAAAAAAAATAATAATTTAGAGCTTTTAGATGTGGAGGGGGTACCATTTGTATATGTGTAAACACACAGACACACACACATTTTTGGGAAACGTATATAGATAAAGGAAAACTGGTAGTATGTGAAGTGTAAATACTAATCGACACGGATAACTGCCAAGTCTCATCTCTGATCCATGTACATTCCCATCACTGCTACAGCTCTTCCACTGGCTGTGCTGCTGATACTCAATTAATGCACAGGGAGTACCCAGTTTATGTCTTAAATTTGGGGAGAAAATAAAAAAAGAAAAAAGGTGGGGTGAGATATGCTTAATTAAAAAAAAAGTTTTCCTGTATGTATCTTCCATAAACACGTGCAGATACCCTCAGTATTATACATTAAATCTAAAGAACATTGTCAGGTTCTCAGTTTAACAGGTCTAAGTGGCAGGTGAGAAGGAAGGGGGCAACAGTGACCTGCTGTGTAAAGAACGAGATCCCTCTGCTCACCTCTGAAGTTGTAGCTGGGTTTGTGATGTGCTCCTGACCTTGCACGGCAAAGAGCAAAGCAAAGGACAGCGGGGAAATTGTTTTTTCTGATTACTTCTGCAGCTATGAAGGGGAAATAAGAACTCTGGGTCCATAAAAGTGACTCAAAAAGAGAGAAGGAGACAGATGTTGCTGCACGCAGACAGCCACCCGATCACAGTGACTGTGTCCGTGACATTAGCTAGGTAGCTATAAGATTTCTACATGAACTGTGGATGCACCCGGACCATTTTATCGCTGTCTATGCGTGTAGATCATAATGTATGGAGACTATTCCAATTAAACAATTATTTTAATCAAAGTCTGTTTGGACTCAGTGGGTTCACCCAAGCCTATATGCTCTGTGTCTTTGAAGGGAGTGTGGATCCCTGCCTGCAGCTGAGCTGTCTGCGTTGGCCTGCACTGGGGTGGAGCCCAGAAGTTACAGGGATTTCCCCAGTGAGGTTGGCTTTTGAGGGGTTTTTTGTTGCTGTTTGCTTCCCTCCCAAAAAAAAAAAATATACACACATAGAGACAGTACGCAGGGATCAAGGGGGAGAAAGCTCAGTGTCCATCAATCAGATCCTCTTTCTTCATTCTGAGCCTTTACAATCCATTCAAGTTGTATTTCCAGATTTTGGTTGGAAGCTTGCTCTTTTACATTAGTCATAATGAGTATATATGTTCATCGGATCGCTCTGAAATTTAGAAGACACCAAACAGCAGAAGACTTGCGGTATAATCAGGAGAGGCCAACAATGTTTTCCCAAACTTATTTCCTAAACAGAAAAGGCAGCATCCTTTGGGTTAAGGAAAAGATGATAAAAGCCCCGGTGGCGCATCAAAAAGCCAGTGCAATCCTCCTGCATCTGTGCAGAGAGTGGAAAATATATATATAACTATACAGAATTTCATCACAAAATATATGGATAACTGGATCTGGATCCAGGTAACTGGATCAGGCTCTCCATTACTACATGGACAATTTCTTTAACGTATTTTTGTTGGTAAACTAGAAGGCAACATGAATTAAAGTATGCTTAGGAATACCCAAGGCTGTTTAATCAACGAGACAGCTTCCATTTCAAGATGGCATTAGAAATACTTGTATAAATAAATGTGAATATGGATCACCTTTTCCTTTGGGTTTTTTGGGGTTGTTTTTTATTCCTAGAACATATTCTACATGGAACAAACTGCAGCCTAACAAAGTAGGGAAACAGATACTGGAGGCATGAAAAGGTACAGTAAAGCCGTGTGTTTTATATCTTAGCTAGGAATCCAAGAGAACAGAAGCAGAACGAGAGCTTTATGTGAGCTTATACTAAAGAGTTCTGTTATCCTGCGATGTGTTCCATAAAACTTTAATAAACTGCACAAACTAATAGCAACACTTGCAGTGTCACAAGTGGCTTATAACAGCATTAAAGTTTTTACAGCCATGGCCCTTAGCGGCCGACATTCACGCACAGAACTGTCTCTTTGGCCATCGCAGAATTTATTTTTCGAGCCATTGTAGATGGTCACGGGCTGGCTGTGTTGCAAACCCAAAGGAAATACAGAACTTTTATGTCCGGCTTTTATGTAGCTCATTGTTGCCACAACTGCGCAGACGGGCATCACAAACCTCAGAGAAACAGCACGCATTTCCCAAAGACCCCAAACTCCCCTAGGATCAACGGGACTTAGTTGGTTAGCTCTAGAAAGCAGATTTGATGCGAAGTGATTTCCAGAAGAGCAGAACACCTTGTAATTTCGCTTACAGGGAGCATTTTTGCTGCCACATTAGCATATCCAGAAAGACCTCGTTGAGTACCGACTCTCAAGCTAAACAACTATACAGAGCGTCATTTCTCCAAAGCATGGAATAACAAATATCAAAGATATCATGAAATAGTCTTACAAAGTATGCAAATCAAAAATATACCAATGGAGTGCATTGGGGAGATGAAGGTATAAGCCTCAACTGAAGGTTTTCTAATACCTACTATGGTAGCACCACCAGTGCTAAAAAAAAAAACAAACAAAAAAAACCAAACCAAACCCAAACACGTCGAACATTTATTTGGGGTTCTAAAGAGCTGCGATTTCTTACCCAGCAAAGTCAAAGGCTCTACCAAAGGTGCCGTTTCTAGTGAAACACAGTCAGACCAGCCTCTCCAAATTCAGCACGGAAGCGCTTAATTTGCTATAACTTAACTTTCTGTTTGGAGCAGCACACTGTGCCCTGCCAAGTACCTACTGAAGGGGCATACGGGGGACACATTATGACAAAAAAAGCTATTGGGAAATCGCCTTGTAAAGTTTAAGTCTCCTGTTGATCTTACTCCAGCTGAAAATAAATAACTGAGGGGAGGGAGAGGAACAAGCAAAAAAAAAAAGATTATTAAAAAGGAGTTTGAGTTTAGAAAGCAAGTTTTTTTATAAGATACAAGTTCAGCGACGCCTTGAAAGAGAGAGGGGATTTTTTAAGATGATCAAGTGACAGATTGTCTTAGTAAGAAGTCTCATTAAATCTTATTAAATCTGCTCAAATCGTTCTGAAAACTTAACCAGGACTCTCACATTTCTGCAGTTTGGACAAGTCAGCTGTTTCTGATGTTAGCAAATTTTTCTTATGCTGCCATCTTGTGCCCCAGAATCTGTTTACTCGAAAAGGAAAAAAAAAAAAAAAAGAAGAAGAAGAAAAAGAAAGAAAAGAAAAGAAAAATAAAACCCCCACCTTATATATCTCTGGCCTTCACGGCTCTAAAAATACCCTTCAAAATATAATCAGGGCACAAAGGGTAGGGAAAAAGAAAGTTTGCCAGTGCCCACAGATAGGCTGAAATAACAGTTCAGATACTCATGAATCAAGTCAATGTTACGGGAAGGGGGAGGTTAATCTGAAATAGCATCACACTTTTGTTGTCATCTTGCAATATTTTCACTTTTAAATGCTTTTATTGCTAATAAAATTCAGACAGAACCACAGAGGAGAGCAGTGCACTATGAGGAGTCAGCAGGAGAGGTGTCCCCATCTGATGCCCCCTCTCAAGTCAACAGAGTTCAGTTCACAAGCGAAGTTCAGCAAAGCTTTGCTGTTATTTAACTGCTTTTCTTTCCATTTCACTGTTTATCCATAGCCAACTACATTCAAAAGTTATTTCAATCACGTTTTTCCCTTGACACTTACCTTGGCTTTCCAAGTCCTAACCTATTAACTATACCCACATTCCTATCGTATCATACAGGGCTTCACCCACCATCACGTGTTAATAAGTTATATCAGCTATTTCGCTACCGTCTTATCTATTTTTCCAAAAGGAAACTATTCAGCTTGAACTACTGACAACAAAATTGCATCACTGAATCCACTTAATGCATTTAAATAGTGTAAATATAGTAATATTTAATAGATAGAGCTACTTAGTTACTTTGAATACATTTCCTATTTCATGGATAATAATTTGCCTGAGCAAGGCCCCCGGGGCTTTGCACAAGGACTAGTGCTCTGTCACATTGGGTGCTATAGAAATACAACGTAAAATACTGTCCCCGTTTCAAAATACAAAAGAGAGGGTTATGCACGGCTGGATGCGAGCCAGGAAACGATACCGAGCCATCAGAAGAACACATGCCACTCACTTAACCTTTATTAAATTTCCCTAGCCATTTCAGAAAGGTAGGAAAAGGACTGTTTTAAGGAAGGATTTGAAGGAAAACACTTGAGAGAACACTGAGAAAGTTACGGGATGCTCCTCGCAAGCATGATAGGAGGCGCGGAGTGTAGTTAATTTATTAGGTACAGAAACAACAGCAGGCTTTGTGTTCCCATGCTTTAGAGCAATAAAAACCAAGCTGTCCTGTTCCGAGGACAGTAACAACAGTGTGACCAGAGTTCCGTAACATCGCATAAACGATCAGTCTGACTAGTTGTAGTAGTGCAAGTAAAGGGGAAGATGCCTCCACAGCATCATCGCCTCTTCCTCCTTCAACCTGTCTCCCATGATATTACCCTTTTCTTTCCCTGTCCTGGCAGAAATGATATAAAATCTGTATCTCTTATGAAAGAACCCTTTTTTTTTTTTTCAGCTGAACTACTGAAATTTAATCTTTCCCTCTACGTTCCATCAGCACGCCAAAAATTCAAGATATTTTACTTTTTCCTACTTAACGTTCCCCCTTTAAAGAACAGGCACCCACACATCGTTCTTGCTGTCCGCCTTCTGTAACAAGTTCACACCAAAAAAACCCTAAAAATCTCCCAAATCCCCCGTGCTCAGAACCTGGACTGGATGATTTTTGAAAGCCCGCAAGGATGGATAACCTCTGAGAGGAGCCTCTATGTGCCCGATGCCACCATCCAAGCGGTGGCGACACGTGCAGAACTGCACACCTAAACCATCGGCTGCCGGTTGCACCTTGGAGCAGTTGACTGCTGTGATTTTTGCTCAGCATTTCAGCCAGTTTCACATCCACCTGGCCGGCCACCCAACCCAGGCTACCCATAATTCACTGGTTTCCCATCTCTAGGTTGCCAGAAAGATAGCCTATATGTTTCGGAGTTGCTCACAACAGTCATGCAGAATAAAAAGAACATTCTTAGCCCTTGCTGTGTAAAGGGTGTACAAACCTCCACAACCCTTCCCGCTGCTCCCGAGTAATGGCAGGAAATAAAGATGATTTTTCTAGGGATGCAGATACTCGCACATCATGTTTAGTGTATATCAGGAGACAGTCTTTTTTTAAAAAAAAAAAAAATAAGTCAAGCAAAAGGTATGACCCATTTCCCCCATTTCCAAATTAAATTTGGAAAAAATGGCACAGAGCGGACACAGAGCTACAAAGTTTTCCCAGACCCATCGATACTACAAAGAAACTGGAAAGGATGACCTTCCTCCCCCTTCTCCGATTGCCTATAATCTCTGACCTTCATAGTACAGAGTTTTTGTACAGAATAAAGCTAAATCAAAGGAGTTAAGAAATAAACTCTCTTGGAGACAGCACCAATGCCTTGAGCACTACCCTTCCTGAAACAGATTTTACTCCACTGTAAATCCACAACTTTTCTGCTTGCTTGAAAAGCCAGAGAGCTGGCAGAAACAGCTTGATATTTACTAACATAAACCAGTTTATTAGGAATATAAAGAATTTGTATTGGTTCTGGGCCCCAGTTATTGTACAGTAATATCAGACTGCTAAATCTAATCCATAGTTCACACCCGAGAAGCGTAAGGCAAGATGTCTTGTTCTAGCCAAGCATGAATAAAGCCACTGGGGAAAAATACCCAAGCCAACAGGACGTCAAATCATTTTCCCAATTGCCTATACACACACACACGACACAAAAGGGGGAAAAAAAATTGCCTTGGATTGGCGATATTATTACTTATATTAATTTAAACTATTGAACAACACATCTAGTGTCAAAAGCATGAAATGCGGTGTTTACTTCTCTCAGGATTTCACAGGAGGTTATACTGGAAAAGTTACTTGCAAAACATGGGAGTTTTCGTTTAGACAACTTCAGTTCAGATAACTACATCAAGAAAGTCCTATGCACAGTGAAATGGACGGCAACACACATTAGTAAAAAATCTGGGCAAAATTATTCACGGTACATAAGAAGAACTCAGAGTTTGTAAGCGACAAAGGTTGTAAGCTGAACACCCGTTCAGCACCGCAGGTGCAAAACATCCTTACATTTCCAGGAAAAAAATAAAATATAATAAAAAATTAAAAAAAACCCCCAACGTTATCTTCATTTATGACCCGCATTATACCTACCTCTGTGGGTACGTAAAAGAGGACATATTAAATCCAAACCAGACAGCATACCAAGCCCACGCCATAATGCAAACAACACAGTCAGGGTGAAGTGGCCACCTAAAAAGCCATAGCCAAAATGCCTCCCTGGCAGGCCTGGGTTAGCTCAGCAGGTGAAAGCAATACCACTCCCAGGTGGTGGTAGTGGCGGTGATGCCTTCCCAGTGCCTGAATAAACGATGACAGGTAAAAAAAACCTGGTGTAAACAATAAAGAGATGGGGGATCAGAAAAACACTGTGTTTCAGAAATTTTTTGTTAATCGTATTTCACAATAAGGCCAGATATTGTTCACCTGCATCAAAGAATCCTATCCAGGCTAAATCTTGGATTCAGGATTTTTATCTGTTTTAATTAACTGTTTGCATTACTTTCTGTTTACTGGGTATACTACATTGAGAGCTGAATTATTTTTTTTTTAAAGAAAGGAAGCATCAGCTCTTGGAGATGGACAATTCCTGCAATGATTTCATACTCATGGTCAACACGAAGGTCAGCAAGCTGGGAACCACCAACCAACCCATTCCTTTGCAGCTGTTCACAGTGGTCCCATGCTTGATGGAAGCAAAGGAAGGAGTAGCTGTGTGTTCCTCAAAGGCAGAGATGAGTAATTCCCTTCCCATGGCCTTCAGCTCACCACAGGGAAACAGAGGGCGGTTTTTTTCCTTCAGAAGATATAGAAAACTGGGAGTGAGAAGTCCTTCAGCAATGACCCAGAGAGCACAGGGGGCTTCCAGGCGAACTGCAGAGCCCTCCTAAAACCACCTTCAACTGAAACAACTTTTCATGTGGAACCAGGAAGTTTATATCATGCTAAAAAGTCACAATTTCTTCAGATAGACAGAGCTGTGGAGCACAAGTAGAAGGGCAATTTGGGGATAATGATGAGACCTTCTGACCTGGCAGGTCGGTGGGTATGAGTGTGCGCATCAGAGATGGGGTCCAACATGAGTTTGGCCTGTGAGCCATGAAGATAAACGTCCTGAGTCAGACGCCACTAAATAAAAGTGGGACTCCACTGATTTCAGTGGACGTTGGGCTGCAAAATACGGCGCTTTGTGTCCAGACACGGTTTTGGCAGAGTCCAGAAAGGCTTCAGGGTCTGCACCACAGGCACCTCCTCCGGCTCCCCGTACGGAGCTGCAGCATCCGACAAGGCCATCTATCCTGCAATGCATTTGGGAACAAACTTATACTTCAGGAGGGTATCTGTGAGCATTTTAATTCTGTTAAGACGAAATAATGATAAACAAGGATAATAGTAACAAAAAATTCCCCCTCCCAAAAGAGTCCTAGAAATCCTAATTTACTAGACTAGTAGCTAGTTTTGCTAAATAGAAATACAGTAATTTAATAATCTTAGCATAGCAGTTTTCAGTAAAGAAAATTAACTAATTCATTATCGCTTATAATTTGCTGAGGCATAGCTGCCATATTTGTAAAATCAGCAGGTTCAGGAAAAAGCAAGTTTTTAATGAATGTTCTTTTTTTTCCTTCCTAGATACATAAATGATACAATTACTTAGCTCCCTCTAGTGCCAATTTCTAAAATAAATTTCCCGCTAATGACTGTATTCACCAATGTAATCATAGGAGCAAATTAAAAATTCACTTGGCAATAATTAACTAGTGAACTCTCAAAGGATTTAGTAAATTGCCACGAACTAAAGCAGAATTCAACTAGTGTCACAATTACAAAGAAAGGTCAAATGTAGGCTTTTTGCAATAACAAAAATATGACATGAATGCTCAGACATTGTGTAGTTTGAACAATCGAGGCACACATGCCAGTAAAGAATAGCAGTCGGGGAGCGGTGATAGCAAATGCAGCAGCTCTATCATTCCTCTGACATTTGCAATGCCATTATTAAAGTTGCGTTCATTTTTATTTTTTTTTCATTTGCAGTCTTCATTTCTAAGGCTCAGTAATTTCAAAAGATACTCCAGGCTGAAGCAGGACACAAACCTAAAAATATACTCTTTTTTTTTTTTTTTAATCTTAAACAGTAAAAAAACTCTCTATTTTTATTCTGTGTTTTAAAAACGGGCACCAAAGAGTATCATATACAGTCGCCGTGTTCTTATATTCGTCCCTTGGCATCTTCTTTAGATGCTGAGCTAGATCAAACTTTGGAATAAACCCCATATAAATGCTCTAAAATAATTAATAATAATAGACACTAGCAGTAATAACAACACACAGACATGCAGTACATCCAGAGGAATGCTTGTGCTCACCCAGATGTTGGAGGAAAGAGGTACCACAGGGGCAGGAAGGGTCCTTGTCTTGTATGACTGGTATGGCTCCTAGGAGTTACACTGTAAATTAAAATAACCACAAACACGGCCATAGGAAACAGCTTATTTCTACAAATATTTGGGCGTTTCTTATAACTGTGGCATGGTTGTTCTACGCTACATTTCCAGATTTCTCTCCTTTGCTATCTCCACCCAACGCACTTCAAGACAAAATAAATATGTGTGCAGAACATACATTATAATTTTTACTTCGAGTTTTAATACAGCAGCCATTCTGCAAATACGGGTTTATAAAGTAGTCCATGCTTAACTTGGAAGAGATGTCGTAGCCTACCAGAAAACACATGTGGATACTACAGTAAAAGTTCTCATTTAATACATAATGAGATAAAACTGAGGACGGAGGTGGGCTGAGCTTTCATCAGCACGAGTTCGCCGTGCCCCGTTGCTCAGAGTCACCAGATTAAACATCAGTCTGGGTCAGGCAGTTGATTTACGGTACAGAATCATCTAAAAAGCAAGTGATTTCCAAGAAAATTCATCTCTTTCTTCTGAGTTACAAAGAATATAAATCCAACAGCTCTTTACAAGGCCTGCGAGTCACCATACGCGGCGTCGCTGCAAGAAAAGGGTTTCCATTATAAATACGGTATTTCTCTTAGTTCCTATTTTTCTTAATCCCTCCTTGGATTTGCTTATTAAACGCCTGCTCCATGTACTACAGCAACGATGGCAGAACTGATAGAGCTGTGATAGCCCACATAAACGATCCAGGGAGCTGAGTTTCCTTGGGAGGCTCTGAAATGCATTAAAGGCACAAAAATGGGCTCCTGGGTGTCCCCACCACCCCTGCCAGCAGCTGTGGGAAGGTCAGCCTCAGCTCAGCAACACTGAGATCCCAGCAAAGTGGTCATCTTTGGCAAAAACCATCTAGTGAAAACCTTTCCCACCCAGCACCTCCTACCACACTGTCCTGTACCTTTTTCCAAGCTGTTCCAGCTGCATTTCTCTGCTTTTTGGGGCAGAGTAGCCCATGTGAAAGTAGTTGTGACTGTTTATGAAAGGACAACTAGCTTCTTGCAAACATCAGCCCTGGGGTGTTCTGTAGAAATTGAACTAAGTGTATTTTATTTTTTTTAAAGAACTAAGCTCTTGTAAAGCATGTGAAGGAAAGTCCACCACCTCCCGGAGGTCTGATCCAGACTTCAGTCACCCTTTCCACAGGAAAGCCAAGCCTTAATTCCAGGCTGAGGTGGCCTAACTCCAACTTCCAAATATTACTGTCTGCAAAGTCAAAAAACGAGCAAAACCTCCAAAGAGCAGCCTGTATCTTTCAATTCCAAAGCAGCTCAGAAGGCGTTCAGGTCACCTCCGAACCGTCACCAACATGAAGGCTGACCTC
This sequence comes from Rissa tridactyla, assembly GCF_028500815.1. NCBI lineage: Eukaryota > Metazoa > Chordata > Aves > Charadriiformes > Laridae > Rissa > Rissa tridactyla. The sequence continues at coordinate 3,552,497 of NC_071472.1, read as the reverse complement.
CTTAAACCTCACATCGTAAGGCTCATTTTCAAACAAAACTGTGCGTATTTGTAGTCATCCTGTGAACTCTTGTCAGCAAGTTCATGTTCCTCCTTGAAGTGCGGAGACTGGAAATAAAAGAGCAGCCCTGAAGCCCTCTCACCCGAGCTCGCTGTCTCCGGGTGATAGTCCCCTTTTGTAATTCGGGGATTGCATTAAGCTTCTGGTGAGGGCTCATGTGAACCAGCTGGCTGGAGAGGTCCCCAGGAGGGCTGAAGGTCCCGGTGTCACCGAGCCAGGGCAATGCCCCAGCTTGCCTGCTCTGCTCTCAGACATGTTTGCTTGTTGTTCTTGGCTTTACTGAAAAAATGTTTGAAACGCTGCGTCCAAGGTATCTTACAAAATAACCGCAGCAGCTCATAGAGTTCCTCACGTGGTTCCTTTAAGACTCTTGAATAGAAGTCACCTGGTAATACGGCAATATATTCAGTTTAAACAGATGGTGTCTCATAGACAGGAAACTTTCACATTTCATCCATATCCTTCTTTTTTTTTTTTTTTTTCCCTTTTCCCATTCCTTTTAATGAAATGGGTAATAGCAATTGATTTTAATATTCCACTCACACAACCTATCCCACAAAATGTCAGTAGTTCTATCCAACACCGTACAACAGCATCTCCACCTCCTCTGTTATTACCTCTTCAATGCGAGGAGACCTAAATAGGGAGACACCTAAATTACCTATAGTCTACATTGAATTTTTTCCAGCTTGACCATAAGCATCCCATATTGTTTCCTTTCCTTAAAAAAAAAAAAAAAGAGAGAGGCTTAAATAAATATTACTGTAGTTGAAGAACATACCTTTATTATCTGTAGAGCAAAAAAAGAATCTGAAACACTCATATAGAGACAGACAATAAAAGTTACAGGTGTGTTATGGTCCCTCAACACTAAAATACATTGCTTACTTTCTGCAAAGGACTAACGAAAATACCCTCATTAAACATGTTATATGCAAAATTATATAAAATGAAGTGAGGAGCACATTTATTAGTTGTGTACTTACACAGCCAATGTATTTTAAAAGCAATGTTATCATTTGGAAATTTTTAAGATGTGTTAAAATAGAATAGAATAGAAAATAGTATAGAATAGAATAGATCAGATCTATATCTTGAACGTATCAAAGAATATTGCTTTCCTGTAAAATTTTTGTCTTATCCAAAAAAATCCTTTAAAACTAAAAAAAAAAAAAAAAATTTCATTTTTATCTACTTTTGCGTTAGAGGTTTTCAATTTTGGTAAACAATATTTTAATTACAATTGAAATTTTCTACTCAGAATGATTAAAACCAAACAATTTTCACTGAGATTTTTCTAACCTGTTCAGATTTTTTGGCAAATTCTTCTGAATACAACTGCATTTGTCCAACTTTCATCAATAAAAGTGGAACCGTTTAACTCTGGGTACTCAGTTTTGAAGGCCGCATGCTTTTATGCAGACTTTGAACATCTTCTTGCATATGGGTGCAACACGGCTAAATAGTTTTTATAATGAGAGTTACAAAAATATTTTGCTGATAGCTTTTTTTAAAATTATTTAAAACTCATACTATGTCCATTACTTTTGTCTTCCTTCTTTTTTTTTAAACTTTTTATTAACCTTCTTTTATTTTTTCTTTTTTCATACTCTTCATCCCTGTTCAGCTCTAGCCAACACTCTGTTATTCACTACTCAAAATCATTCAAGATTTTCTTTTATTATTTTAATTTTGTTGTGTATTTACATTTGCTTATGTCTTTAGGGTTTTTATCCATGCCTTCCCATTCACTTCTCAATTATTATTTTTTTCTTTCATATTTTTGCCTTTTGTCATATATGCTGATGCTCAGGTTAAGTTCAATTTGTCTCTTGCCGTCTCCTTGGGGAAGAAAGCCGGGCTGAAGTGAAGGCAGCATTGATGTTAGGAGGAAAGGCGTTAGTCATAATTCAGGCAACATCAGAAGTTTCAGTTGTATGGCAGTGGTTCAAGATTGTTTTTTCCAGTGTGGTTATTGCAGGCACTATCGTAGTACATGAAAAAAAAAAGTCACATATAGGCTCTGTGGCTTCATTAAACCTCTCCACTAGCTTTTGGAATAGATGATCATTGTAGGTCCCTTCCAACTGAAAAAAATATTCTGTTATATTCTATTTTGAAGAGAAAATTTCCAAAATTCTTCCAAGCGACAACAGTTGAGCGATCAGGTTCGTTTCCCTATAAGCCTATGTTCACCTCCTCATTTTTTCCTAAGCAAACTATATCGGCTTTAAATGACAAATTTATTTCCCACGCATATACTCAGAATGGTCTGAAAATGTTTCATTTATATTTTCTTTGTAATCTAAAATGCAGAACAGCCTGTAGGTGCTACTGACTCTATTCACATATTTCAAGGGCTCCTTTCTCTGGACCATGTTTCCATTTGCAAAAAAAACCAAAAAACAAAAAACAAAAACCAAACAAATCCAGTGGCATTTGGTAATAAAATAGTGATAAAGCCTACACGCCAGTATCACAGTAGTGTTCTCCATGAGCCGAACTGATGAACTGTTGAACATAATTTTATTAAATAGAAAGGTGCATTATAGATAAATTGTACAGCAGTAATTTCTAAAACGCATGATACTTTTTCCAATGCTGCCACAGCACCTGCTGCTAAGTATAAAGATGATTAGCCACAAACTAACCCACTACAGAATGATTATCAGTATATATTTGTGCGATGAAGAACTAATGGGAATTATGCAGATTGCATTTCCTTTCCTGCTGAAGGCAACCAACCTTCACCATCAATAGCAAAATGAAAACAGAACTCAGCTGTGGAAGAACAACGCAGGTTTTATGTTATTTCCAAATATGTATTGTTGATTATTTCAAGACTTTAAGACACATGTTTCTTTTTCACGTGATTATATGACAAGCAGCCCGATATCATTTTTGAAGGCGTACAAAATTCCCCGTGCATTTTAATGGCTTTAAATACGTAATAACTCTACTGCCGTGTGTAGAAACCGGTAAACACACATCAAAGCGGCTTTTAAGAATTATAACGTAATCAGTAGGTAGTGCAAATCAGTAGCGATTGGCTTCCTTAATCTGATTGGAAGTGCTGCTTTAAATGCCCTGCCCGCAGTCAGGGGGTGAAAGGCGGTTCCCGGTCCCGCTCCTCTTGCTGATGCCCCGTCCCCGCGTCGGGACGGGCTTCCCGGGGGGACCCTCTGCCTGCCACCGTCCCCGCAGACCTAAATTCAAGGCCAGGCAGGGTCTCCCGCCGGAGTCACCGACACAAAGGGGCTCCCGGGGCTGCCCGGTCCCAGGAGTCTCTCTCGTTCATGTAAATAAAGAGCTGTTGATTTAATAGACCTCTGTCTGTACTTTGTGCAACGTGAATCCATCACCTTTGAAAACGAACGGTTAGGAGCGCTATAAAATTAGTCGTTGGTAATCTGCGGGCAGAAAGAAAAACAAGACTACTCAGAAGAGTGTTTGAATTTATTTTTTTTTAGGGCAGCTTCTTCAGGCACGGGGAAGCGGCCGCAGGATTTAATTTGCTGTGCTTTGATTTCTTGTTTCTTTAAACTTTTGCCAAAGGTGATGGGAATGCCAGATGCACATTTTTTGGTATACTTTAAAATCCAAATAAATAGAAACACTGTATGCTTGGGTTTGGCGTTTCCTCCCCCCAGCCCCCGCCGTGGAAAAAGCACTCAGTAGAAACGTAGATATTTCTAGTCTGTCATAAGAGCAGCCACAATGAGGATTCAGTAAATCTTTCTTAAAGAATCACTTACAGAGGGGTTGCAAGATGAAAAAGCATTCTTATGTACATGACGAGATGTGTAATCAGTGGTTTTCTTTTGTACTCTAATAGATGCTTCACAAAATGCGTTTACTCGAGTAGCGGTATTTAATGTTTCAGACTGGAAAAACAAATAGGTATGAGCAAAACCAAACCGAGTGAAATTCTCAGATGATCGGCTTCGTTGCACAGGTCCCTCTATGGTTCACTTGAATCAACTAAACACTCAAAATAACTTCTGTCCTTCTAAAACACTTCGTGCCAGCAGTCTGAAGTTTTACACTCGTTGTATGGGAAAAATGGGATTCTTTAAATATGGCCTCAATGAAAACTTACCAGGATACCTTTAAACGGAGTTTTGGAAAGCAGAATATTTAAAACCGGCAGAGAATAATTTACTGTATTATAGTCAGTGCATTGGTTCGTTATATCCACGTGTAGAATTTAAGTTACTTTAATACACGGAATATTTTTCAGCATACCTTGAAGTATCCAAGAGTTTAGATCACTAGAAATTTCTTTGCACATGCTGAAAATATGGGCTGCTTACTGGAAAGGAAATCAAATGTGTATTTGATTAATTGATGTAGTCACATATTAAAAACTTTTGCTTCTTATCCCATTAAAAGTAACACTAATGAGCAATGGCTGTGACCTTCAAGCGGAAAGCCACATGTGCTTCAACCCCTCAATATTTACCACCCAAATTTAATCTTTATAATGGACACCTTAAAAGGAATCTGATAGAAAATACTAAGAGCTGCTCCAAAACTAAAACACTTAAGGAAGATTTTGATTAATGCCTTGTGATTAATCAATTGATTAATATAGTTTTCAATACAGATGTTAGGACACTGTCTACTTTAATCAACCATCCTGAAAACGGTGAAGACAAATGATCTATTTTTTTGTCGATTGAAAAAAGAAAGCCTATTTTAGCAGTTATGTAAATTATAAGACAAGCCTTCCTTACGATGCCCAGATTTTCCCTTTTATAAAAACCTTACACACTGGAACTGTTAATTAGGTAAGTGTCATCCTTTTGGGCAGGAACTTGGTATAAAGTCACACATTCAGCCAAACGACTGCACTTTTTTAAAGAAATTGTTTTAGAATTGCACTATAATCCATATTTAAAGTCCCTCTCCCTGATATTTTTTTTATTCTGAGACTGTTTCTAATTTGTGATTATGCTTTCTACCATACTAAAACTGAAATCTTTATTCCAGTCAAAAATAATCACCCCGTAATTACTGTGACAAACTGCCCAAGCTGTATCATTGTGGCCATTTCGACTAATGATATTGTATTAGAATGCCTAGCAATAGACTTCAAATGGAAAATATAATTATGTGCATTAGTTTGTCTAAGCATTTATAAGATCACATATCCATCAGTTATCAGGTCTCATAAAAAAAGCCATATATCACTGTCACTGCTAGTTTTGTTATTGGAAATGTGGGCCGTTATGAACTCGGCTTAAGACGTGTGTCTTAAATTTCACTTATTTTGTTGTCCAGTAAATCCGTGTAAGCTGAACTCCTATAAAACGAGCAGAATTTTCAGCTGATGGCACGGGAACAAATTATTTGACAGTCTCACCAAACATAAACTAAATATTTAAGGTACTATTTAAAGCTGGAGGCCTTTATCTTGAAGATACGTTTAACTTTGCATGCTGGACGACTCACTGTGCACGAAGTTAAGTGGTTCCATACATCTTCGCTGAACGGAATCTATATGTTCTCCTGTTTTGCAAAGCCAAGGCAACATCCGAGCAACCTCTCTGCATCCCGAGCAAACTGAGCATCCCACCCAGCTTCATCTTGTCAAAATTGCAGTTCTGCAATAGCAGCTGCCATGATTTCGCTCCAGCTCTTTCTCTGCGTGCTTTGCTTCTCTTTGGAAAAACCTAAACGGAATATTTTGCGTTCCAAAAGTAAATGCTGCTTTGATTTGTGATCCTCGATATCCAAAAGCTCTGATGGAAGAGCTACCAAAACCCCCAAATGAAATTAGTAAGGTCAAAACAGAAGAAGAAAGGCGTGCCCGTCTGTTGGCTTGCTTTGTCTTTTGACCGAGGCCAGAGGAGAAGCAATCCCTTTGCTATCAGGAGTAATCCCAGTGATAGCAATGGCACCTGAAAATGCCCGGCGATGTTGTAGGTCAAGGAGGAGACATCTCCCAACACCTGATGTCATATTGTCGCACAACAAGGATAAGTTATTACATCACCTGTTACTGCGTAACAGTGATGAGTTACTCCCAGAAAATACAACTAACATTTTTCTTCCACTTTTTGGGTCATCTGAGGTGCATATCTGTGGTTTCAACACCACACTTAAATAATCTCGCTCGCTGTATTTTGGTGCCAGTATAAATTTAAGCCATCCAAACAAGATTGTATATTTGAACTGACAAAGAATAAATTATTTGCATCTGGCATAACTGATGGTTGTGTCAAAGCCCCGGCATATAATTCTTAATCTTATAGATGCCTGTTTACTTGTGCATAAGATAGCTGTGCTGAGCCTCTTCCCAGAACAATTATCAAGTTATCGCTAGGGGCGAGCCTGCAACTTCCAGGGGAAGCCGCATATAAATGCAGCCATCCCGGAGCAGGCTGAAAGGGATATTTTGAATTAGAGAGCCACTAGTCCTGCTTTTTCCTCCGAGTAAAATGGGAATGGGAGCGTGCCGGGCGGGCACAGAGCTGCAGGTACGTCTTTTGCTTCCATGTGCCCCCCGGCACGAGTAACCCCAAATATCACGTAATCAGAGGAGAAATGTTACTCACACTCCTCCATGACTGAAAAGGTTGTGTGATAATCTAGCCTCTGTAATACAATATATTTTTTAAATGAAAACTGCCTTTCAATGGGCTAGGAATTCACTTTATGGTTGGTTTTAATTAATATTGATTTTACATGTTTAGAAAGAAAATCCACCAATTCAGACCTGAGAAATGTCTAAGATATGTTGTTTTTCTGGGAGAATTTTCATTGATTTTTATTAATGCTGTAGTTTGCGATGGCTGGGTTTTATCTGCTGTTTTGTGTTTTATATTGGGATGCTAAAATAATCTATTGTATTTGATATTCAAATATGTACCAGAAGATATGTGAACTACAAATTCTTAAAGGAATCTTCCTAGGATCTACCTGGTTTACCCCACTAAAGGGCCGGGGCCCTATTCCGAAAGATCAATAGGCTATGAAATTTCTGCCTCTTTATTAGCAGAATTAATTTTAGAGTGGCAATATGCATCCTAGAAAATTTGTTTCATATTAAGAAATCCAGATGTTTTTGGTCTCTCTGTCTGACATTCCCACCATCAGAATAAATTGTATTTCCAGACTAATGTAATAGATAAGAGATATGAATAAATCTCATACAGTTCAGTTGATAAAATTAACATGCTGATGATATTTTAATGTTTCCATATAATCAAGGGGGCATGGATCATGCCTCCACCAGTTCCAATGTAATTCTGTTCTTTAATCTTTTCTCAAGAAAAAAAAAAAATAGAGCATTAGGGAGGATTATACAGTAAACAGTATGTGCTCCAGTCTTAAAGCAACTTGTTTGCGATACGGTTGAATGGCTTTGCCCAAAGGTATTGCAGCAAAGCAACTAATATACTGGAGACTTGGGGTCAGAACCAGCATTCCTGCGGTGCAAGTGTGTCACTTACACATTGTAGCTTCTGGTGGAGAAGATCCACTGATCTGGAGAATAGTATTAACATATCAGAACCACTCATCATCCACATGACCTTATACAGAGGACATAAAATCAGACTTGTCTTACGCATAGGAAATCTAACTGACGTTAAACCTAAGGCAGTCAGAATTTGGCCCAAAATGCATATGTGGGTTTGCTGGAGGAGGGCAATGGTATAAGGCAACTTGAAATAAAATGACATTTGATGACCAAAGACAAACTAAAGACAAAGACATCAAAGGAGATGAAGAGGAAAAAAAAAAAAAAAAAAAAAAGGCAAGAAAAGGAAAGTCTAAGTATTGAAACTAAAAAGTATCCCTGTTCAGCAGAAATTATTGGTATGTAATGGAATTTATCAAGCAGAAGACTCAAATGTAGTTGAAGGGGTTTAAAGACCCAGTTTCCACTAAGTGTTGATGCTGCTTGGGTATCTGACTGACTCACGCGGCTTTAGACGCCACGCTTTATTCTTTAACGTGAGAAACATCAGAATGCATCCCCTTCAAATATTTGCAAGGGAAACATTAATCAGCTCCAGGACTAAATGGTACACTTTGAGACTGATAATGATTAATCTGCATCACTTTCTCCCCCCCGTGTTTTTTTTAAAGTACAGAAGAAACCATTGTTTTTTCAAGCTACAATGACGTGTGAATACCATTATACTGTATTGATGGAAAAGGAGCAGGTGATCGTGTACTACAGTGAAGATCAATATAACGAGTGTAATATTCAGAAGGGGACAACCTTAAATTTGCATGTTGAACCATTGTCTTGCCTTCTAAAGGCATTTTTATGCCAAATCCTAATATATCTTTGAATTTTCTCATGAAAAGAACATTGCCATCCTGTTTACCACCACTTTTATGAAGAATCTTAACATTCCTTTCAAACTGACAATTAGCTGGTGACATTTTGAGAACTAAAAATTCACAGGCAAATAATCCAAAGAGACGCAATGAAGGTGAAATGAAGGAAGAACAGCCGCCAACTGTGCACAAACCCTGTGTTGGGCGATGCTGACGGGAGAGAGAAGCAGTCTCAAACAGCCAGAGGTTCCTCTGGAAACTAATCTTAAAGTCTTATCCAGAATCAACACGTTCCCCGGGGAACTTGCAGAACATGAATATGCAACATGCAAAAAAGGAAACACGCACTGAGACTACGAACACAGCAAAGAAAACTCTGTTAGGAGAAAAGGAACCCATCAGAAGTGTAGCTTGGTGAATGAAAGCAAAACTCCCTTCGTGGTAGTTGCATCAGCATCTCTTTAGCCCTTTTCCCAACATAGCCGTATAATTCTCCATGGGAATGTCTCCTTACCAGGCAGTTTCTACATAGTCGGGTGGCAAGGTCAATGGACGGTAGCTCTGGGCCCCTGAAATGCTCTTAGCAGTCCTTAGTCTCTCGAGAGCTGGAACTGTGGTTCTGGTTCCTGCTTTGGTCATGAGGATTTTGCCTTTATTTAGAGGTCAGGAGCAGCTAACACAGCTCATCTGCTTTCTTCTTAGGAAAACGGCTCTGTAGCAGCTTCCCTCTAATACCATCCAGCATTTCTCATGCAAAATCCTCAGTGTGTGGCCCTCTACCATGACACATAGAAGAGGTGAACTTTAGGCAGAAACAGATCTCCTTCAGCCAAAACATTACTGCAGGATAGAAGCCCCGTTTCACCTAACTCCATTTCAACCAAGCAATCAGTTTTGACATGGGATTGATTTATAAAGCTGACAACCGCATTTACCTGGAGGAATCATGGACTGAATTTCACGCAGGTCGGTTCTTTCTGTTGCCACGAGCTCCATCTCTGCCAGGAGACCACCAAAGGATGTTCCTCCTAGAAGATGTGTGGCCTTTCCTATGTAAGGAATACCAAGTGTCACAGACTTTATATGATGAAAAAACTATCAGTCTATTCCCTGTTACAGCAAATAATCTTTGAACAAGGGGCAATATTGTCTTTACCTAAATACACACAAACACATACATAAGAAAAAGAAAGTATCTCACACTGGGAATAACTACCTAGAGGTTTTTCACTATTAATGGCAAAATAACTGGCACCTTGGTTTGAAACCTACCACAGAAAAAAGCAGTGATTAGCGTGTAACAAACAAACAGGAAAATCTTTTGTGTATACATAACTAATTTTTTTGTAGCAGGGTGCACTAATAAGAATCATTAGTAGATTCCTCTAGGAGGGGAACTTAAATTAAATACTTTGCTATATGAAAAAGAATAAGCTCTGAGTGAAATACCTTTTCCTATTACCTTGAAAAGACCAACACCATATGCTAGAGAAACAAAGGAATAAGAGATACAGAAACATCCTGCTACTTTTTTAATTCACCAGCTTATGAAGATCAACAATCACAATATATTCATATAACCTCTCTGCTGTGAGCACCTGTACACAACTTCCTTTGGCATAGCTAAAAATAGTGATATTATACAAGGAAGTTATTGTAATTATTAGCATTGCTAAAAACTATTTTAGCAAAACAACAAAAAAGAGACCGTTCCAACTGAAAAATACGGAAACTTCTTATTCCAAAGAAATCCCTGTAGCTCCACGAATGCCCAGGGAGTTTAGCAAAAACCATCTCTGGAGGAAGGGAAAGGCAGATCTGGCAGGGAAATGGTAACGCTGAAGAGACACAGCTCAGTTCTGGCCACTGTGAGAGAATCCACGTAGCAATTGTTGAAACCATCTCAAAATATTTCCCCCACCAGGAAAATAACAACGCTGAAAGTGTTTCTGGGCGTGTAGCAGGATGAGAAAGAGGACGGACAGGTTTGGAGCAAGGTTTATATTCTGCAAATTCCTAAAAATGATTTCCATTTTTCTACTGCTGACCAGTGCGCTTGCACTTTCATCCTCTCATCTACCATTTCTTGACCTTGGCGAGATGGGCCAGAATCGCGCCGTCTCCATCCGAGCGCGGGTCTCCTGTGCGCGGCGCTTTGGGACCGTGCCCGCAAGCGCTACCAAAGGCGCACGCCTAAGGTGCTGCAGAAACAGAAAGCTCAACCTTTTGCCTCCTAAGTCATCTCTTTCAAAGTGATCTAAGAACGCTACCCTCTTTGAGCAGCGCAGCACATTTTCGACGCTACAGAACCACTCTGAGCTGTCAGCAAATTTCCAACAGATTGATGACTTTGAAGACCTCCAGTGTAGAGGGTAATGTTAAGGATCTGCAGTTACTCAGCTAAAGTTGAGATGAGGGATGCCTTCTTTCCAGTCTTGGTTATTGAATTTGAAAACCCTCATAGGTTTTGCTGTCAGAGTTGTTGCTTAAAACAGACTATTATAGGAATGAGTTAAAAAGGAATGATTGGAAAAAGTTTAAAGGAAAACGAAGATGTATCTTTATCTTTTTCAGGTTAACGCAGTGACAAAAAAAATAGAGTTTCACAGTAAAGTAAAAAAGTAATCATAGTGTTAGATTCTTGTCCTTAGCATCACTTTTTTTTACAGCCAAAAACTCCTTATGTAGAAGTAAGCTCAGGGCCAACACATTTTATTGTGTAACAGTTTACCATAAGCAGAAGCTCACCGTGACCTGAAATGCAATTTACACATTGTATTTCCCTGATTTTATTCTATTTCACAATGAGTAGCCTTCAACACCAGACAAAACCAATAAAGATAGAAAGCAGACTGTAAAAAAATGCCAAGTCAAAGAAACGTTAGAAACCAGAGCCATAAGAATATTTAAAGATTTTCTAACTTGTTACATTTGAAAGGTAAAGAACTATAGCTCTATCACTGTAATTCTTCCTCATTTTCTGCATAAAACCATTTATATTACTGGACTAAGATATTATACTAACCATCTGCCTTCCCAATCCCTCAGATTCCTTCACTTACCCACCTACAACTCCAGGAACTAATCGCCCTGTAAATCTGGCCTTCATTGCTCAAGGTATCTTGTAATCAGCACTCTGTACAACGTCTGCTAGAGTTTAATGAGTATAAAATGGCAAAAATGTGAATTGGAACATATACGAAATACTGGAATAGTTACCAAATGTAATGCTTATGTGGTGAAGCTGACTGTACATCTGGAAGTTTGGGAGAAATGTAATTCCAAGAAATAATGTAGTACTGAGTACGTATCTCTCTAGAGAGTGATTTCATTGCACTAGAAAACTACATATTTGTTAAACATAAATAACAACTACATTTGTTATTAAGCATCAAGAAGGAAGCCAAAATAGCCTAGTATAGCTGGAATGGAAAGCTTCACACTAAAAGGAGTAGTTTGAAAACTGCTTCTCCTATTGAAATTTTATCTGTCACCTAAAATTAAGGGTTGTCCTATCATTCCAACATCGCTGACTGGGAGGTCCACAGGAAAAGCAGGACTTCGTGAATCATCTTGAGAATTAAGCACTTAAATTTCTCCTCCAGGGGCATTTACCTTTGCAAAAGAAAGCTGCCTGTCTTTTCTTCCAACCTTTTGGAGATATTTTATTTCTTCACCCCTAATCAAGCTTCCAGTACCTTTTTATGAAATCACCAGCAGGATTTTGGATAGTTCCAGAAGGGGCATTAATTATCTGCAAAATATTCTGCAAAATATCTGCAAAAAATTATCTGCAAAATGGGCTCATAAATTCAGGAAGCGATATATTGCTCTTTCCCTCTCCAGTCCTACCTGGAGGACGATCCACCCTTGCCTACAGACGGTGGTCAGGCCGATGGCTGATGTGGGCAATGCCCACCACATACCCAAGACATTTTTTGTAGAGTTTGAACTTCTTCAGTGAAACACTGGTGCACAACTTTACTTATAAAACAAGGCAAAGCTGCTCACAAGGCTTTTTTCCACTGGTCTTCATATGACAACGCAATATTTAATGAATCAATCAATGTAAAATCTCTAGGCAGGAGGGTTCTAAACTTACTGTCGTAAGAAGGCATTTAATTTTGATTTACTGAAGTAGTTATTGTCTATTAATAGGATAACATTATGAAAGCTGAGTACGTGTATGTCAGTTATACGTTAATTAGTTAGTATAGTAAGAGATACTAAATAGCACTAGAAGCTGCCTACACATCCCTTGAAAAAGTTTAATTGCAAGGAAATAAGTTCAGGAGCACATTCTCCTTTATGGGTAACCATTCATCTGAAAAACAAATTGCCCTGCTAAGGTCCTTAGACAAAAAATTATTTCTGGAATTCACACAAATAGTAGATATATGATAAAACTGTACACAGAACAAATGTCAAGTGATGTTTTTGTGTTTTTTTGTCAGGTATGTACAGGAGAGTTGGAAATTAGCTCTTTTAAGAAATAGCTAATTTAGCTATTAGCTGTGATTTACAAACAGTTTGGTTGTAAAGCTGGATATCCCATGTGAAAGCAGGATCACATCAGGAATTTCTAATTCCCAATAACTCGTAGTGGCCTCTATATATTTTCACTTGCTGTTTAAACGTTTCTCTAAAATATTCATTGGATGCAGGACAGATGGAAACCTCAACATTATCAGTATTTAATGTGCCTTCTGCTCTAGCCAGCCACCCCGCACTGATCCTGCAGCAGGGAAGCAGCCTGAGACTCATGGGTTTATTCCCAGGGGTAAGTCCACTTGCTCGCTGTCACCACATGCGCTTGCCTGCCTTTGCCCGCCCCTCTGGTTTATGTTCCCTCTCCAGCATGGGCTAAAATTAACTTTCTTAATTTGGTAATAGTTTTGCAAATGGCCCTTGGAAAACTGACTTATGCATAAACATTATTTCTTAGAAGGTAATCACATATTTGCACCGAGGCATCATGTTTAAAGTATCTGCTGTAGCTGAATGTTAATCCCAAGGACTAATTTCAATGATTTTCCTGGTGATACCCTAGTGCAACCAGCTAACGACTCTGCGAAAGGGCAGCCGTCCTGCCCGGTCAGTGTTAGTCCTCTTTCGACATCTCCTCACCGGCTAGCCCATCATTCAGTGAGACAGTCAGCACCTCCCAATGCACGCACGTCCTGGAGAACGTAAAAACATGCAATAGTCTGTGTCGTATGGTGACAAATACAGTTCAAAGTACCATTATCGCTTGTTCTCATGGTGATAATTAATCCCATCATCATTATCATAATGAGAAACCACGTTCAGAAAATGCTGATTGAAAAACTCCAATATAAAAACTACAAGTCATTCACTGCCCTATCAACCTGATTCTTACATTTGCTGTTGATTAGCACACAGTCTTCCAAATAATTTTTATACCCCAATCCAAACTTTTCTAGTGTTCTTATGTTTCACTTCATGATTTTTTAAAATGTTCCATTCAAGCATGAAGAGCTAAGATTGCACTTTTGTTCATTAATTTATGATGGATCTTTAATCAGAATCTTTTCCTGATATCTCTCCTCTCCCAGAGTTGTGGCGACAAAGAAAGAGAGAGAAAGAAATTGAGAGAGATATAAATAAGAAAGGAGGAGACGGAGAGGGAGAGGGAGAGGAGATGGTAAACAAACGCATTAAAAGTACAGAAAAGAATAGAAAAGCATAGGAAAAAAAAAGAAAAAATGAGCTTCACACTATGAATTGCCATAACTATAAAGAGGACGTGGTTTTTGGAAGTGAATCGGTGCAATGCCATGGACTGGCCCCTTGTTTCCAGCTCTGCCCCTTCCCACCAGGCAGGAGTTCAGAGCGACAGCTGCCAAGCATCCCTTGAAAATGTCTGCAAAGGCAATTAAAAACACTTCAGCCCTTTACTGCACTTTTGAAATGCAATGCAGTCTCCCATTTCAACTTTTCCTACATCTTTCTATATTAACAGTTTGAACCTAATAAATAATCCATGCCTATCACACATAGACTACTCTTCAGCAGGGCTGATAAGGCAAATCTGAACTACATTAGATAAGCATTACATTTTTATAGGCCTCACATTTTTCTCCAGTTTTAAGCTCATAATTAGCCTGTGTAAACATAAAATGAGGTGTCTGAAATCACAGGATATTACGCGCCACTGGGAATATGACCCTGTTTATATTTGTCCATATGTACACACAAAAATCAATATAATACTATACAGTGCTCCTTTAAAAAATCCTGTACATGAAGAATGTTTCCAAAATATGTGCAGCATCTAGAATATACCTATATTCTATACCAATATACCTATACAGAATGACCTGATACTGGTTGAAATTAAAGGGTTGCACACTAAACAGAGGCAGATCAGTCGATCAGAGTGGCTTCTTCTAGCATTTTATCTGTTCTGAATATATGAATTTACTCACGGCTTGGCTGTATACATATGCACAATCATTACATGACAAATTAAAAAGGGGCACATAATAAGCTTAAGTCATCATAAATCATATAATAAACATGTGAATGAGAAAATTTAATAAACGATATGTTTCCACAACAACTTCATCCCCTTCCATTAAATCCATATCCCCCTAGGACTTGTTCTAATACTCTCAATTCCTAAGTACACATCATCCATTAAAAGAAAAGAAAAAAAAAAAAAGCACAACTCACCCTGCCAGGATATGTTTCTTCCTTTCACTTTTTGGTCTGGCATTTTCTCTTCTGTGGCCAGAACTCAGCCTCCAGCCCGTGGCTATTGTGGATGGAAAATGGTTCCCTGCTCCAGGAAAACTTTCTTCTTTGTAAAAATGTTTCTAATCTGCACCAGCAAGAAACCAAGCGAACGGATGAATGGGATAGTCACAAGGAAAGATCTCCTTGTAGACTGGTATGATGCCTTCCTGAGGCCAACAGCTTGCACTCCTGTAACCTATATGAATGCCTTATGCACTGAATTTTTGTCCAGCGAAACAGGTTGAGAGTTTCCTTTGGCATGCGCAGAAACCCCAGCATAAGCCCAACAAGCTTCTCCTATAATAACTGACGCATACATCGCAGAAAGAAGTTTCTTTTTCTGCCAACGGTTTTGTTGCAGCAAGCTCTACCTTTACTAGAAAGAAACCTTTTCCTAGCTTACAGTTTTCTTGTACATTTTTCCCAGTAAATTTTCCTTCAGAAAGAAAATTAATGTTTCTTTAATATAGAGAACACACTGGGATTTAGACCATCTTCTCCACAGCACTCCAATGTGACTTTGGACAAATCGCTTTTAATCCCATGTTGCCTAGGTGTCAGAACTGATCTTATTTAACAGTTTTGATAATTAATTTGACAGAGAATACTAGTATACCAATTACTTTTTTTTTCATGACATGAATTTGGAAGGCATTGCCAACCCAAAGGAATATCAGACTATAGGTAAATTAAATGATCTGGGAACTGCAACGACAGAAGTAAGATAACATTTAGTAACACAAAACTGCAAGTTCAGGAATTTCGGGGTGAATAGTCAGTATTTTTGCTTACAGCTTGAACTTATCGCTTGGAAATGGAAGAGGAAGGCAAAGATTTCACAATATGCTGACTATAAAGCCACCAATACGATGCACCCATCAACAGCCAATGGTATGTACATCTTAGGACAGGGAAAGAGTAATGTCAGTAGAAACAGGAAAATATTCATGCTGTTGTACGAGCCCATCCTACACCATCTTGGGATGACCTAGGGCTTCAGATTGTTCACAGACAGGAGGAAAATTCAGCAAAATACGGAAAAGGGATATTCAGGCAAAAGTCCAACTTCTCTTAAGTGATGAGAATGATAAAAAGTCATTTATTTAGCCCAGTAAAGTGAACAAAGGCTGGGGTTAAAATTATTTTAAATCACTAGAAGACAATGTTGGCGTTAATATGAACAGGCATTCACTGGCTACAGATAAATTCTGACTATTAGACGAATATGTCTAAATGTCCTCTTCAGACAGGGGAGAGGTTCTCCCATAGCAGGCAAACAAATGACCTGACTTTACATTAGAGTTTGGTCACTTTATGAACCCAGTTTCATCATATGCTTACTTGGAAAAGCTGAGGACTGAATTTGATAGCCCATGCTGTCACTTCAAAGATGTTGAGTATTTCCAGTTTATTCGACGACTCTGGGCCGAAAGCCTGACATCCTTAGAGTCACCTGAAAATCCTAGGCAGAAACAAACGAGGTGACTGCAGGAGTTAAGTGTATCGGTTTTATTAGCACTTGTTTGAATTGGATCTGTCACCCAGGAGAGACATCTACATTCCATATGTACCCTCATAAAGTGCCACTATAGCACTTCACATCTCTATCAATATAGAGACATCACATCTATTACATACGTGCACCTATATACAACATAGGTATGCACGTGCTCACTATACAAGAATGGACTTTGAAATGATGTATGTTTGAGATTCAGAAAGTTAACACATTAAACCATAAACATGTGTGCAAAAGAAGATGTTTCTCTATTTCCACTAGTTCTAAACACAAGTTGCAGCGTCCCTCCATTTTGCTACTCAGCCAGAGAAACCAGGATGCTGAACTAATATTTCTTATACTAAAACCTTCCATCTTTTGCAGCTAACTCATCTGATTTCCGTGATCATAAAGAACTGTATAATATTAAATTATAACAACAGCAATCAAAGGCATGGGGAGCGAGAGGATTCTCGATTGCAGCCCATGCATCACTCAATATCACCACAGAAGAAGAGATTGAAAAGCGCATCAATTCACATAACTTCCTCCCCGTGCCCATTGTCTGTTTCAGTTCCTAATGATGCTGAAGTGTCTCCATGATTAAAATTTAAAGGTTTCCCAGTAACCAAGTAATTTGCCCAAAACTCCTTATCTAACACTCACCATGAAGACTCTGATTTTAATATACCATTAATCAAGCTCCAGCCAAGTTTACTACTGATACTTTCAATTACAGAGGAACTAACTTCATTCTTCTCAGTGTGTCAGTGAGAGACCACTTCCTTGATTAGCCATAGACCCTAAAAACAGATGGATAACAGGGCCGGGTTCGATGCACTTTGCTGAAGGAACTATTTGTTGCGAATTGCAAATCAGTAAACAGAATTGGATCTCTCTGCTGCGGGATATACTCCAGCCAAATTTTTAGCCGTACGTACCCTATTATAATAAAAAAACACTAACTGATTTCCAGTTTTACAGTGTAATAATAATATGCGATTTGATTAAATGCAAATTAATGCAATGGTGAATCTGACGGGCAAGTTCTAAATATCAGCATATTTCACAACACAAACATTTACACAAATGCGCATGATGCGTGCTTAATTTAAGCATATGAATAGATCCACAATCTTCAATAGGACATCTCAGGCTCTAAGTGATGCACGTGCATAAGTGATTGCAGGATCAGTTATCAGAAAATGATCCCCGGTACAATTTATAAGAATTCCAACAGATTGCAAATAGCTATGATTTGTCACACAACATCTGGTCTCTTCTCTCCGCAATCAAATGGACAAATGGAAATAACAATACAGACTGTGAAATCGCAGCTTGTAAAAAACAATTAGAGGGAAAGGGACCCATACCTTACCCTGCCAGAGTGATGGAATTTGCACAGGACTGTCTGGCTCAACTAACAAAGTCAGCATTTGTTTGAGCTTGAGTGCGATTTCCACAAAACAAGGATTTAATTCTGAAGTTACTCCTCCAGCTCCAGCCAAAACTTCAGGAAAGCCTCCGGCAAACCAGGATTGGAGGTCCCGTTTGTGCCCCAGCGAGCCCCCAGAGCTTTACCTGTTCTGCAGGACCGACCTGCTGCGTGGCAGCAGCGACAGCGCACCCTCATCATGTCGAGACGGTGAGGAGGAGAAGTGGCTACACAGAATTGTGGGGTTTTACTTAAATATATCAGTCAGATCATTCCAATGCATTTGGTTCTGAATGCAACAGGGCATTAGGTAACGATTTTAATTGTTTTCTTTAACCAGGGAACGTTACAGCACTTCCAGTTACATTGCAAAATTGCAAGAACCATCTCAAGAGTGAAATCAAAGGGACTGGTAAAAATTAACTTGTCTGCGATGCCATGGTCGTATCATAAAAGCCACCTGAGAGCAACATTTCGGAATTTCCATCACAAAGCTCAGATTTATGCAATACAATTTAAACCAAAAGGATACATAAAATTTCTGAGCAAAAAAACGAGTACATACAACAACAACAGAGATCGATTTTCATTCACAGCATTATTCAAAGTCTCCGGATGGTGCTGTTTCCTTGATTACGTGGCTTATCTGACTGAAAAAAACCAGTTTGATATTTAAGAAAAGGGCAACGATACAATGCTTTGAAACATCTGAGTTTAGTGTCATTCAAACCTAGCCTTCACGTATCAGTTGGCATTCTCAACCTTAGTTAAATAAAAGTTTTAGTTCATATGCAAGTTGCACCTGAAGACAAACCCCAGTATCTCTGTAGGCCAAGGCTGCAGTGTACACGTGGAAGCCTTTTTTACTAAGAGCAGAGATGTGTGGGTGAGACAACAGCCCTCCTTTAGAACGATGTCCAAAGAAACTAAAGATTTTGGTGTTTTTTCAGAGGATGAGCAAATCCGCTCCTTTGGAGTGCCTGACCTCACCACGGACCTCCTCTCAACAGAAACCCATCACGGCTTTGCAAGCAGTGAAGACAAGACAACATTTGGGCAAGAATCTTAACTTTTCTGGTATTCAACCAAAACAAAGTTCCCAGATTTCTACTGCTTACTCTTCTTTTAGATTTTTTTTTACCTCCAACAATAACCAACAGTGTAAAGTGGAACAGATAAGGCACACACACACACAAAAAAAATTCACTATGATTTTTCCTCAAGTTGTGCTTTATCCCAAACATAGTCATACCTTTTTGTAAGATTTACAATGTTAACCAATTCTTTTCTGTCAACTAGCAATTTTTTGGCAGATCCCTTTTGCATGATTCATGAAGGACCAGTAAAAGGCTAATTGTTCAAATTAATTTGCGTAAATGACTAAGCAAGAGATAACAAAATTACATCTGCACTTGTTTGGCAAAGATTCAATAGCAGCGGCCCTGTACTGCCAGCTGCTTCCAGACAACACTCTTGCAGAAATTAAAAGCTACAAATATTAATTAATACACTTTTTTGGTACGTTAATTTGCACTGAAAGGTTCCGGAGTACAAAACTGCTGAGAAGATGAACCATGATAATTAGAATTAATGGGATGGATGCATGTTTTTTGCAGCTGAAGTTTTAAAAACCCATGAATGGAACTGGGAACTTGGAACTGACATTCTCATAAATCTCTATGATAATGCCGCTATTAGTATTAGAAGGATTAAGTACTGTGGCTCCAGCGTTATCCATCACATGACACGTTGTATCCCATCTGTCACTGCAGCAGCTAAGACATGATAGCTGTCCTTGAGGAAGCCGTATGAAAAGCTTTGGGAATTCAAGGAATTGTGGTGCTGAGTGTCGGGCTACAAAATGAATAGCTCAAACCTCTGACTCTCACACAGAAATAATGGCCGGTGCTCTGTACTTGTCAGCTTAGTGCTTTAACAAATACTCCGACTGTGGTATCTGTATTTAAGTTAAGTTAAGCAGTCTGAATTATAGATAAATCAGGCAGGGAAAAAGAACAGTCAAATGTCACAGATTTTTATCTTTAACTCATTTCTGTCTTTGTAGGTTGGATGTCTCTGGAACTGCTTTTACTGATGTTCACCCCATTAATTTTGCATATTTTAGGGCAGCGAGCACCACTGGAGCACTACTCAGTGCGTTGAAATAACAATGAATTTCTACATGAAGTCACTAATGAGGCCATTTACCTACTTCACAAGTTTATCTGCACGTTATCATGACGCAGATCCCCTTCTACGCGGAAACGCTGGCGTGAGAAAAATGAAATTTTAGGTGCGTTCTATCTTGAAACTTTGCCTGTCAAATTAACTTTAAATTTTGTCTCACAGCTTTCCAGACTTTTGAAAAATCATTGCATTTTTACATGATACAAATACTGGACGGGGACACAGATGCGGCGAGTCTATGCTACCTATTTTACAAATTGATTTTTCATTGCTGAGAAAAGTCTTAGAAAAGAAGCTTCCAAGATGTCAAAGGTAAGAAATTCTTAAATAGCACTGTTATTTCTATTTTTCATGATACCTGTGTACACATGTAATGTAATTGGTGTGAAAGGCTGAAGCAGAAGGCAGGTCTAAGAAGGACCAGGTGGTGGAGGCAGTGGAGACTGTCTCGGGAAGGAGCAGCTTCCTCACCCTGTTCACGCAAAAAGCCCCACCAGGGTGTTCAAAGCTGGCCGAAGCAGGCAAACCTCCCCCAAAAAACAAGCCTGCACTAAGAAATATATGTGCTAGAGAGTAGGCTGCCAGGCTCCACCCAGACCGTATTCCCCCTGAGTTGTTTGGTAGAAAAAAAACCCCGAAATTTATGCTTTCACAATTTCTCAGACTCCCAGAATTTACCTCCTGAGGCTGACCATGAAACCCTCTGTCCTTTACAGGAAAATCACAGCTGAATTCAAGCCATTCCGCTAGAGATTTTGCAGAATAACATTTTTTTTTTTTCTAGTGAAGTTTGTAAAAAAAATGCCCGCAGAGGTAGATGATCAGCAACGTAATTTTCTCCCCATTTTCTAGCATACCATTTTCACAGGCTACCCATGTTATTATTCCTTTACTCTGAACTATTGGATCATTTTCCTCTTCTACGATAAGTCTGCTTCTACTCAGTTTTTATTCATCTGCATGAGCTTAAAAAATAAATAAAAAAAAATAAATGTTATGTCCTATCTCTGATGACATCATTGAGCAAAATAAAAAATTATTCTTGACCCTGATCCTCAGCATCTGGGTTGTTAATATTGTGCAGTCAGACTGCTCACCATCTCACAGCCCACAAAGTCGACGCAAATCTTTCCATCTCCGGGCACGGGATCAAACGGAGAGCACGGCAGCGAGGGCTGGTGCTGAGCGCTCCTTTCTTGCTCCCCAAACACAAGTTTTTAGTGCCCCATCCCGCAGAAAAGCCTGAAAATCACACGGTATATGCGTCTTTTAGAGCTTAGCTGTGTAATAATAATAAAAATATATTATAATTTATTAATTATTGTGAATTACAGAGTATGCAAATACTTTTTTCCTCACCGATGCTGTTTGATTTACAGTCCAAAGTATTCACCCGTGTGGGTAGCAACCACCGAACCTCAGAAATTAATATCTTTCTGCACTCTGAAGAGGGAAGTGTTTACCCCTACACAGAGATGTGAGACAAAAGGTCTCTGTCGGCGCACAGCTGCCACATGGAGTCAACTATTCAAAGGGGTTTCGAGTCAAGTAATATCAGTGATTAAAGAGAAAACCGAATAAGCTCGTGAACCGCAACACAACAGATAACAGAAGAAAACAGGAGCGTGGCTAAAACAGAGCACAACACAAAATCACTTCCTAACCAGATAAATTGTTAAATATAAAAGAAAACGCGTGGAAAAAAAAAAAATCAACAATATTTTGCATTTCTGTAGCAGCTTCCACCCAGAAAGTCCAAAGCACTTTATTGATGCTTCTGTGGGTTACGATCTCTAAAATCCCAGACTGGAAAAAAAAGCACAAAGGGGATAAACAACTTGCCCAGAGCAGAGGAAAACCCGGCTACAAAGGGAGGCAGTGTCCCGGCAGGGCTCCCATGCTGCCCGGGATGCTGGTCTCAGCACCGGTCCAGAACCCTCACCCACCGGGGGAGGAACAATCTGGGCACAGGGGCTTTTTCTTCACATTACAGCATGTGCAATCGGAGAGACCGCCCAAGATCACCCTGGGCAATAAGTAGTTTGGTGCCCAGGGAATTTGTCTGAAATATAATTATCACCTCTATGCTGCCTCGGTACAGCCAAGAGTAATTGTGGTGACCATTTGATACCCGTTCTTCTAACGTGGGTTTTGCTCCCTTTCTCTCTGGCTTTAATCAACATACTGGACCTGATGAAACTTCACAAAATAGGCATTTGTCTTTGGCCAAAGTTTTGGCTTTTTTCGTGATGCTGTTTCATCTGACTTGCATCTGTGTCATAAAATAAATTCCTGGCAATTTCTGACGCTAAAGTTCATACCGAGAGCAACTTGAAGATCAGGAGCTTAATTATTAATTAAATGAACTTCCTTTAGGCTGTAGTAATAGACCAGCATTACTAAAAAGAGTACTTAGATTTGCATTTATGGGCCTTTACTGAAAGCATTCTCTTCCCTTGAGACAGTCCTTTCCTTTTCCGTCTCATCAGTCTTACGTCCCAGTACAGGGCATCAAAATTGTCACTATCAGTCTTAGTCTGCTTGATGCAGAAACTGGAAGTTTGTTGAAATGTCAGAGATGGTACCAATCTGTACATTTGCTACAGCAAAACAGAAAGGCAATGTGGATCTTGTGATTCTGTGATCTTACATATGAGACTCTCCGCGACTCAGATAGTCCCCATTTTCTTCCAATAGCATCCTTTACTCTGAACTTCTCAGGAAGACTTAAGGAATACTAGACATTTCCAGAGATCTAACGGCAGACGGTAGGCAGCTGTCACCCAAAACTAGGGGAATTTGTGCCACAGGGCAGGTAGGAAATAGGTTACGGTGGTCACTGAAAACAGTATCCCAAACTATGCTCGTTCACATCCAGTGCCCGCAAATGCTACTGGGATTCTGTGCAGGTGGATGAACCAATTTTGTGGAAGAGGTTGATGGCTGATGGGTCTCTTCTTCTCTTGACTTCCAGAACACAAGCACTAAGAATAGGCCATTTTTTTAAAATGCAAAAGCAGATGTAAAAAATATCCCTATTGAGGTCACTGTGGGTCTAGAATTTTTACTTTATACAGTTTAACGTCAGGAAAAATATTCTAACACACAAATTGAAAACTCCAGACCACCCATGGCTATCTGTCATAAAAAGGTTTACCCAGCGTTAGGGTTGTCTCCCCAGCATCGGCACTTACCAGACAGCGACTGCGTAACTCCTCAGTAATGCCTTGATTTTGGATCTTGGTACTTCCAGCTCGTAACTCTTGCAGACTGGCAAGAAAAAACCATCTATTTCTGAAATCCTCAAGGTGGTCTTCTGTGGGATACTCTGCAACACCTTTCTGTATGGGCTGGTTGCCTGTGTGACCACAAGTCTAAGTCCACATTGAGCACTAGAGAGAAGTGAAAACTGAAAAGAAATTGTGTTCCAGCAAATGAGAGGAGAGGAGAGGGAGAGGAGAGGAATAAGGCACGTCAAAATTAGAATATCCTTGGCATCAATCTCATTTCATAGCAGTCTCTTGACAACTTTCAGCTCCTGGTGGCAAAGGGATGGTGCTAACTCAAGATTGAATTCAGATACAGAGAATTCAGATAAGGACAATAGGAAGCACCTTGGAAGAGCCCATTGATACTCTTCCGATGGAAGGCCTTAGTTGTGCTTTACCCTCAAATGAACAGGTTGGCCTCCATGAGAGCACTAATGGAGCACGTACAGGTTGGTTTGAGGACAAGTTCCCCACCGACATGGCAGGGAACCCTCCCAAGGCTTGTTTTCTTTACTCACATTCTGTTATTTTCCCCTTTGGAAGTCCAATGAACTAAAATATACTAACCTGCAAACACACACCATAGCCATGTTTCCCCCCGTTCCTGTCATGCAGTAGTGCCTGTTTTCTGCTGGTTTACCAAGATTTTATGGGGAATCTTGGTGACTCTATAACATGCCCTGTTTGTTATCACTGTTCCTGAGCCACAGACTATAAGTAGGAGCTGGTGGTACCTGCAGCTTATAGCACACTGTTACACAAAGCATTTGCAAATATTCATATAAAGTCTGGTTTTGTCATCCAAGCGAAGGCTTAAGGATGGAATTTTCAGAGTGATAAGGGATAGTATGTCTTTCACCACTTTTCAGTGCAAACATTTCTGTATCTAATACATTATTCCCGATTTCCTCACCAATTATTCAAAAACCAACCCTACAACATCACCTAGCAATAAACGAGAGTTCAGGGTTAACACAGTTAACCAGCGCTACGCCCATCAGTACTTGCATCCCTTCCATAACCACCATTTGCATGGGCATTTCTTTTTGTTTTATTTTCTTTTCCTCATTTCCCCCTGAACGTCCCTGCTGCGCTTTGCCTATTTTGGTTGCTACTGTCATGAAAACAGGAGCAAAAAAGTACCAGGCCAGCAGCTGTAGGAAACGAAGTCCTCTGTTTCTACGCAGAACAGATGTAACGTGTATATCAGAAGGGCTGCCTTGATCCGAGCAGCTTACACCGTATCAGCCCTGTTCTGCAGGACCATGCCAGAGGGTGGCGAGGAAGAAATGATTTATATTTGTGCATCAGACATCCTAATTCCCTCATGCACAGTTTCAATAGAAAGAGACACCAAGAGCTTTAGAAATGTGTGGCTAATTATACATCTCATCAAACGCTCAACACTTCTACTCACGACGAGCACAAAGCACTTGTCTACTCCGCCACCTATCCCCTTCCTGGGTTGTCCTTTTTAATGGTCTCTTATGTAAAGAGAGTTGGCCGCTTAAATATTTGAAGTCTGCCAGTTTAAAAGATTTAAAGTATTTTTAAAATGCAGAATAGATTTATTTTTTTTTTTAGTGCTCTTATCATTCAAGAAAACCTTCGCTGATACTTTTTTTTTTAATTAAAAAAATCCCTTTGGGCTATGAATGCCAAGTTTTAGCCCAGAGGGAATTTTTATTGCAGATATAAACCCCTGGAAATCAGAGTATGTATACATATACTACAGAGCCTGATAAACCCTTGACTGTGACACTGCTACTGAGGGCTGCTATAATATCTGATGACAAAACTGACAGATTACTTCTGATGAGAATGTGGAACCCTTTTTGTTTTTAACTTGACCCTGAAGACATGTCATAACATTTGTAATATCTGCAATAAAGTGTCAACTATACTGCTGTAAGACTGCTGGAGCTTGGAGTTAAGCATTCAGTTTAGTGCTCCTACAGCTTTCAATTTAAAATAAAAAAAGACTCTTAATTTCCTTTTGGACAGTCCAAACCTAGTATAACTGCACTAATTTGTCTTGGCAAATACAAAGCGGTAGTGGGGAACACGACTACTGGAAAAGAAATCTAGAGCAATAGACAAAACAGAATAAAATAAACCTATCAATCGTCTCTACATAAATTCAAGATTTACAGTTCAGTAGAAATAATCTTAAGAAGGGATTGCAATAACGCGAGTGTCAACGACCACCTCAGTAGCAGGGCTAACTTGATTTCAGTTGGCGGCGAACTGAAATTTTACTCTAACCTCCAAGCTATGCGAGGTTCATGAAGTATTTTAAGACTGTTTCAAGAGGGATAAAAACGTCAATAATGTCTCCCATTCCCTGTAGTCAGATGCGCTGCTTTGGAGCCCAGTCATTCAATTAGGGAAATGGATCCTTCTGGGCCGGTCTCCCCGGCCCCGTATCTCCCACGCATCGCTGTGTCCTGCTGTTGAACCGCATTAGTCATGACGACCATAAAAAGCCTAATCTTGCCATTGATATAACGTCTACTCTTCGACTCGCAGATGGTATTTCTAAAGATGCTCCGCGCAGACTGGAACAGAGAAGCCCCACTTCTCTGATAAACTTGTCCCAAAATTAATAGCTTGATATAAAAGTAAGCACCAGGCACAAGTCCGTGAAAGACAATATTTTGCTGCCACTAACAAGGGCCGATTTCTTTGTCTAAGTGTACAATATAGTAAAACTAAGCTTTATTTCCCAAGAGATGAAATACTTCATTTATTTGTGTAACTTCCTCAGACTTTATATTCTTGTGCGTTTCAGGACTTCAGTAGTTGCCTTCTTGTAATATTTCAGCTTTTAAGCTGTTTTCTTGCCTCACTGAACTCACATAAGATACATCTGAAAGCTTTAGTACAAATTTACTTCGAATAAAGTCTTCAATTCATTTTCATGGCACCAAAAAGACAGCTTTAATAACTGCAATGACAAATAAACTGGAAATCATTCCAGGCCTTTTCACTTAACTGACAAGTAGAACGCTCTCATAATGAGCCGCAGGTTTTACGTTTTCTCTTTGACCATAATAGCTTCATTTAAGAGCGTCAGACCCTGACACTTCATCATTTATCTACATTATTTCTCATCTTCTTTCAAATAAATTATGGAATACTAGACTGAGCACATAAAAACAAAGTGACTTGTTATCTGTAAACAGCAAGATAAATTGTCCAGAAGTTCCTCATTTAGTTCCTTTTAAATTTAAGGGCAAGTTATTGGTTGTACCTTTTTTTTCTATCCCAATTTTTTGCATTTTTTTACAGCCATCTTATTCTGTTGCCAGTGGCCTTTGTGCAGCCATCCAAAGCCTGATGATAGTGCAGAAGGCAGAAAATAATTCCATTATCCCAAGGTTGGACAGGGTAGTACAGAAAAGAAAAAATATTGAAAAAATCAAATAAACAACTTACATGGATATTTCTCTCCATCTGTAAAATTCCTCGTCCATAATACATCTTGTCATACTAGCAAATGTGACACATCCAAAGTAATGAACAGTGGATCTGTAACTGTCCTCGCCTTTAGAAAGATAGCTCCGATATTTACCATCAGCAAAGCCCCCCTTCCCTGCTGAAACACATTAATTCTTGTCTTAGAAAAGCGTCGAACGCTTGGAGTTCACATTTATTTTATTTTAAAATCATACTGTCTGAAACACAATTAGCAACACTGCATTTACATTTTAATTATTAGTGACAGATGAAATTAAGAGAGGTTCAGTTTAATAATATCGCACGTTTCCACCACACCTCGCCCTGTGACAGATCACTGAGCACATCTACCCGACGCCCCGGGGTGCGGAGACCCCCCGGCCCCCGAGCCAAGTCCTGAACCAAAATCTGCAAAGCCACACCAGTGGCCTTAAACAGCCATCAGCACATTTAATCCTGCTGAGAGAGGGATTCTCTGGGAGACTGGTTGGACTATTCCTGACCGGTTAGACACAGCATGTCCATAGTAGGATTTCGATGGCTAAATCCAATACCCTACATTTCGACTACAGAATTTAAGCCCTATATCTCAAGACAAAATGAAAAACAGAAAAGCCAAAACTAGGTAGGAAGCCTTTTCAGAATTGTCCTTCTTTTTACTTTGAAGGATTTCTTTCAAAAGTACAACAGAACTATGATGAGACTTTGCCAATGGATTCCCTGTGTATTCCTCAGCCCAAGAGAGACTCTGTCTCTCACCACCACCGCTGAGAAAACAAAGAGCTGAAATGAGCCTCAAAAACTCAAATCACTGGGAAGGACACTTCAGCCAAGCGACCGGCTTGGTTTGAACTTTGAGTTTTGGTGGCAATTTTAGATGGAGTCTTCTTTGACCAGGGCGCTGCACCACCATCCAGGTTGAGACACGGGGACGTTTCCTGGTGCAGAGGAAACAGTCCCAAGCTTTGCATGGTGCTCAGGTTTGGTAGCAAACCAGAGAGTGGAATCACAAGTTTTATTAACAGGCTGGTGAGCAATTTGTGCATGAGTTGCTTCGCAACCATAGCGCACAAAGGCACCTACACATCACTGCCGCTCTCACCTTGGACCCACGGAAGCCCAGCGTTCCTCATGCCCAACTCCATAGACATAACCAGCTTTGCAGAAGAAAACGGTATGGGCAGAGAAGGACTTCTCATAGGATTCCTCAGCACATTTAAATCCAGACCTTGACCAGTTTGATTTTCCAGGTAATTTGTCTTTCAAGCTCTTCCCTCCCCTCTCTTCTCCGAGCTCCGAGTGCTGGCACTGTGGGCACACAGCCATCTTGCAATTCAATCATGTTATCTGTGCAGTGCAGGCAACAATCAAATAAAGACAAAAATAAGAGTTTAAGCTGAGGTTCCCATCAGTTGCAATTCCATATACATAACATTTTAATTATATCTCATCTCCAGTGTAATAGTTAGAGATGCCATTTGATACAGCTTTTTTTTTTTATTTGAAAAATTAAATCTAACTAAATTAGCAAAAATAAAGTAGTAAAAGTTAATTGGGAATTATCTACTCCAAAATAACTTACTGGTAAATGCTTTGTGTGGTTATAAAAGGCTGATAAATATAATTGTATTTATGTAATGAGTATCATGTTTAATTTACTGTACGTGGTTGTTACACACCATTTTATGCAGGCCTCCTAAGTGAGCTTCATATTATTGCTTGTATCGCTTTTAAAAAAAAAAATCACAATCAGATGCAGCATATAGGAAATGTCCAACAGATTTTTGAACAAGGTAGCGATTAGCAATTTGTCCAGAGAAATACGCAGGATGATCTGCATCTGCGCGACCTAAAAATAAGAGCATTTAGTAACACTCTCTGCCCTGATGGTTCATGCCTAAGTGGCTTGACACAACGCGCCGCAGTCTGGCATACGTAGCCCATGGTTTAAGAACTGTGATGTTGATCTCCAGCTCGCCGTCAGATGGGCAATTACAGCTGAGTGCATGACAATGGAGTAATGCTTGCTCCTGGCAGGGCCGCGCTCTGGAAAAGGGTGAAATTTCATTTTTTTGCACTTAATCTTCACTTAACACAATTTTGGTCAGATGTTTTCACATTCCAGAAAGCACAAGTCAACCCAGCTGCTGACTTTGTGGGTTTCTCGGTTTGCTCTGGTTTAGGAATGGAGTTGAGACTATGCCCCTTTTCTGTTACTAAAAATTATACGCAAAAAATGCCTTGGCATAACTCCTCCTTTAAAACCGAGAAGCACCATGTCCAACACTGGGGATCTGTACATACTCCATACACGTTCGTACAATTTACAGTGAAGAAAATACCCCAAAGGAAGGTACGATTTCTCTTTTATGAAGTTTTTCTTTTTCAGGGTTAATTTGGAGTATGTGTCACCGGATGCAATACAAACCAGCCGCACGACCCCAAGCAATCGGTGGGAAAAGAGCACTCTGAACTGAGAAAAACACACATAGTACTGTGGTTTGTCTGAACAGAAAATTCACATGCAAGTAATCCTACCTCAGATATCTATGTTCCACGCCCTCTGAAGTTCGTGGTCTTTGCTCTACAGCTTTGTTCAAAGTCACGATCCTTAAATTACTGTCAGGGGACTGAATCAGACACGTGTGTTAATCTGCCCAGTCATAGAGTTTGCCAAATAAATTCAAATTTATATAAATATATATATATAAAAAATAATATAAAAATATTTATCAATTCTACGTCATGATGCCTCCCTCTGCTTTGAGGAGTAACTACGTTCATTTGTCCTGTAAACTTAATGCTCCGACGTCATTTTGGTGTTGGCCTTTAATATTGGAAATTATCTTCTATTTAACCCATTAACTGCTGGAAACCCAGTGCATATGCAGGATATTGTTTCTTACCTCATAAAAGTGTTTAAAAGGGAAAGGCAGCTTGCTTAATCTAAGTCACCACTCATTAAATAAGTGAAGAGTTTGGCTTAAATTTGGGCCTTCATGTTTGCAGGTTCTGGAAGGAGCAGCAGACATTTTCAACTCATCCGTCTTGCAGACACAACAAGGCTTTTCTCTGCAGGGGAAAAAAAAATAAAAATTAGATCCTCAAAAAACTATGTTCCCATCCAATTCCTTCTAGGTTGAGAAAGACCAGTACAGAAACACAAACCTTTCAGTAGATTTACCAGTGCTCCTCATCATGACGGAGGGAAAACCATAAAATTAATTCTTTTTCACATTACTGAGACTGAAAAAAGACAAGGTTATACAAAATGCTAGTAGGTCTGAAAAAATAAATCTGAAATCCAGGCCCTGATCACTATTGAGAAAAATCAGTCTCAATCTCAATACCCTTATGAGTATCCTTCAAGTAGACAAACAGAGAGGCCAATGTGTGCTGGGTTTTACCACAATTTCAAGATCATTCCATGATTTTTCTCATCTCTAGCTAAAGATCTTTGAATGCAGGGTGTTGGCAATACCGTGAAGCTATGGAAATCCCTAGTTCCCATTATTGGTGTGCAACATATTAGCAGATTTAAGTTTCTTCAGTCTGCTAGCGCCTATGCACACAATTAAGGACCTGTTCACATCCTGTCCTGCCCTCCAGCCACCAAGTGCCACAGCTCCTCTCAGTCACCATCGACACTGCAGAAACTCTGGACAAACTTTTGGCAACATCCTTGCTCCCAATTAAAAAAAAAACCTCTCAAAAATTCATAATATTATAAAAATAATAAATGTCGGACTTTCGGATTTCCTTTTAAACCACTGCAGTCCACAAGGCAGCCAGAAATCTGAGATCCTCGTGTAACTACAGCGCTGGGGTCTGAAGACCAGCTCTCAAAATGAATATTGAAAATTCCAAAGAACGTGTGGATTTTGAAGCTCTGGCCATGCTATATTGCTTTTAGGCAATGTGTCCAACCAAAAAAACCCTTCTTTGGAGCAAAGTGATTGGCAGCAAGTTGGCAGGAATGACTTGTTGACTTTGGAATACCAGAAAATCACCATATACTTTTAATTAAAGAAAAGACATGTTTCTCTCCAACTCCCCCATACCTATTCCAGCTTGGCCTGGTTTCTGTTATTTCTGTTGTGGATACATAGCTGCAAGATTTATTGTATCAGATTAAAAGTAAAGGCTATTAATGTCAGATTCCATAGGGATTTTTTGTTAAGGCTTAGTTTATTTATAAATTATCATCCTGAGGCTTGTAAAAAGGGCTTTCCCCCCCTTCTCTTATTCTAGTGACACTGTAATTTATATTGCTGGTATTTCCATAGGAGAAGTCAGTTAACAATTACAATTTGTCTCATTATAACAGGAGCTATACTGGGGCGGTGCTTCTACGCACAAGCTATTAACAGATTATACACTATTAGAGTGCCAAAAATTAATATATCCTGCACCAAAACCTAAAAAAAAAAAAAAAAAAGCTCAAAACAGTTAAGTCATTTAGCTCCTACAGATCATGAAAGTGATCATGCAGTTTGTATGACGTTTCTCTACCCACACCAGGACAAGGGGCAAAAGCCCAGACTTTTGACAAGCACAAACTTCCAAAAGGGTGTTATTGTGGGGAGCAAACACATCGACCTGGCTTAGCTGTTGTCCTGCCAAGAAATCAAAAAAAGGTTGCTAAATGCCTTTTACTGTAGCGAGGGAAAGAGGTACTTGATTATTGGCTATGACACTTGTTTTAAGACACTAGTCCTGTTTTGGTAAACCTTCTGAACGCGTAATTGTGCGCAAGGTACTATAGCTCGCTAAGCATCCACATGGCTTCATTTTCTTCTGCCAAGTTTCTGCTTGAGGTTTGGACAGATATTTAGCAGCGACTAGAAACCTGGCGCTTGTCACTGCCAACCACAGCCCAGCAGAGGGGTTATGTTGAGATTTCTAACAGCTCTAGACAAAAGATAGATAAAGCGCTCTTGAGCTAATCTTCCTCTGCTCTCATTGAGGTGACTTACTCAGACGCCTTCAGTCTTTCGTACGTTTTTGCCTTCAATCGTAAGATTCTTTAAGCAGAAAGATACAAAGTCATGTACTCCAGTACAGATCATATCATGGATCATAATATATATACACCAATACTAAACCCCACAAGATGTTCCTTATAATATCACTTGCCCCAAATATTACTTTTCCTATAGCTCGGGTTCAGAAAATAACGTGCTTACGTTCACTTGACTTTCCGCATCAGCACACTTGAGATATTTCGTGGCAGAAAATTACTGTTTGATACAAACATAAAAGATAATAATTAACCAAGAGGCAAAATTCAACGGACAGAAAGCACTTAGGAAAACAGAGAGGACGGGTCTTGCCCCAGACAGTATGTCCTCTCTTCCAGTTCAGTGCACCAGCACAACCTCGTAACAGCTTCGAGGGTACCAGCAAAGGCCAGTGAACGCAGCATAATCATCAGGTGCATCATAATTACAGAAACAGCTGTTCCAGATGTTTTTGATGCGTTGTGCATCACCATTTTTCACAACAGCCTGCAAAAGTTTACATTTCTTATCTACAGTAAATTGATTATTATTTCAAGTAAAATTATTTCTCATTAAAGGTACTAGATGACAGCTGTAAAGACTGAGAGCCTTCATTTATTACCAGCCAAATAATATTATAATTGCATCAGCAGCGCAGGTGTTTCTCAATGCTGTACCAACACACCTACCCACGATATTCTGGAAGACCCCAGCGTGGGAAATTTTAACGCAGATGGTCAGACCACCCCGAGGAGCCCCGAAACGGGGACATCAATACACAGCTCCAGCCAAAATAGCTAAAGTATTGGTGTGGGTTTGGTCATATATTAACTAACTTGAAAGACACAGAAATGAATATACCGATTACGCAAGTTCTAAAGTAAAACCAATGGTTTAAGAGACAATTATGTCCTTATAAGGTCTTTAGAATTATTTGGAAACACAGCATTTGCAATAAAACACAGCAAACACGAAAAAAATACTGATCTTTTTCTTTTTGACACAGTCGTAGGTGCCTCACACATTGGAATAAGGCAGTGAAAAATAAACCAATTAAGTCATGATGAGGTTGAGAAGGTATGCATGCATTAGTCTCTTTTTTCCTTTTAAAGCTGTCACATTTCTCCTGCTTCTTGTGTTTTTAAACCATAAAGGATCCCTGTGTTTCCCCGAGACAAAGGATGGGCTCTAAAACTCTGTCTTCTGAAGTGATGAGTTAAAGAACACTGCAGGAGTACTTGCCAAATCAT
This sequence comes from Rissa tridactyla, assembly GCF_028500815.1. Taxonomy (NCBI): domain Eukaryota; kingdom Metazoa; phylum Chordata; class Aves; order Charadriiformes; family Laridae; genus Rissa; species Rissa tridactyla. The sequence continues at coordinate 3,519,285 of NC_071472.1, read as the reverse complement.
ACCACCATTATTAATTCAGGCATGATGAAAGTGTTCATTTTAGCTATAATCATGTAATTCATCAAAATACTACTAGAGCATATCATTCTGAACTATTACACTGATATAGCACCTTATTGCACCTTCACTGAAAGCAGGAAATGTATTTTTTGATGCTTATCTACTGAAAAGCAATTCAGTTTGGGATTTTGGAAGCACTATCTTATGTTACAATAAAAAGGAAATTTCAAACATATTTTCTTGTACTTGTATGATGTTGTTATTATGTATTTGGGTGATTATCCTCCGACGATGAAGTTTAAAAATGGTAGGGCGCTGAAACGGTGTATTTATCCAGTGCTGAGGGAAGGAAAGATTGGGTTATGAATATACAAAACTATATGAACTTTAAATGTAGATTTTGGTCTCTCTGCCCACTTTTAAAATAGCTTTAGAGGCCAAAATCCGTCTGCCCCAAGAACCTTTCAAAAAAGCGTTCTTTGGAGTTCTTTCAATGACAATACTTGTAAAAAAACTTGAATCCCGCGATAAATCTCAGGATGTTAAAAAGGAATCGGAGCAGCCTGGGCTCTGCCTGAACCAAAGATCCCCATCTCGTCGTCTCGCGCCGTGATTGCCCTCTCGCTCTGCCTATCTGTCTCTTGCTCGGCGCACACTTTTGTGAGCAAGCTGAAATTACAGGGAGGGGAAAAAAGAAAAAAAGAAAAAAGAAAAAAAGATAGAAAGAAATGTGAAATTAAATAAAGCCCCGCTAAGTACAGACCTCGTGGATTCTTTTCACGAATTAGCCGAGGCTCCTTTGGCACAGAGCTGGCTGGTGCCGCAGCTGTGCGGACTGATGAGTGACGCACCTAGATAATTTCCAAAGAACAAAAAATCGTTAATTGTCCACATCAGGAAAGCTTCATTATTACAGACAGAAAAGCAAAAAGTTAGCCATTCTCACTCTCAGGCAAAATCAAAGAAAACAAGATTAATGCATGCTAAACGCATAAAGGGCTACATTTAGAAGAGCTGGCAGTGAGCTCCGGTGCCCCTTTTTCTCTCTCTCCCTCAGCCCTGGCGTGGGCATCCTCCTATGTGAATAAAAAGCAGAATTTGGGGATTGGAGGTGGGTAACTGAGCATGCAGTAGATATACATGCACCTGAGATTGCCCTGCGAAGGCAAGCCCTGATGGGTCCCTTTTCCCCTGCACAAATTAGGTGTCAACCTCTCAAAGGTTGGTCAATCGGGTCAACCTCTCAAAGGTTGGTCAATCAGGATTTATAAAAGTATCTTTTCATCTACAGCAAAATATCCTCCTTGGCAAAGGAATAAAACGTCCAGGAAGGCCATAAGATGAAGGCATATTCTTCCACTACACGACAACGAGGTGAAGGACCAGGGCTTGGATGACAGTGGAGGAGGAGAGAGAAATCATTTCTGAATTGCCCCTGTCTGTTCCACTAATACAATAAAGCTCCAGTGCTCCATCCTCCTTCATCCCCACCACTCCACGCTGGCACAACAGATACATCAAAATAGACTCAACGCTTTCAGTTGAAAGTGAAAATAGAAAACTCAGAGAAAAGAGGCTGTTACTGTAAAGACTGAGGGATGTAATCAAGTTATACACACAGAGAATTCAGCAATATATTAGAAATTTACCTTTTAGAGGCAGCTGGCAAACCGACAAATGGTTGAAAACACTGTTCTAGTGGAAAACTCAATGTTTAAAGAGAAATTTCAAGAAGCCCAGAAACAGACAATGAAATGTAAAGGAATCGAAATGTAAAAACTTAATCCACAAAATAGAGTGAATTAAAGGTCTCTAAAAAGCTGAGCTGCTTAAGAAGAGATGTATCATTTAAAAAACTATATATATTGTTATCTGATGCTACGGCATAATGCTCCATGGTTCTGAAGCAAAAATAAAGAAAAAGAATAATACAACTGGATACTTGATGGACAGCATATATTTGTTATAAATAAAGTCCTCCTTCGGGGACTTTGAAGGTTTACAAATTTTTCTGGATATTAGATAATGCCATAAAGCTATAGTAGGCTTTTATTCCTGATACATCAAAACCCAAACCCTTCTTCTTCAGGAAAAAATGAGGTCTCAGGTTAGTTGTAGGGGGCAGAGATTTGTACAAACTCTCCAAAGAAGATGATGCAATATAAATTTGGTCACTAAGTCAGGACAAAGTAATCAGCTCCTTCTGATAATATATATATTATTTTATATATATACTTCTCCTATGAAGACAGGCTGAGAAAGCTGGGGGGGTTCAGCCTGGAGAAGAGAAGGCTCCGCAGAGACCTTCCAGCCCCTTCCAGGCCCTCAAGGGGCTCCAGGAAAGCTGGGGAGGGACTCTGGAGCAGGGAGGGGAGCCATGGGACGAGGGGGAAGGGTTTTGAACTGCAAGAGGGGAGATTTAGAGGAGATGTGAGGCAGAAATTGTTTGCTGTGAGGGTGGTGAGCCCCTGGCCCAGGTTGCCCAGAGAAGCTGTGGCTGCCCCATCCCTGGAGGGGTTCAAGGCCAGGTTGGACGGGGCTTGGAGCAACCTGGGCTGGTGGGAGGTGTCCCTGCCCAGGGCAGGGGGTTGGAACAAGATGATCCTTAAAGTCCCTTCCAACCTAAACCATTCCATGATTCTATGATATACTTGACACTAAGTCAAAACTGACAGAGATGCTGGCCAGCAAGTGAAGTCACAGCTCTGCAGACAGCAGGTGCAACACCTGAGCTCTAATGGTGCTCCCAAGTTCTGGAAATCAGAACCAAACTTACCCATATAACTCCTATTCTCCTTGTTTGCTTCTTTTTCAGTCTTTAAGTCTGTTTTCAGAGTAAATAGACTTCAGTGCAAGGTGAGTACAGCCATACAGTGTACAGGTCTCCTCCACACAATCCTGAAAATAATTCAGTTTATTAAGGATGTTTACGAAGTGGCCCGGTTTTACATGTGTATATATTAAAGCCGAACAAACAGTAAATTATTGTTGGAAGCAATGTTTTATGCTGAATATTAAAGTAAGCTAATAACATTTACTGTTCTATTCAGTAATTATTTGAGAATAATTAGAAGCTAATAGCTACCAGTTTATAGCTATTAAGTCTCTTTAGCGCTACAACTTGGCTTTTATATGATCCTTTTGTTTATTTTCACTATAATTGTCTCTGCAGCCTGCTTTCATGCAACCCCTTCTTCTCCACTTCTTAAAGTGCCCAAAAAACAGGGAAATTAGTAAACCAACCACAAAATAAAATTATGTCCCCTTCATGGAAGCTCTTTCTCTCCTCCAGTTGCAAAAGTGATTACATTTAAGCACGTGAGTAATTATATTAACAGATTTACTGGGACGATCAAGAGTATAAGGTGCATCCACACATACCCTGGCTCCTCCAGCACAGAAAGCACTTTCATTCGGGAAGAAATTATGAGAAACAGCAGATGACATATTTTACGTATCATGGAAAGAGAGAAGACCACAGTTTCTTTTGTCCCATTTGCCAGTAAGAAATGGATGCTGTTCCACTGCTGGAGCAATCCTGCGCCAGAAGGATGAAACGATTTCACAGCATGTGGGTACAAAATGAGTTTTTTCACATGATTCCCTTTAAGCAAGTTTCTAAATGCTGCACTGGGTCCAAGATTTTCCGTATCTTAAGGAGTTGTTGTCCATCTGTTGGTGTAACACATCCAAGCTAGGTGCATGCTTGCTTTACAACCCATACTGATCTGCCTCGTGCCCCAGGTACACAGATACAGCCATTTGGTACCCAATTTGCCAGCAAAAGATTAATTTCATAATAAATAAACCAAACTCATCAAGCATTTAAGTTCCTATGGAACAAGGAACTAAGTTCCTATGGAGCAAAGAACTAAGACCTAAGTTCAAATACATCAAGTAGACCAGGGTCATAAGCCGAAGTGTCCTACAACGTACATCTCCTACAAGCTGAAGCAAGCCATAAGATGTGAGTATTTGGTGCCAGCTACCTTGCAGACATTTTTGGGTAAGAAAGTTTCATTCCGTTCAAGGATAAAGAAAACTTTCCTGACAAAAGCGTACAGTAGCAAAAGCTGAAACAACTATGTTTCCTGAAAGCAAACTTTGATATGCCAATATTCATCTACTACCTTCTGGTTTATGGAACTAAGCCTGTGGATGGGACGGAGCAAAGCCCTGCTGTGCTCTCCGAGCTTCTCAACACCCATATCTAGAGGAAGAGCTGCAGGAAACAGAGCTGCATCTTCAATCATCAGAAAGTGCTCTGGAAGAAAGCACCAGCGGTCAGAAATATTGGAATAAGGTGTGACAAGAGTGATCCCAAAGCATCGCTTCCCTGGGGAGGGACAGCAGCCTCCAGACCCCTCCTCATCTTGCCAACGCTCAACGCCATGGACAAGGGTGACAGGAATAACCATGGCGTTTAACTTCTCCTGAACTTTTCCACTGGACTACGTTTTGCTATCATATAAGTTTGCTTGGTTTCTTTTTAAATCATCATCTAAGTTCCTAAGTAATATTTCTGAAAGAAGAGAATGTTAGATATAACAAAATAATGATGAAAATCTCATTTACTTAATAAAATTCCTTTGATTTTAAATAAAAACTCATCTCCATCCATTTGAACTTTAACTACCTAATTTTGTCTCGCATTTCAGATAACACATAGTAAATGTAATTTGTCATCATAAACGTATTATTATTTAATCATATGAAAGTTTTGGTTTATCTTGAGAAAATATTTATAGTAGTTTTAATACACGGGGTCCATTCTTGACAGAAATGATGAAACAGATTTATCACCCTTGACAAATTATATTGCAAAATGTCCTCTCCTGACTGCTTACAACAGAAATATTAACAACACACACAACTGGAAGACCACCTGTGATTCTCATTTCTTGAAGCTAATACCATGGCACCCTCGAATCCCTTTTCGTGGAGACTATACAGTACTCTGAATGTGAGTTACTTGTAAGAGTAATTCTATGAATGACTGAAACCTGTAGCCCTTTAAATCAAACTAAGTAGTGTTTTATTAAAGTGCCCAGCAAATCAATCTAAATCCAAGGATAATAAAGTCCTAATCAGGTGGTAGAAAAAATAATAGGTTGTCATGCATGAGGAAAAATAGGCAATCATGGAATGTTTTCTTTAATTAGGTTGTGTAAAGTGGAAGGACTGAGTAGGAACTGGCAAGACATTCATCATGAGCAAGGTGGGAAATTATTTAGATTACTGAGGAAGGAAAATTGAGTGAGAAATACTAAGATTTGACCGGTCAGAAAATTAAAACTGTTTTGCTATTCGTGTCACTTACTTTGGGCAACTTATTGGCAGGTATGGCTTTTCAAAGTAGTACGAAGCCAGGTATTTCTGTAGTTTAAAGACCCCATACAACTTTAACTTTTAATGGCATTAGCCTATGCAGATCCTGCCCGTGCCTCCCAGAGGGACAGAGTAGAAATTCATCTCCATACAGTTTTAGCTGGAAAAATCATGTGAATTCAATTGCTACTTTAAAATTAAGCGGTTACTTTTACTACCCCAGCTCACTAGCACCTGGCCAGGTATTGAAGGTGCTTTACAAATTACGAACAGCACAAAATAGATTATTTAGACAGTCAACGGATTTTTCCAAAGTTAAGGAAACTATCTTAGTGCATCGGGTAACGATGATGATAAGTAGTAATAGTAAATTATTTCTGAGCCATCCAATGCTGAATTCAGCTCTGTTATGTACAAAAATATCGATAGTACTAAGATGAGCTTATAAATGTTGTCAAAAATAAATAAAGAATATCCTAGAGCTTTTTAGATACACCCTAATTAAGGAAATTAATATGCAGTTTAATTTGGTCAGCATTTTTCATACGTATCCTAAAGCCTTGGGCAACACAGTATACAGAGAGGACTCCTGAGCTCTGATTGTCTCTGTCTTCTCTCTCATCTCATTGAGATGTTAAAATGGCATATCAATGATTATTTTGGAATTCCTCAATGATTAATGTTATCAATACAGGTTTTTTTTCCGTTATTGGCTAATGAGGAAGAGAGATCTTGACTCTTAGCAGTCCATTCTCTCAACATTATGCTCAACAGTGGCTTCCATAGCATAAATGCAGAGAAAGTTCCTAAACCTCTTTAACATAACCATGAAAGTTGCCTCCTCATAAAACCAGTAGCATAAATCATTTTAAACTTAAGCTGACTTTAAAACAATCTTCTTCTAGGCAGAGTTTCAGCTTTGTGAAAATTGCATCAGTATCTAGGAGGAAATCAGGGACAGTCACGTAGCCATCAAACCCCAACCATTCCTACGCGGATGCTGATAAAATGGTGAACTCCAGTTCAATAAAATGTTTTAGCAGAAACCTTTAACTAGGTCTACTTTGGTAGATAGTCTGTGCAGGAGGGGACACAACACAGTTATTGCCAGATTTGTACACAAAGTTTCTTTGGACAAAGTCTTCAGAAAAACAATTAAGGTTGAGTTTAAAAGCTGAGAGAATGCTCCAAATTAATGTTCTCTGGTTTTTAACAGAAGTCCTGCTCACGCCTTTGAAAAACGGCGCTGTTTTCCCTTCTGTGTCATTTTAAAAAGTAAATAAAAATGCTTCATAGAAGAATTCTCACATCAAAAAAGTTTCACGATAATTTTCTCCTTATTAACTGGCCTGACCCTCGGGAATGGCATTCAAGGTTTCCTTCTGAGGCTGCTTGGCTGAGCAAGGATGTGAGGGGCCGCCTGATTTAGCGGTTCAGAGCGCCAAGCAGGAGAGTTGCCACCTCCAGCCCACCGCTCCCGAAGAACAAACCTACAAATCACTTGTCACCAACTTTGATCTACCTTGTTTCAGGTGGTTTCCTCTCTGTCTATTATTTCTGCTAAGAGACCCGTGAAAATTAAATACAGACCCCATCAATGCTCGAGTGACCTAGTGCTCCATCATACCAGCAGTGTAATAGCAATAAATCATTTCAACTTTAATCTATTGTTATTGATGAATGTACAATTATTTGTCATCTAATATGCTGAAAATGATGACCAAAGAAATAGATCAACTTTTTTTCTTCTTCCAAGTACGGCATTGATGGATTGTATCCCTAAGCTGTTATTACACTTATAATGTACTCTTCTGCTATGACAGCACAGCTAGTTTTTTAATCATTCCATAGTAATCAACTTAAGACAACATAGCAAGACTCATAACTCATGTTCTTTTCATTTTTGGCAGTGATGGGAAATGAAAATGTTTTTATTCTTTTGAAATAATTCTTACCTGACTAGGCTGAAGATTGCTTTAAAATTGTAAATAAATGGTTGTTTATTGAGCTGGAACTGAAAAGTGACACATTAAAATGCCCGTTTCTGAAGAAAAAATAATAATTTAGGCCTGAGTGGAGCTCGAGTTGGTTAAAAAAAATACTTTGTTTTTCTTTTAACTGGTTCAGTGCTAACTCAAATCTGTACTTGCTGGTTAAGTTATACAAGCAACGCTCCTATTGCCATAATTAAGAGCAGAGTAAGTCTGTACAGACAGACTGGCTTGGTAAAGAAATCTCAGGGTGTGTTTTCAAAAACTCCTTTTGACAATCTGTGGACTTGAGAGCCACTTTCCACTTTCAGCAGCAACCCAGAAGTAAGGTATGTCCTAGAAACCGTGATCAACTTAAGTTTGGTAGATTAACTGGAACTTGTAAAAATCTCTTGGAAGAGGAAAAAGAAAATGTAAGTCATTTCTCAAAGCACGATAGGGATCGGAAGACCGAACGCTGCTTTCTAGGAGCTAACATGCTTCAGAAACCTGTATGCAGTATTAAGCAGAGGAAATGTTTCAAGAAACTATATTTTGATCATATGTCTAGAAAAACGTGGCATTGCAACACTACCAAAAACACACTCACAAAACCACCTTTTTTTCAAATGCTGACTCTGATCTGATAGTTTTTCTATGAAAAAAATCACAGGATTTGCCCCATTAAATGTGATGTGGCTTTTAGTGCACATTCTCTATATTTTAAAACGCCTATGCTAAAAAGACCATAGATAACTTTTTGTCTTACAGCATATGCAGGACGAACGAGAGGTCTTTGAAGTATTCTATTGCCCAGCAGCCTGCGCAAGGCAGCTTTCTCCCACCTCTGTCATCTCACCTTCATCTTCATATATTTCTATCTATTTTTCTGCTCATTTCTCAACTGTTTCGCAGTGTCGTACCCTTTTGCTGGGCAAAACCTGACCTCCTGCCTTGCTTCTGCTGCAGCTCCGAGTCTCATCTCACCCTGGTCAGGCGCGGGTGGCCGCTGGGCTGGGAGTCCCCTGTCCCTCCTCCGGCTCGCAGTGACACCCTCTGCCCTCCCCATACAGCAACACGTCTGCTGGTTTTATTTTGCCTCTGAGAATTCTTAATTGCGACCCTATCATCTTATTTCTCTCTTGTTTGTAAATAATACACTCGGTCACTTGCTCTCCTGTCTTTCATCTCTCTGTCTTCCCATCACTCTGATGGCTTTGGTTTCTGGGAAGTAATTTTCATTTTTGAACAATGTTGCAGACCAAAGTCCAATATTAAGCTGGGAAAAAATTTTGCAAAGTGTGGTTACCATAACTGAATCCGAGATTTCACTGGACTTTTGTGACAGTTTAATACAAATAACACATCTAGATTTTCTTTCAAGCTACTAAGCCATTCCTCCGTGATCTCAAGTCTCGGTAGGGAATCCACACGAGTTTAATTCTCCAAAGCAAGAATTTGACAATGAAATTTGACTTTTTTTTAAAAAAAATCCCTTTACTCTTATGGTTTTTTCCCTGTGGCCACGTAGGAACAAACAAAACAACATCCGAATTTTCCTGGTAACCATCATTACAACTATTTCCTCATTCACTAAGGTGTTTTTTTTCATTGCCATTAACACACCTTCAGTAAACGAAACTGTAAAAACAGATGGGGATAAATGCTGAAAAAGGACACTGTGTTATTCAAGAAGTAGCATAATACACTTTCAAGAAGATGATTTGCAAAAATTCCTAAGAAAACTGAGAAAACTTACTTAAGAAAACTTACTTTTCTGCACCAGGGACCCAACCTGGTTCAAAAGTGACATCGAATCTGTGAAAACCACTCGCTGCTGGCACACGCTGGAGACTCTCATCTCCAACCCAACTCCAAAGCTGCAAATCTCAGCAGCCATGATGAATGCATTCCCTGCAGCCCATGTATCTAGAGATTAATTTAACTTTTTGTTGACCCTATAACAACAAACTGTTTATGGCCTCCTCTGTATCAAGGTGTCTGCCGGCCTCCTCTGTATCAAGGTGTCTGCCGGCCTCCTCCCATTTACAAGTAAAGGACCAGATTTTAAGCGATCTGGGTTCATGGACCCTCCCCTCAAGTGATTCAATTGATCTTGAACACCTCAGGAGAACGCTTTCACATAAAATGAACCCTCGTTGCTGGCAGACATAAGCAACGTTGGCCAAAACAAGCAGAGAAAGCGATGGTGAGCTTCACTCTCTGCTCTGAGCTGGGTGGGAATCCACCTCTCGGTTCAGACTCATGCAGCCCACCGACACCCGGGCAGTTTTCCTCAAATACAGAAAAACTCTCTTCCAAGACAGGCAGCCCTGGTGCAATGTAGGCCATGTGTTCAGGAAATGTTTGCGGGGGGGAAAAAAGGCAAAAGAGAAAGGTTTATAGGGTTTGGGTTTTTCTGTTTAATTGGGTTGACAGCAAAATTTCACGTGAGGAATTTTCAGGGAAGTTTGAGTCATTGTTAACATCCCCCTGCGAGAGAGGCAAGAAGTACCTACAGCCCCTCCATTCCCTGAGTAAATCGTAAAGGAAACGCTGCCAGGAAAAATCCTCCAAAGAAACTGCTCTCAAACACAAGTGCTCCTTTACAGCCTTCTAAAACTCTTTATCTTTCTAAACATCCAACTCAGACACCAGAGCTGGTCAACACGCAGCCTACTCCAAGGGGAAAAAAAAAAAAAAAGTGAAAATGCCACGGTAAGCAATGAGAAATGTAGATTACCAATGTTAACAAGCCTCCACAAATCACCGATGTCTTAGGTTGCAAAGGTCGGCTCCGGCACGGTTACCGATATATCCCACTTGGTGATGGCTGCGCTCTTGTAAGGCTGAAATGGGCTCTATATGTCATACGGATTGGGTTTGGACTGCTGCCGATGGAGCACCGGAGAAGCAAAGCAATCACTCTACAGACGCACAAATACCAGGTATCTCGTTACACACGAAAGTCAGGAGCTGAGTGTTTGTCTTCCATCCTAAAAGAGCCATAAGCACCATAAAATTCCCCAAAAGATCCTCTCCTTTAAATCTTTACGGTTTAAAAAGTTGTTATAAACAATATGATTTTGTTCTGATCATTGTATATGACAAAACTACAATACGGAATGTAATTTTTAAACATGTGAAAAGTGATTTAGAACAAACATGGAAACGTTCCCCTCAATGCACGGCCTCCCTTAGAAAGCTCGTGCACACCCACTCGGAAGCGCCCGTTAATCGCTCCCGAAGACAGCCAAGCTGGGCTGGGCAGGGCAGGGCTGGCAGGGTTTTTTTTCTGGTTCTGCGAAAGGTCAAGACCTTTTAAAATTATTTTACGGGAAAGTACCGCAAGGCTTCCCATGCACGCACGGAGAGATGCGAGCAGTAAGCCAGAGCCCTTGCGTGACCTCAGTACTGCGCGGAGGCGCGCGGGTACCAGCGCTCCCCGTAACGTAACAGGATACGATACCAGATAAATTCATACCTGTTTAATAGCTGTTCACAAATCCTTTGTCTAGTCTAATTTCAACAGTCCCGTGATATAAAACACATCTTTCTAGAGTGCAGAACATCGTCTTTTCCTCTAGAACCTTTGTCGTCTGCTTTTTTCTTGCACTTCTCACTCCCCACTTGTTGCTAATGCCTGCGGCGGTTTTCATTCCATCACCTCTACTGATCATAGCAAAACATTCCTTCGTCAATACAGCATTGATGCAGCAGAGAGACAGGCTCAGTAACTCTTTACCAACAAGAATAACTGATTCTGGAAGATAAACTATTACATTTTCACCAAAAGCGCACAATATTCAACTCCAGAAACCTGCTTTTCCGTGTCGGGACACCATTGATCAGGCCTTTTTCTTGAGAAATGACTAACAAATAATTAACATGGAATGTTACGCTTAAAACAACAATAAAAAGACCCAACAAATAATCACCAAAGTGCTGCCTATTTAGCCACCAGACAGACTAAGCTGTATTTGCTTTTCCCCAGAATTTGTTTAGGGAATTATGGATGTTGCTAAGTTGCTTGGTGCTCCGTGCCTTTAGCCATCATTATCAGTTATCTTTAGGGGTAATCATTTTTCTTAAAATCATGACCCGTTTGATATCTTAAAAACAGCAACATTCATTTTCATTTGTCACATAGTAGGGTATAAATTGACTAAATGTTAATAGCATTCTTCTTGAGTAATCAGTTCTACATGATTAACCTAAAAATTGCCAAAATATTGTTTACTGTTCATTTGTATCTGAAGAAAAAGAGAGCCACAATCCATGAGTTAGAGCAAGATTAATTTCGTTTCTGATCTGTATTAAAACTTGCCACAATGATTCATAATCATTTTACTCAATATTTATCCTGACAAAACTATTTAATTTGGAGAGATCTTCATAGTGTAGTAACGCTGCCCAAAAGCATCACCGCTTCCTCATGCTTACAATCGGTTTCGGTATACACAATAGAGAGGTAGATATATTTATTTAGTTAGGGGTTTGGTTTGGTATTTTTAAAATGTACTCTAACTTTTTTCTCTTTTTTTTTTTTTTTTTTGGATACAGGAGAATATAGTTAATGGTCTTTACCACCATCTAGTGGATCTAATTACTTACAGCAAGCCACAATAATATCAAAGAATAGAGACAAAAAAATATTTAGCCTGTCATATATATGGAATTTACCCATCTTACGGAAAATACGGCATTAGTTATCACGTTGTGTTTATTTCCATATATCGCAGCCTGTAATAGAACAATACGTTAAAAATGGGAAAGAGGAGTGGTTTTGCCATGCTGGGTTAAGCGAGGAGGATCTGCCCTCTGCTTTTGCTGCAGGATCCTGATGTGACTTTGAGCCAGCGCTTTTACGTTCTGCCCCCTTACCCGCACACTGCAGAACACACCTCCACCGTTCACAAGCATCAGGCTATAAGGCATTCACCGTCGCGGGGGTCACGTGCGCTATAGGACAGTGAAAGCGTAAATAACAAAAGTAGAACAAGCTTGACCAACTTCATTAAATTTTAAAAAATCAAGAATTGTTTGGCAGGTACGGAAGGCTAGTTTTCTGTCTCCCCAACCAGCAGAACGGAGCTGAAGCGACGCCCGTGGCCCCCGCGACGCCACAAGATATAGAGGGATATTTTGCCCAGGCACTTCTCAGACATCTTCCCCCCGAGTCACCTGCATGCCCCTCTCACAACACCAGCCATTGCCTTCTGCGACACACCTGACAGGTCAAAAACTGCATCAAAGCCTGCAAAAACAAATTAATTTAAGATTTTCTTCCAGCCTTCTTCAACCTGGGTTTTACTGGGGACGTTTGTTCTCCGCTAAGCCTCTCGGGTAAGGCTGAGACTAGTGATACTTTTCTAAAAACGCTTCTTGTTCCAAAACGCTTTCTTCTTCTGAGCAAGATTTATCAGTGCTCCAAACAAAATTTATTCTCTTGGTGTCAGGAGGTGGATCTGTACTCTCACCACTGCCACGCTTCTCCACAGGCTGCCCACCACTCCTACTGTTTGTTTCCCTGAAACCTTACTCAGATGCTTCCCTTCTTAGGGGCATGTGATTTTATAAAAAAGGTTCCAAAATAACATCGAGTGGCGTTACCGTCAGTTACTGATGTGGTGGTTTTCTCTCAAGTACATAAACGTATCATCCATTTAACTAATCCCTTATTTTGAATTCTGCATCACCATAGAATCATAGAATGGTTTGGGTTGGAAGGGACCTTAAGGATCATCTCGTTCCACCCCCCTGCCCTGGGCAGGGACACCTCCCACCAGCCCAGGTTGCTCCAAGCCCCGTCCAACCTGGCCTTGAACCCCTCCAGGGATGGGGCAGCCACAGCTTCTCTGGGCAACCTGGGCCAGGGGCTCACCACCCTCACAGCAAACAATTTCTGCCTCACATCTCATCTCAGTCTCCCCTCTTGCAGTGTAAAACCCTTCCCCCTCGTCCCATGGCTCCCCTCCCTGCTCCAGAGTCCCTCCCCAGCTTTCCTGGAGCCCCTTGAGGGCCTGGAAGGTGTCCCCAGAGCCTTCTCTTCTCCAGGCTGAACCCCCCCAGCTCTCTCAGCCATATTCCTTCCTCAGCCCTGGCCAGGTTACAGGCTCACCGAGCCTCTGCTCACCCACCTGGTAAGAAATAATATATTAATCGCTGTGCATGCGATGTGGTCAACGATCGACATCCGCAACTGCTGCATATTGCCATATACATGACCGCACGGGTGTCACTGGATGGATACATAGCTTCTTCAGTGTCCCCACGGGATTTTTAGCATTGCTCCATGTCACTAAAGTTTGCTTGTCTCCTCCTTCCTTGCAAACGGCACGTTTTTAAGCAGCGAGCAGAGGTGTCACCCTGTCCTGCAGCCACCTGTGGCTTTCCCTACCTTCCCCCAGACTGGGAAACTCTGACCACCCGGTTTACGAAGCACTCCGATGCACAAATAAAATTTAATGCAACTTGCCAAGATACTGGAGATTTCTTCCCAAACTTACGTTTATCTCACTGCTTTATAATATTTGGAGGCAACATCACAGACATGATGCCCAGGTTTCTTTAACCAAAATATCTCCGTAAAGGAGCTACCCTGTGCCGGCAAACCCTACCCTTCCCGAGCACACGATGCTGGATCACCAGCAGTCTCCTTCCCAGCTACTCAGGGTTTTACTCTAACCTCTGGCCTTTAAAAAAAAAAAAAATCAAATAAAAGGAAAAAAATATTTAAAAGGAAGGGAAAAAAGCCCCAAGCAGCTTCTCTCATTGATACCCAGTAGCAGGACTGTGTCCTTCCTGGAGGCACCTCTGATTTTGCACCCGATTAAATAGTAACTCAGGGTTAGAGCCATGCTCTTGGTGACTCAGTGATCTGGTTGACTGGCTGACAATCTCCACAGGGTAGAGTGCAATTTACTTGTGTGCCCCAATTAGCACTGCTAATTGGGGCACAAAATCTGCGTAAATTTTTTTTTTTTTTTCCCCCCCCAAAGTCAACCACCACCCAGGCACTGAAACAGGAGGGGGACTGATCTGCCCCGCTCTTCCAACGCCTGAACAGAGAGCGGAAAAAGTACTATTAAAAGGTATCTAGAGGAAGGCAGAAGTTTGGGGGTGTTTTCTTCAACTGCTTCACGTGGTGCCTGGGTTCGAAATTCTGCATTTCACCGCACACGGGCAGAGACGGGCAGCTGCTCGAGGGGGAATTTCTCAGGGCCTGGCAGGCCCCGGGTGATGCTCAGCTCTCCCGGATCCGCTCTACAAACTCTGTGCGTCTGTAACGCTGCCCTGCGTAGGCTGGAGAATCCCAAGAAAACATTTTACCTCTGTTTTCAATCAGAACGCTAAACTGATGAAAACAGAACAGCAACACAGGATTTTAGCATAATCTGAAAGATTTCTGATAATATCAAGTTGTATAAGTTTTTTTTAGAACAATACAGAAGGGCAAAGAAACACTTTTTATTAAAATCTGCAGGGAATTACTTAGGCTTATATGCAATTATTTCAGCTGTGTGCCAGATACCACAGGTACTAAGTAAATGCGAGTAACTCTCTTAACGTCATTATTCTGGTATTTGCATACAGAAATGGCACTTCAGATGCTTAACTGCCATTAGGGTGCATTAATATTTGTTTTGCAGCCACAGTTGTAAGTTAACTGTTTGTGTAAATACAGGCATGAAATAACTTGTACACTTTTGCACCCACAACAATTAGCTCTTTTAAGATCAAGCTATACTTACTGGATCATTTCTGTGGCTGATGCTCCAAACAGAATCCCGGATTTGAATATAAATATTTATCAATTCAAAGAGGATGTGTAAAATAAACAGCCTAGAAAATGAGATGCTTTTTGCTTTTTTATTATGCCATTTGATAACACTGTAAAAGAATTACTGTACGCTTCTCCAGCTAAAAAACTCTCCATTTCAGAAGCGCAAGCTGATTTTATTTTGATCTATTGTAATAATAAAAGAACAATTATCTCTTTCCTAGAAGCTTCAAGCCTAAATCACCTCATGTGCTTAATTCAGGATGCTGTGAAAAACCGCAGTATTAAGCAAGGGCCATCTCACATTGCTCCAGTCAAGCACCAAAGGGTATAAAACCAACAAGACATTTAAAACCTGGACTTATTTGTGACTGTTATTTGAGGGCCATAAGGGTGACTGAAATGGTACAAGGGAAAAGTACTTTATCTATGATAAAATCCTGCACCAGCATCTCCATCCCACGCGAGCCGAGAGACGGAAGAAGGGCTGAGAGCTGGGTTGGGGTTTCGGGAGGTGAGCGCTGCCCAGTAAAAGGCCAATCTATCTGAGCTAAACAACAACAACAACAACAACAACAACAACAAAGTATGTTTTACAGGGGAAAAGCTGATAAGTCGTCCAAAAAAAAAAAGCGTGCTCTCATATTCCCCAGTACCTGGGGCTGACACAAATGTCCAGTGTGCTGATGCTAAAGAAGTCAGATAATTTTAAAAACCACCATTACTTCACTATCCACAGGCTTTTAACTTCGAAAGAAAAAGAAATAAAAATCTGCTTTTATGGCTCTATCATAAATGACGAGCAAAAAAAAAAGTTTCCTCCTACTTTATCAGGACTTTACTTGATTAGAGCATGTATATAAACCATTAAACTTATCTTTAACTTGACAACTAGTTAAGCTCATGTGCTAAGGTGCCACGGAAGCAAATGGGGAGCCAAAAAGCAGACGGCCAAACAGGCTTTAACACCCCGCGGTCCCGCTTGCCAGGTGGCATCTCTGTAGCGCTGCTCCATGGCATGAGGTCCTGCCCGTAGATAACCTGCAGGAAGCATTTTCTCCGCTCCATAAATTATCCCTCCCATAAAAAAGATTAAGCCAGGTTGCATGTGCATGCCCCCGGCACTTCGGCTAAGCCAAAGTGTGTCTTTGCAGTGGATTTAGAAATAAGAGAGCTGACTACACATCCTCTCTCTGGGCCAAAACCACTGTCTTTATCAGGAGCTAAGCAGGACCAGGGATCTGGCCCATTTTAATTACCCACACAGATATAGCCAAATGTATTTGAAGCTGCTAAACAACAGTTTCAAAACAAATACAGGCAACATCAAAAGCAAAGATAAATAGAAGCTTTTCCATTTGTATAAGTGCTTTGGTCACAGCAAATACCTATAGCTTACTCTGAATCACTTACCCCCACAAGTGGAGACTTGTGACACCGACGTCAGCATCCTTCATCACCCACACATTTAACACCAGAATCGCATAATAAAGTTTTTATTCGGCCTAGGTGAATTATTCCCAAATCCTTGTCCTTAAACTAATTTCCGTTGTTCGGCCACACACGTGTGTTACTGCTGGAGCCCTTGTCTCAGGCTTTGCAGAAGGAATAAAAGGGAACCTCAGCTCCAAAGCTTCTCTCAGGACTCACTTCCCAACCATCCCGGGGAGCACCCTGGGGTCAGTGTGGTCCAGAGACACAGGCAACTAGCAAAGCAGCTAGACAGCAGACATTTCTCTCCCAAGACACTAAAACCTGTCTAATTTTACCTCCCAAAATTTAAAGCAGACTTTCTGCCAGTGTTCCCATGCCTGCCTTCCCGTCCTTCTCCCTCCTTGCCCGTGGGGTTTTCTTCTAAAGCCAAAGACCTTTACAAACACCCAAATCTTTCAGCCTGGAGAAGAGAAGGCTCTGGGGAGACCTTCCAGCACCTCAAGGGGCTCCAGGAAAGCTGGGGAGGGACTCTGGAGCAGGGAGGGGAGCCATGGGACGAGGGGGAAGGGTTTTGAACTGCAAGAGGGGAGATTGAGATGAGATGTGAGGCAGAAATTGTTTGCTGTGAGGGTGGTGAGCCCCTGGCCCAGGTTGCCCAGAGAAGCTGTGGCTGCCCCATCCCTGGAGGGGTTCAAGGCCAGGTTGGACGGGGCTTGGAGCAACCTGGGCTGGTGGGAGGTGTCCCTGCCCAGGGCAGGAGGTAGCACTGCGTGGTCTTGAAGGTCCCTTCCAACCTAAACCATTCCATGATTCAATGATTCTTAACTTTGTGCCCTGGGCTCATCTCGCAGTGAGGTACAAGCCCAGATTTCCAATGCCCCACAGGAGTTAAGCTGCAGCTCCCACGTGTTTTCGCTCTCTCCTTCAGGCTCCTCTAAAATCCCTGCGTTTTCATTGCCAGTTTCGTGCTTCTCCACTTCCCTGCGGGTCCCTTCCTTTCTCGTTCTCCTGGAAAGGTCTGGCAGAAACATCTCTCCAACAGGTTTTGAAACCACATCTCTTCCCCTGTTTGTGTTACTCTCTTCCTTTTGTGTTTTTTGCTTTTTCAGAGCCATTACCTCGGCCCATGCATTCCCTCGAGATCCGCTTTGTCCCTTGGGGCTCGCAAGTCAGCCGCTTTGCACCACGCAGTCAATTTATCTGCATGCTCCTCATTTCAAAACAGAGGCCACATTAAATTTGATGAGACTACACAAATGCTTCCATTTCAGCACACACCTCGTTAGACTGAGACCGAATGTACCGGCCTTACGGGAAATTCAAGGAACAAAAAGCCCACGCAGTCACACTCCATGTCTCCAGCTGGGGTGGGGGAGAGGAAAGTATATACACATACATATTTTGAAATAAATGCATATTAAGAACAGTACTTTCAATAAAACAAATTCTCAACTGTTCTTTCTCTTTCTTCCACGGTAAGATGAATAAAGCTCAAAAGGGAAGGAGTGTGATAAAATGCAAAACCCAAAGAGGAAGGGACAGACGGGAATTGTGTGCAGCTGGGAAGGAAAAACTTTGCAACAGTAATTAATATGGAAATAATCTTCGCCCCCTCTGAAGGAAGCGTGACATATGTTAAGGTCATTCCAACTCAGAAAATCTTTTCTAAGCTGAATGCGTAGAGGAGGATGATTTAAATTAATAGGTACAAATACCCTCGGCTACCCAGGCTGCTCAACAGTGACCGCAATTTCAAGCGCAGGCCAAAGGAGAAGAGAGCAGATTGCCCGAAGTACGGGCTGACCCAACAGCAGCCTCTCGAGAAGGACAACAGAAATGCTGCTCCTTGAAAGTCCCATCTGTCAACACAAAGGTGGAGATGGGGAACTGTGACAGCAGTAATTCCTTCTCAGGTATTACTCTCCTAAAGTATATTTAGGAAGAGCGCAGAGGAGTCGTAGTAATTAAACAGTACGTTAATAGCAGGCTGGCAATAGCAACTCTCCTCGTTGACTTCCAGCCACCATCACCGAGGGCACAGACAAACCCACTTGACTCGCACAAGTCTGTCTTGTCCTCCTGGTGACTCCAGCACAACCCCGTTTTCTTCCTGGCAATGACAAACTGTCTGCCTCCGCCAGCGGGCTGAAAATGGGATTTCCTATGCAAGTCACACCTGCAAAAATATATTCAACATGACAGAGCTAATCAATGACAATTCTGCGGAGACAGTTGAACAGCACTTCCGCGGAGATCGGCCCCGGTTTGTAAAAACTCAGGGCCGCAAATAATTCATCGCCCCTTTATTAAATAATTAGATATTAAGAGAGAACCACTGATTAGACTGTACTGATATCATAGTGTATATTTTCTCCCTTGACTTTGTCACCGAGGTCACCATACAACCCAAAGCCGAGGAGAGTAGAGGGAGACAGTGTATGGGCAAAGCTATATAGAGAAGCCTTTCATTAACCCTGCTGATCCCCCATAATTTCATATGTCAGCAGCTAATCAAGGACTCACTGACATCATCAAGGGATAGGGAGAAAAGATCTCCCGAGGGACCGATCACTTCTCCTAGGAGAAAGTCTATACTTATAACTGGGAGGTTACATGTATTTTGCAAATAAATAAAGAGTTCTTGCATTATTTTTAATTAGTGTTGAAATACATGTTTCTACTGTTGGTGACAATGATTTATTTTCAGCATGATGGAGACCGCGGTTAAAGGAGTCAGTCCTTGAGAGTCCACTCGTTTCAGACTGTCCAGCTGTTGTACTCGGTCACTTAAGAAACATAAGCAAAATCATCTTCTTACTGACTCTTAGCCCCCAGTTTTACTAACGTCATTGGTTTCCCAGCCAGAAGAGGAAATACAAGGGACACTGCGTTCTTTGTACAGAGTTGGATTTTAATCATTTTGTATTTACTTAATACTTTTATCCCAAAAGATTTTGTAAGTCTAATCAACGCAGCACTTAATTCATCTACAGCCGACGTAAAGCCTCCTCTTAAGCGGGATATAGCTGCCTCTTTAACAGCGCATCATGGTACCAAAAGGCCAGCGCAGATGGGGGGGGTCCCCCACATCAGCATGGGCTCTGCAGAGCTAAGGATGCTGGCCAGGGGCTGGGGGATTGTATGCCTCAATTTCAAGAAGATATCATGGGATCTGCAGGGATTAGGGATGGTCAAACGTAGCCCAGGTAATTCAAAATGTTTCCCAGAGCAATCCATTTTCCCACACCCTGCCTGAGCGCCAAGGGACAAGTCCTGCGTTGGTGCTGCTGAACGTCCCTGCCTCTGCTGACCAGCAGTGGTGGCTCCTTTGTCGGCCACTCCAGCCTTGACCCTGCTCTATATGTGATCTTATGAGATCACAGCCTGGACTGCTGCAGTTGCAGCGGTATTTCCAGTACATGGTGTGGATGGAGAATATCATAGAAGTTCATTAATACTAACAGAAGGCACTTGCTAACAAGGAAAAAGTAGGCAGCATGGAGAGAGGTCCCTCACACCCCCAAAAACCAAGCCATGAAACCTTGCATCACTTTCCATGGCCACATATTTTATATTTGTAAACAGGCACCCTACCTGTGTAGTCTTTCTATGGTGTAGTGTACTGGTATAAATTTAACAAAAGCGACCCATTTGGAGAGCCAAATGACATTGTCCCTTGCACTGTGCTAAGGACACGCCTCACTCACCTCCTGTGACAACAGTCACTTGCTATAGCATCCTCAATCCTGGCTCAGTATCTTGTTGCATGGCCATAAGGCAACTACCTCTACCAAAAATAATAATTAAAAAAATGTTTTCCTTGGCCATCATTACCCTATGGACTGATGGATTTGTGCAACTGGACAAAGGAACCTTCAGACAAAGGACAAGGAAAGAGTTGCTTATTGGATAAGGAAGATGCCAAACTCCCTAAATCCCTAATGACTATGTGTGAGCTGAATGCCCAGCACCTATGTGGCTGTATCTGTATCTCTACATCCATCGACCATCCAGCAGGAGACACGTCATGTCCACATTGTTCCGCGTATGGGAAAACTTGCCCTGCTCCAATAAGACATTATATGTGTATAACTAATAAAATACATCACCATCAACAACCTAAATAAAGGTTTTCTGCAAAACCAGGTTAGCTTGAATGTATAAGGACTTCTTGTCTCCAAAATGGGTATACAAAACATAATTACAGTAGAGCTTCATGACAGCTAAAGTGCAGAAGAACCTCACATTGCAGTCTTTCAAAATGTGGCTGTCAATGGGTCCACGTCCAAGTGGAGGCCAGTGACAAGTGGAGTCTCTCAAGGATCAGCAGTGGGACCAGTCTTGTTTAACATCTTAGTCAGCGACATGGACAGTGGCATAGAGTGCACCCTCAGCAAGTTTGGTGATGACACCAAGCTGTGTGGGGCGGCTGACACGCTGGAAGGAAGGGATGCCATCCAGAGGGACCCTGACAGGCTGGAGAGGTGGGCCCATGCCAACCTCATGAAGTTCAACAAGACCAAGTGCAAGGTCCTCCATCTGGGTTGGGGCAATCCCAAGCACCAATATAGGCTGGGCAGTGACCGTCTTGAGAGCAGCCCTGAAGAAAAGGACTTGGGTTTGCTGGTGGACGAGAGGCTCAACACGAGCCATCAGTGTGCACTAGCAGCCCAGAAAGCCAATCGTATCCCGGGCTGCATCAGAAGCGTGGCCAGCAGGTCAAGGGAGGTGATTCTGGCCCTCTACTCCACTCTCGTGAGGTCCCACCTGGAGTACTGCATCCAGCTCTGGAGCCCCTACTACAAAAGAGATATGGAGGTGGTGGAACGTGTCCAGAGAAGGGCCACAAGGATGATCAGAGGGCTGGAGCACCTCTCCTATGAGGACAGACTGAGAGGGTTGGGGTTGCTCCGTCTGGAGAAAAGAAGGCTCCGAGGAGACCTTACAGTGGCCTACCAGTATCTTAAGGGGGCTACAAGAAAGCTGGTGAGGGACTTTTTAGGATGTCAGGTAATGGTAGGACTAGAGGGAATGGACTAAAACTAGAGATGGGACGATTCAGACCGGACGTTACGAAGAAGTTCTTCACCATGAGGGTGGTGAGACACTGGAAGAGGCTGCCCAGAGAGGTGGTGGAAGCCCCATCCCTGGAAGTTTTTAAGGCTGGGCTGGACGGGGCTCTGAGCAACCTGATCTAGTGGGAGGTGTCCCTGCCCATGGCAGGGGGGTTGGAACTAAACGATCTTTAAGGTCCCTTCCAACCCGAACCATTCTATGATTCTATGATCTGTACAGAATGGGAAAACAGGTATTTCTGCCTTAAGAGCAAGATTTCCCCTGCACTGAAAGAGAATTGTGAGGAAATACATATGCAACCAAGAGATCATGATATTTTTTTTTTTTAAAAAGCATGTTAAAAAATAGGATTATCTAAATAAATCATTTTGGGTAGAGGGGAATATTACTTAGAATATTCTACTTAGAACAGGAATTTTTTTTCTACTGTAATAGATTCTTCCCTTCGAGTTAGCAGGCTTTACAGATTAGATCAATATGCAGGTTTTTTTCAGATTTTGGGAGGGTTAAAAGCTAAAATATGTATTCAGGAGAGGAAGACAGTGTACTTCATTATACTCAACTCTTGCTTAACAATAATAAACTAAGGACATCCAAAAATCACTGAAACAGATAACTCTTAGGGACATGCTCAGGTGATCAAGAAACCAATAACATGACACGTATCTACTTATATCGAACAAAAAATCTTCCAGCAGTGGCAGGACTGGCAAACAACACCATTCTAAAATGTTATTGTTTTAGAAGATCTGCAATGTTTTTGCTGGCTGAAATCATATATATATATAAAAATATATATATATAAAAATATATATATATAAAAATATATATATATAAATATATATATAAAAATATATATATATTTTCCCCAAACTCCATTTCTGATTAGCACCTCTTCTGTTCTTGGCACTGGAAGACTCTGCACCTACAGATCTCACGGATCTCAGCAATCAGTCCTCATCTATAATTTAAGACATTGGAATTACAGAATTACTTCTTGTAATCTTCATTCCACTTCTTCTGTTTTGTTGCATACAAATATTTTAATTGCTAGGGAACTGTGCCTAATATGCTACGTTCTAGTTCAAATCATGACCATATGCATTATAATACAAAGCAATTAATAGCAGCATATCCAGGAAATTGCCACTTACGATCAGCTGCCTGCCAACACGTTATAACCACACCAAAATCAAAGATGAAATAGTATTCGCCTGGTAATGAGAATATTTCCCATTTAGGTTGGTTCAGAGGTTATTCCTTCTTGTTGTTGTGAGGTGGAACATCACTTATTGGGAAACTTTTGCCTCTGCCAGGCAGAGCACCCAAAGGAGACTGAAACTGCAATTGAACCAAGCCCTTGGTGAAATAAATCTTGATGGATAGTTTTTTTTTACTCAAGAGCTGAAATAATGACTGGAAAAAACACTATCTAGAGCGGAAAAAAACCCAACAGCATTATACATATGGGATAACATTTTAAGAATAAGACCTTAATTATGTGGCTACTTAGATGCATGAGGATTGCAGAAATTTACGTGCTTCAGCTTTCTTGACTTTTAATTCCACCTGTGTTGCAAAATTGGAATTCAGAATAAAACAAAACAAAACCAAAACAAAGTTGCATTGCTTTAAAATTGAATTCTGACTTATTTTTTTGCAGCATGGTATTTATTTAGAGTGAGACCTAATTCCTACTCATTAGTGCTGGTTTTCTTACATGTAGTTCTCTTAAAAGGTCCACTTACGAATACAAAGCTGAATTTAACGCAGTTTTTACTTAAATTAAATGGGTACATAATTGAGAATAAGGATTTTTAAACCCAGGACTAAAT
The DNA here is from genome assembly GCF_028500815.1 of Rissa tridactyla. Classification (NCBI taxonomy): domain Eukaryota; kingdom Metazoa; phylum Chordata; class Aves; order Charadriiformes; family Laridae; genus Rissa; species Rissa tridactyla. Next base: position 3,495,859 of record NC_071472.1, on the reverse strand, counting down.
AAACCCATTTGCTCCCTCTGACCTTGGTATTATCTTTAGGCATATCACCTAAATAACCTTAAATGATCACATCCTTAAACAAAACTTACACAAAAAGACCAAAAAATAGATCAAAATCCAAAGCCAAGACAAAAGTAGTATTTTCCAAGAGTCATCTTTTCAATGGGTCCATAAGAGTAAGTAAATTTGCCATTTGCAGAACAAGGTTCCCCAGTGTTCTGGGGTTACCATGGTACAGGAAATTCAGTAAATCTATATATAAACTGGCAGTTCTTAGCATACGCAGAAGGCACATCTGATACTCTCATCATGGTCCACAGCCTCGTTATACAGTTTGTTCTACTTGGGATACAACACAATTTCACACCTAAAAATATATACTTTAAGGTACTAAAAGTTAAATAGCTGTTCTCCATTCCTACCTACCCTGAAGTTACAAAAAAGCTCCTTTTTTTTTTTTTGCTGATATTGCTATCTTAGTCCTGGGAAGAGGATTCAGTCAACCTTCCAATTTTAATTTCCTTGAAGAAACCCCGGAAAGATATGTAAATTGTTTCTTTCAAGATACTGAGCGCTTTGTTTTGCTGCAAAATACCTCACTAGAAGCGAAGTCTAGGCTTCAATAACTTCTGAATGTCAGCACATCTCTGATTCCTAAAATGTATGTTTTAGTCAGTGATATTGTGAGCGAGGAGCCTGTTCCAACTCCGCGATAATGCCGGCATTAATTTTCACTTATAATTGTTTCCTCCTTAAAGAGCCCCACAGAGAGAGACTCGCATCCCTTCATTACACATAACTTATCATGGCATTAAATTTGCCTAAATTGTACTCTAGTGCTGCCATACTGCTGACCCCTAAGTCTGTAAACAAATACATTTGTTCTCCATGTATTTATGTTTTGTCTTCTAAATTGTGAGAAAATGAGCCTAGAATCTTCATATTGTAATTGTATCATCAAAGCCTGTTGAGAATACGATAAAGTAACCAGAAGTGAAATTATCAATAAGAGTCATTTATTTTGCATTTTTATTTTAAAGAATACTTATGAGAATTGTGATAAATTAGCAGTGACAAACTACTTCTTGCAGGCTGATTTTGTGTGGAGAGTTTAATTAAACATTGCAGCTGTTTATCTCTATGGTGATTAAATTTTCATATGTAAATTACATGTATTAAGATCAAGATACTTATGTAAATGTCACTTGCCTTAATGTTTTGTGTTACTGTTATTAACATCTAACCATCAGCTTGTAATCTTCTTGTATTGCATTACGCTGGCATGCACTACATGACTAAAATAAGTAGATTTATATCTTAATAACAAACAAGTTTTTAAAAAGAACATCTTACTATGTAATTGAGATGTAGATAAAAAATAAAAAATAAACTGTCGAGCGTGAACCGCTGTAAATCTGAGAACCTCATTGGTTCGAGCCGCATCCGTTGAATGCCTCCCATCTGTCAGCAAACAACGACTTGAATAGAAGTTAAGGGGGCAGAGATGATTTTAGACACAAGGGCCAAGCACAGACCCCAGAGCCAAGTGTGCTACTTACACTGCCGGCAGAGAACAGCAGAATTTCATTGCATGTACCCAGAGACCAAAACAAATTTTACCTGGACGTCGGGGATCTACACATCCCCTTAGAATAACTCCCCCATCTACCTTAGAGCAACTGCGGGTATAATGTTTTCTTTTGGGTCGTCACTGCCAAATGAAAACCAGAATACTATTATAGTTCTGATACAAACACTCTAAACAACAACAAAAGAGATTTATATTTCAAGAAAAACTAAACGCTCGAGATCAACCCACATCTATTTCCAACAACCAAACCAAACCCTTAACAGATCACAAATATATCTTTACCACAGCACTTTAGAAGTCTGGATCTTATAGAGAGTCAACAGAAGAAAATTGCTGGAATTTGCCATTTACTATATTTCCCACATATTTTTTCTACTTTTGCTGTATCTTATAAGTATTATTCTTATTCATTTTGATGATAGAGATTAGCAACAACTTGGATTGAAGAAATAGGAAGATCCACCATCTGATCTTCATTATTAGAGAGAGGGAAGTTCTTAATATAAAACCATACAACTCCAATGCAAGAAAGACTTTTCATTATGCCGGTCATGCTTGGAGCCTACAGAGAGACAGACACTCATTGATAGCAGGAAATCAAATTCATCATTTGCAAAAACAAATTAAGAGACAAAATTGCAGCAGGCAATACACAGAAACTGAGATAAAAGCGGTTAGGATTAATTTCTTTTGAGGAATCTATAGGTTATACATGATCTCAGAGTTTGCACTTGCTTGTGTGACGGGCAGGAAGAAAAGAAAAGATCACTGGGAGGTGGGGGCTTTATTTTCTTACATTGTCATCCAGGAGGCATGCCACTATCAAACGAGAGTACATTATCTCAATGATCTACTCAAAAGCAATCAAACACTTTGAAGACGCCCCAAATAATTGTATGGATGATCTGATGGGCAAATTGAAGATGAGCATTGTCTAGGGGCTTAGAAGTTGTTCAATAACTCTCTCAGCAACACAATGAGCTTTGAATAAAGAGCAGTCAGCTAGCTTGGCAGCATAAGAGATTAGCAGTTGTTTTAATGGGTACTATCCCGCAGCGCTAATAACTTCATCAGATGACAGTCTGACTTTGTACTCATAGGGTCTCAGGCACACATCTTCCTCAACAGCTGTAATCTGTAAGATTTTTTTTATTTTAGAGTCTTCAGTTACATCCCAACCACTCTTTGGGGATTAATTCAATTTACTTACACAATTTTCTATTTCCAAATTAAAAATACACAACATATCTCCTTTAAATCTAGTCACACGTTTAACTGTTAGAAAAGTGCTCGTTCCTTTTCCCAGCATCATATTTCAGGTCTTAACAGAGGATGTTTGCAAGGTTCAAATTCTCCTAAAGTCTTTGTCAATGGTTTGGGTTTGATTGTTCCCAGACCTCTCAGCTGCACTGCTCTACCTCTAACATTATTCCATGAGATGTTCACTTTTTAAGGTCAAGGGATATAACATTTTGGAGAGCACCTACCTTCTTTTAAAAAAATGTGGTAAATTCAAGAAAGAGAACAGGTCTAGGAAAATTTAGTGCTGCGAGGTGTTTCACTCACTCTACTCATTTACCCTGAGGACCACTGCAAATTTACCCTTACAAATTTCTTTTTCAAATTACAATAACTCAAATTCCAACAAGTTTTGAGGTTGTTTTTGTTTTTTTTTTGTTTCAATGAAATAAAGTCTAATTACATAAATATCTGGGTTTGCAACTGTTCCTTCCCATGAAAAAGCTGCTGTGGCAGAAAAGTAAATCTTTCCAGCTTTTACAGATAGCCACATCTCCAACTGATTTGAAATAGAGTTCTGCATATCATAACAGTTTGGGGTCAAAAACCTACTGTTTTTAAAACTGCTCCTCAGCAAGGCAATGCTGGTGACAGCAGCTTTTCTCCTGCGCTGAGCACACATCTCCAATGAGCAATTGCAACCCGTGACCCTTCACCACCTGAAATAGGATAGTGTTTTTGCAGCAGCGGAAAGACCTAATTCCGACGAGCAAAACTGTGGGCACTCTCAGAGCCATCTTCACCGGCAACTCCCTTCTGCAGTGGATTTCTTAGACAATGAAGTTTCATCCAGCTCATGTGAAGAATTTGTCCTTGCATGCATAAATGGATTAGTTTTCTACTGCTACGATGTTTGCAGCAGCTCAGTCTGGAGCGTCTCTGTTTATCACCATTACAACCACCACAGTATATAAAAAAAAAAAATGGAGTGTGGGACCATAAAAAGACGGAGAAAGGAGGACCAGGATAATTGTAAGGGAGAGAGCTTGTACTTCTCCACGCAAATCTCACTAATCATCGATAATCAGGGAGAAAGAGTGAAATACTGTTTATAGGGGGTTTGTAAATTACTACATTATCATAAAGATTGCCCGAATCTCTCGGCAGCTCTTAAACATGGACAGATCATGATGAAGTTCACCAAGAGCCATTTTTCTCAACAAGAAAACCTTCTTGTGCTATTTAAGTTTAGTTTGCCATAAAACTTCCTATATTCACTGGCTGACTGTCTACTGAAAATAATAACCCTGAATAATGATCATAGCCAGGATAGTTGGCAGCAGATCCACTACAATTACCAAAAGTTAATTAGAATTATTAAAATAACAAACACAAGGCCACCGATATTATACATCTACATTTAATAATGGAATCCAACAGTGCATCTGATTCATTAACTACATTATATTATTTTAAAGCCTTTTCTTTCTTACCAAATTAAATATTGATGGATTATCCTCTCTGAATCAGTTGGTGGACTGAATTCTATTTACACAGGCCCTAAAAATTAAGCTATGGAGCAGAACTATAAAGAGCCTGTTGCCTCCCTGAACACTAAAATAACTTGCATTTCTTTTTCGCTTGTTGTTTCCCTATACACGGTATTAGGTTTGAAAAACGAAATTCCAGATTTAAAAACAACTGGTCAAACAACTTCATCAAACACAGTTTCACCTCCTATTGCCGATATAATATAAATTTATTTAAGGGCGTGCTTAAATAAATTTCAAGTTGTCAACACCTTTGCACCCACACGAACCCTAACAATTTTAGCACGCTGTGTATATGCACAAGGTCTCACAGCTTTGATTTTCACGAGCACCACAACAGCTCTCTGCTCTCAGAAGTGCTTCTCCGTGCCCCTCCTGCCTCCTTCCTTCACACCACGATTATTTTAATCAGACAACTCGGAGCAGGTTTAACATGTGTTTACTTCACTTCTGCGTGCGCATAGTGTTGTAAAGAACCTCGCTTTATTTTTAGATCCTAAATTGAATTATGCAGCACATGGTACCAGAAGCGAAATTTTAAGCTTTTATATTGGCAAATTTGAAGAGGAGTTGCTGACACATATAATGCTGCTTTAGACAGACAAGCATTGTCAAGGCCATGCTTAGTCATATTGTCTGTTATCTTTTTTAGCGAAATCAAGACCATTTCAGGCCACTCTTCTCCTCAGTCATTCGGCAAAATGCAAACACCAGTTTAACCACCATAATTGAAAGGACACGGAGCTCCCTGACCTGCTCAGAGGGTTTTCTTTCAAGTGACAAGAAAAAGTGCAATTCTTTCCCTAGCCAGCTATCTTAGCCATCAGCCTTCCCAATTCTTTCATCCTGTATATATATAAAGAGAAAATATAATAATAGTCTTAATGTTTTAAAGCAAAATATTCCTAAAGGCAATTAGGAACATAAGCAAGAAACCAAATATTATCCATCAGGATAAAAATAATCACAAGCCAGGTAATGGATTTGCACCTACTCTCCCCTCTGTTAAGTTATCATGCATTTGAATGATACCAATTATTTAAGAAAAGAGAAACATTAAATAAATGCTTAAAAGTCTTCAGGATGTAAATTGCTTTTCTGTACTTCACATACAAAAGCGAAAGTATGGACGAGGAAGGAGATGCATCTCCACTATAATCACTTAAAAGTAAAGATTTCCACTTCTTATATGAGTGACTTCTCTCCAAATTATTTTCAGATACTTAATTATAAGAACTTGCAAGGTCACGAGCCCAAATTTCCCCTGACGCTGAGGAATGTACTGGAGATTTAAAAAAAAAAAAAGTAAAGATGACTGTTTTGAAAAATCCTTGTCCTAATAACCACAAGTTCAAGTTATAGATAAACTGTCGTGCAGCAACTGTAGTTTAGGAAAAAGCAGTGAGACATAACCCAGTCATGTCCAGATTTTGACTATAAAGTGTAACAATTCTGTAAAGTACCTTTACACTATGAGCAAATCCTAGAGCATATTAGTTCAAACCTAACCAAATGTATTAAGCACTGCACTTAACAGAGGTACAGAAAAATAAGATGTATATTTTAACTTTGAGTGACAACGTAGGTCAATTAAAAGCAAAACCAGAAGCACCGAAATAAGATTTGTATAATTTTAATTCCAAATATAGTCTAACCAACCTGTGCACGTGGCTGATGGAACAAAACACACTAGCCAGTTGAGCACCCAAAAAAGCTTCTACGCAGATTCTGAGAGGAAATACACACGAGTCTGCGCAATAGGTTGCTGTGAGGCCACGTTAGAAACTCTCAACCTTAAAAAAAAAAAAATGTAGAGTTCATCAACAACTTACCATAGTGTTATCTGTAAAAGCCCTAATAAAGGTCAGACTCTAAACAGCAACTCTCCAAAATGAAGCACATGAAAAAGTATAAAATTGCAAATAGCAACCTTAAAGCATGGGAATAACATCGAAATAACATGAGGGAGACATCAGGAAGGGATGATGTCCTCGTCCAGCACCAGACAAACGCGGCTGCCATGGGCACGGACACCTCACCTGTACAAACGTGCCGTTGCACCTGGGTGCCAACTCCTCACCATGTACGTACGACACTGCTAACATGAGTCCAGCTCACCAGAGAACAAAATTTGCCCTTTTTCTCACTCCTCTAGTAAGAATATGAAGCCATGGAGACTCCCTCACTCATCTCCTTGACCACCTCGACATTACCGCTCTTCCAGTCTGCTCCTTTTTGTTTCCCAGAATATCTAGGGATTTTTACTAATTAAATAATTTCACACCGTATTATCTATGGTTAACATGAAACCAAGCTTCACTAATTTGATCTCCATATGTCTAGCACCATTTATTCATGCTGTATCACCATCTCTGAACATAGATTTCAATTGACCTCTTGGTCTCCGCTCTAAAGCTTTCACAACACCCACAGCTAGCAAAAGTCAAAGGAGTTGAACACCACCCAGCAAAGCCAGTATCAGGAGTTGGCTAAATATCTAGCTGAATTGCAGATTGATTAGCAAGATGTGGGTTGGTTTGGGTTTTTTTTTTTAATAAATTTACATAAATTTTCAAGGAAGTTTGTCCTTCAAGTGGGGCACTGGAAAAGGAGCAATTTTGGAACTTCTTTCTCCTGCCTTTTCCTCTCTCTCTCCCCCATCCTCTCCATTGCTCTTTCCTGGTTTCAAAACTTGGCCATTGTTGGCGATCACTTGTTTTGGCTTCTATTATTGTGAAAACACCTTTTTTATTTCCGTGCCATTGTGAATTTTTCACTTTTCCCACACTATGTGCAGCGCCCCCTTCTCTGTACGCCACAAGGATGCGTATATCCAGCGTGGGCTCCCCCGCACGTAGAGAACAACCCAATTCATTTCGCTTTGGCCTCGAGTGGACACGTGGATACCCTTCCCCTTGTTTTTAAAACCTCCCTTTCTAAATTTTCAAGTGGTGGTGCTAGTTTTGGTATCATCATTCCCTGAGGATGCTAAACTTAATTATATTGGGTTTACTTATCTCTAATTAAAATAGCCATTTTCCATTTCCAAGAGAGCTGTTTTCTCTTGGAAAACAATTAAATGATACTTGAAATTTGTCCAAACCGTGTTTGGGGCATCATGGTTTAAAACAGTTGAGAAGTTTTAGAAGTTGGATCTCATTAAATCCTGCACAGTGAGTTTTCTGAAGACCTAAAATAGCAAGTCGATGAAACCTTAAGGGGTGTGCGTTGTTTTTAACATTGATTTCCACTGCTACGGCTGAGTCAAAAGGAGTTTTGTCACTGACTCAGACGCTTTCATGAAGCCAGGCCTTCATGTACCAGTTACTAAATCGAAATTCCACCCAACAGAAGTGTGAAAATATTTTCAGCATATTTATCAGCACCTCCTCTCGCTCAGAACGAAAACAAAATGACTAGATTAGAGGAGAGTGAAAGACAGAGCATTAGTCCCCTGTGCTGCCGGTGCCCCCAGATTTCTGCCAATACATGTCACTCCCAACCGGAGCAACCTCACGCTATCTTATTTAATCAGCCCATTTCCAAATTCTTGGGGAAAAAAAAAAAAAAACAAAAATGAAGTTAAATAACAAATAGCATAAATATTTTAATAGGCCTTCACATTACCAACTGCCAGACCAGCTGTCTAAATTGCAAGAGTTTTGGTGGCTTTTTTTTTTTTTGCCTTTTTTTTTTTTATAAACCAAAAACACATACGTCTATGCTGCAAAAGGCATCTGTCTCAGGAGTGATCCCTGGCCCCAGGCGGAGCAGCACAGACGGGTCCGGGGGGATGCTTGTCCGCTGAGGGATGCTGGGTCCGTACCGGCATCGCTTCCCCAGCCTCCCTCCGCCCTCACACCGAGGAGGTGAGAGAACAAAAAGAGTCCTGATCTCAGCACAGCAAGCTCAGCTCCCTTCTCAAATAATTTTCAGCACTACCCAGAAAACAACATGGAATAAATCATTATAAAACTGTGTATATACCTTCAAACCATAAGGCAGCGGGATCTTACGGGGCCAACAAAAAGTAATTCTGCTTATCTTGTTTTGGAAAGTCTTGTATTGCACAGCCACGCTCCCGAGGAGCGGGCTTGGCTTCATCCAGCTAAGATTTTGGGAATGTAATGGCTTTTGTCACAGATACCCCTTTATTTTGAGGATTTTACAACATGCTATTGGAAAAGACGAGGAAGACGATGCTTGGAACACCATACCCCAAAGGGATCAGATCAGAAGGAGGTGAGTTAAGTATCTACAGCTGCATATCTAACGGTATGTTCATAGAAAGGAAGAAAGATGCTTTGAATCTGTAAGTGAAACGCCTCTGATATTGCATTAAAAAAAATAAAAGTCTTAAACACTCCCAGTCCGGTCTTTTTTAAGGTGAACCTAAGTTTAGATATTCAGGAAACTGGAGAAGAAACAGCACTTTCCAAAGAGCAGAAAAGACCTATTTAAAAAAATAAAAAAGATACAAGCTCTTGCTATGAAATATGAAAAATAAAACTCCCTTATGACACTGAAACAGTGAGAAGGTAATGACAATTCACTCCTCTCTTTGGGTCTCGTGTAGGCTAACCTCCAAGCAAGTTCAGTTTTTAAAGGCAGGCATAATGCCTGCTGAATGCAAGAGAGAGACAAGCTCGCTAGCTGACTATTAAGGAAAAAAAGCTGAATTTTTTTTTTTTTTTTCCATGACAGAAATTGGAAATCTCAGAGAGGCAATGCAAGAGCAGTGTTGCACACTTGACTAGATCCAACTTTCATACCATGATGGTACACATGCATGCCCATAGCCACAGTTTTCATTCTGAACTTTTTATTAGATTAAATAATAAATAGACCAAAGATATATACTGGATTCATTTAATTAGCAGTCACTAAAGCACAGTAGTTGATTGTAAAATTTTGTACTATTGTGAAGATATTGATTTTAATTAGGAATACTGATTTTCTTGTAGCACCGTACTAGTAACGTGCTATGTTCTACAACTTTAAGTTCAAAACCTTACGTGGAGCCTCAGGAATAGTTTACATTCAGCTAAAAAGGTTTTGTCAAAACGCTTACCCTCAGCATTCTGTATAACACTACCACTATTTTATTTATGATTTTCCTGCTCTGCTAAACTACCCCCCAGTCTGTGAGTAAAGCACCGCACTAACAACCTTTCTGAGCATTGAGTCCACAGCAGCAAAACCTCCAGCAGCTTAATGCAGTGAGATTGTCCATCTCTAGTAAGATCCTTACAGGCAGGTTTGCGCTTCTTTCTCAAACGCAACTGATGGATGACACGAGTCCAACAGAACAACGCAAGAGTTCAACAATATTTCTCTCTTTTTCAGCCTCTCGAGCAATGGAAAAGGTTCCTGCATGGCTGTGTTAAAACTGTTATTATGGTTAAAAAAAAAAAGAACAATTTGGGGTTTTCTTTCGAGGGGAAGCAGGAGATGAGGTTTGTGTGATGCCACCACACGAGGGAGCCATCTCCTCAAAAATTCACAGGTTTAGAGGCGTTGAAACCAAAGCAAGACCAACCCTGCAGGTCCTTGGAGACTGCAAGGGGCACAGCCCCTGGTCCCGGCCCAGCATCACAAACCCCAAATCAACCCAGTCAAGCCTTCAGGAAAGCCACGGAGAGATGAAATCCCCAGCCGGGGAGACAAAACCCCATTTTTTAATTTTATTTTTTTTTGTACTATTCTCATTTAACGCAAGTGAATGCAGAGAAAGCTTATAGTAACAATCGTAACAGTGAGATGCATTATTTCTGCCCGAAAAGCAAGCTCAAGACGATAATAACAGTGATCAAATTCACAGGCAGCGTATGGCAAAGAGTAAGACAAATCTGACCCTGGGAATCTGAGATGAAAACTTTTATATTTTGCCCCATAAATTGTGCCGCCGCAGCCGGTGCCCCCTTGGCAAGGCAGCTGGCTGGCAGCTTTCCCTTGCCTTCACCTCCCACCGCTGCCTGGCCTCCAGCATCTCTGCCATCGCTGCATTTTTACCTTTATTTTTTAACTATTCATACAGAAGTGCTTTAACCGCACGGCCCGAATCTCCCCCACCACCACCCTATTACTGACACAATTCATTACCAAGTAGGTGCTAAAGCTGGCAAGGCGGTTTGTCACTCCAAGTCACACAAAGCTTGTATGCATATAGAAACATTTGAAATATTTAAATCACAAATTTAAATGACTCAAATTGAGCTTGCTTTGGTATCTTAATCCTCCCCTCGCTGCTGCTGTCATGTGCGCTGAATATGACTGGGTTTCCACGGAGAAGGTGTCATTACGGACTATATCATACCATGTGCAGAGAAGGGAGCTGGATGAAGTTCGCACAGCCTTAAATCCAGTCCTTCCTGCTGTCATACACTTAATTTGAAACCTAAATAACGATGCTTTCCTGCAATCCACCTCTGTTCCCATCGCAGAAGACCCCGCGACCAGCTTCTGAACATCCACCCATCACTGCCGCCACGCAGACAGCTAACCTTCATCAAAAGTCACAGAAATAAAAGGTCCATTGGCAAGTCCCGATGGACACAGCGTGGCCCAGAGAGGCAGCTCCTCCCCAGTTTGTGGGCATCCCCTTTCCAAACATCAGAGCCCCGAGGCCAAAGTGGCAAGACCCAGAAACCAGCGTGAATCCCCATCACAGAAGGTGCTGCCATGGTCCATCCTGGTTCCCTTCAGAGAAATTAAAGCAGGTTATACACTGGAAGCATTTTGAAAAATAAAACCATCAGGAAGTAAGTGTATAATTTGTCAAGAGTCTTCTTGAAACATCAAAATGCAAGGATGCTTCTCCTACCTTCTATTACTTTATAGCGACTTCAACTAACTATACATGTTTTGCAAACTTTAAGTCTAACAATTAGCTTAAAGAAGGTGTCTTTGCAAAGTAAGCCAAAATATTATGGAACGCTATTATATATCTGTCCTCAGTCTCTCACTGCTTGTAAGACCATGTCATCCAGAAGCTCAAAGACAAAACTTCAGAGACACAACTTCCACCCACACCAAATTCAGCTGCTCCCTTATTTAAATCTGTGTACACAACCGCCTATCGTGTAACAGGAGGGTGGTAGAACGGTGAAGCACCACACTCTTCTACCTACTAATTACCACTAAATGGGAAAAGATTTGACAGTATACACTATATACATCTCAGAAGAGGTTTCATTTTCTTTCTTTACTTTTATTAACTAACTTGGTCTATAATTAAAAGAACAGCTTGAATCCTTGCGAGAAAGCGACAGGACTGCTTAACTCTTCACTTTTTTGCTGATGCCCTGCATGCATTGTACCGTGCATGATCATACCGCTACATTTCCTAATTAATAAAGAACGAAAGAGCATCTCAGCTGGGTTCAGCAGCGAGAAATCCTGCATTTCTCTGCTTTATCTACAAATCTGGTGCTGTGGCCTTCCCCCAGTACGCACACAGCCAGCAGACTTGGCAACGGGACTTTGGTACCTCCGGGCAGAGCTCGGGCAAGCCAAGGATGCCTTCACAGGAGCAGTGCTGCAGGTCTCCAGACATTTAGGTGTTTATGTGAGTTAAACGCCTTGTGAAGCCAGCACTTGCACAAACATGAAGTAATGGAAAGCAAAGCTTTCCTGAGATCAGATGGGCTCCTTTCCTACACACACACACTTTAATTATAGCGGTTGGGTCAAGCTGTCAGTGCCTCGTGCTCTTTTTCTCCCCATGCATGATATGGAAAAAGTAAAGACTTGACAAAGAAGCACCCTCTTGGTTTCCTAGAAGACGTGTCTTTCATTTTTCTAGATTAGCCGTTAAATACATTGTCCTCATCTCATCAGTCTCTACCTCTCAGGTCAGACTCTCGGTCTCAGGATGCAACGGGAGCTTTGCAGGAAGCTTTCATAGTGCTGCCCATCCTTGACCACATCACTTGGGAGAGCATGCTGCTCACGCCATCACACCGAATTCCTGTGGTTTCATCCCAAGTAAGAGTTATTTGCAAACTTTTTCTTGGATGCAAACAGGGAACTGAGCAGATTTATATACGCCTGTAGGTATGTACATATGCACACAAATCACATGCTGTATTTCACCTTGCTTTAATCTTCATCTCGGTCTATTAATTCAACATGTGGTCTCAGGATGGGACTACCAGGGGGAGGATGGGCGTGCTAAAGTCCCAGCAATGCCTCACCACACTCCCATTGTAGGCAACACATCATAAATCGAAATTTCATAAACTGATGACAAACTCCCATCGCTACCTGGAACCGCCTTCCAAAAGCAAGAGCAGAATGAATGAGCGAAGCAGCCTTCTTTAATTCATGCACTTACATACTGTCAAAAGTGATGTAGTTGATGCTTCCATTCACCTAAATTTGCCTGGCAATAAGTCAGGCTGCCCACAGAATTTTCTATTAACAATTACACATGCACAGCAGCAATTACGGCTTTGCCCACACTGTTCACCTAGTGCTGGATAGTGCCAAAACAACTCGCTGTGTATATACATAAACACCCATTTTCCAGCACAGCATTAAATGTCATCACTTTATCCTGAAATCACTACTAAAAATAAATGTTCAGGGTCACCCAATCTGCTCTTGCATCTCATGTACTTTAGGTAGCTCGCTCTGCTTCAGGAAAAATGGAAGTAGGTCTAACAGACCTCAGGGTGCGGAATCCTTTCTTAATTTCATCCTATTACTCCTGAAGTCCCTCTCCTCTCCCACACAGACTAGCCAAGCATTTGTCTAAATATTTGCTTAGCATAAGGCCTACGACTTCATATCTAACACCAAGGAACTGGAAGCCAAGGTTGGGGAACTCTCAGGTAATTGACGAACACCAGTGAAATCTATCTTTCACAACAAGGCTAGTGATGTAGATACTTAGCCACCAATTAAAAGTTTCCAGAAATTTCATTTACACTTATTTTTCCAGGGCTCACATTTGTCCGGGAGCTAAAAATAAGTGGACTTGTTGACATTCATAGATAATGACTGCTTGAGCAAACAGAATTTCAGATCTGAAATATCTTGATTTTACGGAGAGGATCCCAGTACCATAACCTGCCATCACTGACACGGATTTATCATTTATCTATCAGAAACAAAAATTACATTTTGAAAAATAAATAGAAAGAAACCAAAAAAACAGCCCATCCTAAAGGATACATAACCACAAACAGCATTTTGTTGTTCAATTTTTAATAAACAAATCCTTTTTATAAAGGATTGTGATTGCAGGAGATTCTGCACAGTGTTCAGAAAAGCATCGTTTATCTTCAGGTCAATTGGGTTTTTACATCTCTGAAGACAACACACCAAGAGGGGAAAAAAAACCAAACTGGTCATGAAACATCATCATTCATGGGCAAGAACATAATTTTCTAGATACCTAAGATGTTCTTTTAAATCATTTATTTTCCCCTACTAACGTAGTTGCCAGGTCTTCCTTCTCTTTAGGAAAGATTGCCTTCTGCATCAGCAATTAATTTGGCCTTGTCTTCATCCACCGCAAAAAGAAAACAAACTCATGGTAACAAAAATAATTTCTGATCCCAAATTTATGTCTTTACCCTGAAAAGAAAGTAAATATTGGTTTGCACAGAAGCCAGTGCAGGGTGGACGTGAGCAACCGCAGTCTGACCAATGCCCTGATGCAATGCGGTGACTTGCACAGCGACAAATGTCATGCAGATAAACGCTAATTATGGTTATATTGGACTTTAAGGGAAAGTGTTCAGCACAATCACTGCACTGCTGCAGCTCAGATTAAAAGTTGTTCCTCTTAATCAACCAGTTCTACTACTTCCGAAGATGACCTTTTGGGAGAATATTTTTCTATTTATTTTTTTTAATTGCTGTCTGAATAGCCTGCTTAGAAAATAAAAGACAAACAACTCTTTCCTCTCCCTGTAACAATTAGCAGAGATGATAAAGCTCAAATTTCTAACTTAGTTAAATTAGCATGTCAAAAACCAATCTTTCCCTGGCAATTTCAATACACTGAATGTCACAGAAAGGCCAAGTGACAGATTGCTGCATCTCAGTCAGAACACTCATCCTACTAAAAACGTAATCACTGATGTTCAGATTTCATTTGAGTATGCACTGTACAGTATTTGCTTTGTGGGGAGCCTTTGGCATCTTCTTTTCCCTCCTCTCATACAGTTAAAAAAAAAGAATTAATGTTGCATACTGGGTTCCAACATAATTTTGAGAATTACATGAACAGGTAAGCCTAAAGCCATGACACTTTAATTCTGAGTTCAGATTTTACACTGATTAATACTGAGGTCAGTATTATTACTGAGTAATACTGAACTTCGATTCAGTAACATTGGTGAGAACTGGAAGTATGTTTCCAATTCACACTCAGGAGACTACAAAGTCCATCAAAAATAAGTTAAAATCCTTTACCAATCATTATGTTTAATCCCATTCCTACAACTGCCTGACCTTCACTATCGCAGCACGAATAGGCTCCAGTTGCAAGCTGAATTTCAGGGCTCTCTCATCTTCATTGTGCCCCATCTTTCAGCAAGCTTTTCCTGCATCTATTTGTTATAAATTATTTTGTTGTACAGGAAATGTATTTGTCTTCTTTTCCAAGAATGGTTTCATAACCTCACTATGTTCCAAAGCTAAATAACACATATGGTTCGTGTTTAACAACCTCCATTTGGTGCTTCATATGTGTACTTTTCCTTTCTGCTTCCAAGTGTATGGCTGCAGAGCACTGAGGATCAGGCACCAGCGTGGGAGAACCTCTGAATAGGCTTTCTTTTCAATTGTCAGACAGCAATCGACTGAAATCAGGGGGAAAAAAAAAAATGATTATTCTGACAGCCTTTGATAAGTCATTGGCTCAAAAACTCTTTCTGTTCAAAGTCTCCTATGTCTATCAGATATTCAGTGAGGCATATGGCATCTTCTTGATGCGATACCCATTATTGATATGAAATGGTAACCTCTCCTGTTCTCGAACAAGCCTCCCACAGTTCTGCCCGTGCTTTTACTTGCTGTAACACGCAGCCTCCTCCAACCAGTCTGTGCAAACAGCCCCGAGGTCGCCCTCCGCGGCCATGCACACTGGTGTCTGCCATTCTAATTTGCACTTCAGGTGTGCAGAAAGCTGGATAAACAATTGGCTTTCGCCCAAACTGAAGGTATTCCAGCTGAAGGTCCTGTCAACACCCAAGTGGCAGAGGTAGAAAAAGGAGCCACGATGGAGCATGAGGAGTTACAACAGTGAGAACATAAGACATGGTCTTCTATGCAACACCTGGTTCTAACTGTTCTTAATATTTACATTAAAATACAGGTCATCTGAAGTGACTGGCAGTAGATCAGTCCCTCAATGAAGCGCTAATTGCATGTCAGAACCTGTATGTGGGAAAGGGCCATGGTCAAATTATCCCTCTTCAGGCTCTGCTTTACACGTGTCTTATCTTCCCCAGTTTCCCTCTAAGACCTGGCATACCCACGCAACCTCACCAGAAAACTAATTAAGCATTAAGATGAATCCTGGATGGAGCAGTATTAGACAGGACCACTTCCAGCCCCTAGACACCAATGTATGAAATAGCATCGGAAACATGCGTTTTTCATTACAGCCCTTGTTAATAGCCTAAGGAAGTGCCTCCTGCTACGTATCAGATCATAAGTTGTAATGAGCATTTTAATTAATACTATCCCACGCCAGGGAAAAATATTATATGTAAATTCAATAAGTTATTTGCACTGGGGAATCACGTCTGTTTGTTCACTGGCAGTGTCAACACAACTTGAAGACCAAAAACACTGGTGTATCTCAAACACGCTAGTTCCCCAAGTGTAAACATGTATCTGCATCAAAATTTTGAGATGCCTTCACAACTGGTATCTGAATCCAGGTCTCCTCACATATAGTCATTTTTACTCATGTTCACAATAAAAGAGTTCAAGGGGAAATAGTCAGAAAAAAAAAAAAAGAAGAGTGGAGGAATTGCCATAACACCCTAAGATTCAGGGAGAAAGGCTCCTAAATAGGTTATTTTACAAGAGACAGCAGCTGTAAATGCATATTAAGTTTTGCATCCTTTCTGGATGGGTAGGAAGAACTGCACCTCTAAGTATTATGAAAAACTTTAGTTCATTAAACAAACCTTAAGGGGAAGCGTAAATGAGAAGTGGTTTATATTCAGTGTCATCAATTCAGCTGAAGACATGTTTGTACCACTCCATGAAATGAATGCTTTTTATAGTGCCTTTCCTGCCAACGTTGCCTCATGAACATAATAAAATTAAACATGTAAAACCAACTCTGGAGCTGGCAGTTAGCAAATAAGTTCCAGAGAAACAGTAATACACATTTCTAAACAAGCAGCTCTTCAAATACAAGAAGAAAAAACAGGCAAATTGAGGAAAGTGGTCGCATTGCAGAGGTTGCATTGACTACATACATAGGTCAGAGGAAAGGGAAAGAGGGTCTTCAGCAGAAGAAACTTTCCCCACAGATGCCAGCCCTTGCAAATAATCACTTTAGTCCCTGGGGTCAGTCTTTCCACATGTATTTCCACAGCCTCCCGCATTACAGCATTGGCAGCAACTCCACAAAAGTGATGAACGTACGGATGTTTCTGCACTAGATCCACCCGTGGAAGTCAGTTACCATGGAAGCAAGCCCAACAGTAGCCCCCAGATTTGGCTCCACACCACTGCTGCAGAAGTGACCCTGATGGCCAGAGGTGGAACCCTTGTCCCAAGGGACCACATGCATCCCACCGTGCAGTCAAGGCCTTGGCCAAGGGAAGGGCTCAGCCCCTGCTGCTGCTGCCCATGGATGTCTTGCCCGTGATGCAGGGGAGGACCCTGATGCTGAAGCCAAGAAGCCACCCTTGATGTCCCACAGAAATCTGGACATGTTCTCCCCTTGCTGTTTTCTCTTCCTTAGCAAAACAAAAGTCTAGGTTAAAAGGAGGGAGGTGGTTTTGTTTTGGGGTTTTCTGTAGGTGTTTTTGGGCATAGAAAAAGCCCACCCTCCCTCCATCTCCCTAGACTCCAGCAACCCTCCGAAGGCAGCAAAGCTTGAAGGACTCTCTCCCTGACTGCTGCCCTTTCACGTCAGTTGATCTCAAAACAGCTGAAAGGAGGAATATAAAGTGCACAACAAAGACTTCCAAAGTTATGCCACAGTCATCAAATACCAGAAGCGTTTGGAAACCACTCTTGTGGCCCCAAGTAGGAGCAAACCTCTCCAAATAAGGAAGCATTTCTCCTCCAACGTGCAGAAATTGGCAGCTCCCCTCACAGAGTTTATGCAAGATTTCCCAAACAGATTAGCCAACAAACAAATGTCAAATAGCCTCCTTTCTGGCTTCGGAGTGAAATCGGCAGGGTTTCATCTGCACAAACGGATTCTGATAAGATTTCAAGTTGGGACACAAGCTTCCATGTTGCCACGATGGAGTTTAAGGAAATTTCCAAATAGGTTATAATGAGCAACCAGTGATGAATTGATGAGGAATCGCCATCCCGAAGCGCACCCTCTCACATCCCCATAATGTGCATTTACAGAAAAATGTGGGTTCAGGAGCAAGTTACAGCAACACTGCATTATATTGCAACAGGATCAAAAGTAACATGGCATGACAAATATGAAAGACTAGTGGAAAAAAGTTAATATGGAGACAAAACGTTCTAGACGGGTCTCCAAGGAGTTAAATCATAGAATGTGTTGGGTTGGAAGGGACCTCTAAAGGCCATCTGGACCAACCCCCCTGCAGTCAGCAGGGACATCTTTAACCAGATCAGGTTGCTCAGAGCCTCATCAAGCCTGGCCTTGAATGTCTCCAGGGATGGGGCCTCCACCACCTCTCTGGGCAGCCTGGGCCAGTGTCTCACCACCCTCATTATAAAGAGCTTTTTCCCAGCGTCTAAACCTGCCCTGCTCTGGTTTAAAACCATTGGCTCTCAGAAGATTGACTAAGTAAATTCAGCTTCTCTTTCCAGTAAAAGGCTGCAGGACAGCTATTGAAAACTTTTTGGAGAGGGGATTTTAAAACCAGGCTATCGAGGGTGCTGGTTAACCAAGAGATGATATGGCAAGTGCCTAGCAACAATTTTCCCAATTTTTTTTAACCTCCACCAGCCTCCCACAGAGAATGACAAGGAGTTATTACCTGCTGACAATGAGCTCTTTCTTCTGCTTCTTGTCCCATTAGGCCCTGATCTTTGATGCTTCTGCACAGAAGTTACTTTGAATATCTAAATACCGAAAAGACATGATTGTGTGCACAAAAGGCTCTTCATAGAGGTGAGAATTTGGGGCTACAGAATACAAAAATCTCAGAATGAGGGATCTGGCTTGTTTTGCCTGTAAAGTGCTCAGCACTTCAGGGACGATGGCACTGAAAAGTATAGCTTCAGTTATTTATTAAAATATGTCTATCAGAATTAGAAATGTTTATATAAGCATGCACTTACATACTCTCCAAAATAAATAAGCAGCAGATCACTGATATAGTCCGTTAATAAAAAGAGACAAATTCCTTCCTTTGAGGCAAAATCCAATCTTGTGGGATTTGAAACCCCATGACGTATCTATCGCTTTTTCTCTCAATATACAGAGCAAGTAACAGAGGGGCCAGGCCAGCATCTGTTTCACTGACAAATCTCAATCCCAGCAAGATATTCACACACAGACAGCAAAGAAAGAAGGTACCAGAGAAAACCAGGTGTTTGGAGGCACTGAATAAAACAGGCTTTGATCCACATTCACAGAAGAAAGGTGAGATGGTCATTTAAAGTGTTTAAAGGGCCTAAACAGAGAAGCCAAACATCGAGGATAGGTTTAATTCATCTTTTTCCACTTAAAAGCTTTTTTCCGTGCCATGGATAAAGACAAACGCGCAGCTGATGGCAAAAGAGGGCACAGCAAAATACTTCTGGGAAGATGCATGAAAAAGTGGTTTTTTTTCCTTATACTGTTTTCTGCAAACTCCGCTCTGGTTTGATCACCCCTTCCACCCGCATGATGTCAGTCCCAAGTTCTTTTATGTGGGCAATTAATAACTCTTATCCATTGCTTGATTTATCTTCCTTTAACATGTGTAGATCACATGGAGATGAACTGTGTGAATTATTACCCTGTGGAGCCAAGCAAAGAACTTTGTTTTTACTGTCCTGAAGTTCTTATTTCTTAGCTTGAATAAGAAACGCCATACATATATATTTCAGGAGGGACACAAGAAACTTCCTTGCCTAAACACATGCTTTTCTCTTGATTTATTATTCAGATTTATAAATGTACTCTCCTCAGTGTTTGAGTTACACATTTTTTTCTGTTAAAAAACAAGGATGACATCTTAACCACAATGCCTTGATTTAAGCTTAATTTTTCTGAGCACCATTTTCTTCCTTGCTTTTCTGCCTCCTGCAAATCAGAGGTTACATGACTAAGTTCTTCCTGCTGCCGCAAACTGATTTTTCGAACACAAGATTTCTCTTGTTTGGTTCATGCACAGAATACCACAAAATCCAATCATACTGTCCGCATTGACTAAATCTTTGTTTAACGCGAACTACGGAGGCTCAGCATGCCCTTTTCCTCCAGAGCACGCTGGAGACGGCTCTGAGGGAGGCAAACACCGACAGGATTGCTCCAAGAAAATTTCTACATCGGACTCAGAAAAGGGTCACTGAGCAGACAGGGACTTCCATAGTTCAGAATTCAGCCTTTCAGTTCTATTTTATGAAAAATAAGTTCTTAGCCCATATAGCACCATCGTTACATAGCATAGAGGAGTTTTCAGGGCAAAGGTGCCCTTCCTGTACGACTGGCAAAGGTAAATGTAGGAGACACCTTTTCGCTCTCATGACCCTGGACCTTTGCCTTCAAGCCCAGGGACAGCTGATTACAGAGGCACGATGCCAAGGACATCTGAGCAGTATTTCTCCTCACATGGCTGTACGTTGACTCTAGTTTATTAAAAGTCATTAATGAATGTGAACTACAAAACTGGGAAGGTTTCTCTAGCTCTACTTCCAAAATGGAGTTAGGCATCACGAGTTCAAATAAAAATGCAAGAGTAGAAGTCCTACATTAAATTTATCGCTGTTATTCTCTATCTAGACTACAGCAGCTGTAGCCAGCAGCAGTTTCATTCAGATTTATATCCACAAGGCATCACTGTTTTGGAGTCACTCTGACATCTTCAGACGTTTTCATTGTCATTTACTCAGATAAAACTGAGAATATCACAAGAGCAGGTCCCTGGGGTCTCTGAAAATATATTATCTTTCTGAGTCAAAGGAGTGGCAGTCGGTCTGTCCATGAGGGTCAGCATTGTCAATAACAGAATGAACTGATCTTCCCAGATCTGCACAAAGCCAAAGCCATCCTTACTAGGGAGGATGGCTTTACCACTCCAGGCCAACTCCTCTCTCAGCAGAGCTTGTATGTGGCCTGTCAGGTTTAAAAGCCCAAAGCGTTGAGACTAATGCCTGAGTACGGTTTGTGTAGATTTAAGAAAGGTACCGAATTCGAACTCACACCTGAAGCAGCCTGTAGTTCTTGAAGGAAACGCACTCAAGTTATTAGTTATACTGAGTTAGATAAACCTCCTTTGGTCGCCAAAGTTGGTCTGTTGGAGGACAGAAGACAACAGCTTTCGAAAACCCCTCCATGTTGAAGAGAATCTATTCCCTCTGGAGAGAGGGGCATCTGGTCCACTAGAGATAATGATATATTTTAATTGCAGTTAACCTTTAGCCTTTTCCAGACTCCATTTTCCACCTACTCAAACTGACCCGCAATGAATAATGATTAATAAGCAGTAAAAAAAAAACCTGAGAACAAAGTACTCCAACTTAAGCCTGTATGTAAAATTAGGGATGGTGGTTGTATCTGTAAACTTAGAAATTAACCTGAGCTTAAAAAAAGCCTGTTAATACTCCAATTACAATTTCACAGGAGTAGAAACAGCCAACTGAACGTAGGCCACAGTGCCTTTCTGTTACAGACACAGCTTCCGACATGAACCTGGATAGACAAATTGCGCAATTACAGCCCATTCAGCAAACAGGGTTTTCTTTGTGGTAATTTCTGTACCAACATAATTTTCAAGGAGTTGGTTTGATGTTTCCCACAGATCTTTTTTTTTTTAAGACAACGCTGAGCAACATGGTAATTAACAAAGTATTTTAAAAAAATAATAGAAACTATACTAACCAAAGGTACATAGCATGTAAAGCTCTTCTGTGCTACAATAATCTTGCGGCTAGAGGAGCTAGTGGCTACTATAAACAGAATGATCCTGATAAACTGAAGAACTGGAGAGAGATAAATTGAATCAGAAACAATACAGACATATTAAAAAGATTTCTAGAGAGAATAAATCAAATCACAAATACATTACTACAGAACCTGGGGTTAGCAATAATATTATTGGAAAGGATCTTCGTATTAGTCTCTCCTTGCTTATTATCGAGGCAATCGTATGGTTCACATCACCGAAGTATCTGAGTAGCTCCCTGGTAGACTGGTCCTTCCTAATGCCCTTACGCGATGGGGAGAGTAGCATTGGCTCTTTGCAGGTGGAAATCAATCAAATGAAGGGTTAAATCATTTGTCCAAAGTTACAGAAGACCCTGAGAGAGTAGGAAATCCAAGAATGAAATAGCTCCTGCATCCCATTTAGGCAAAATGCCTGCCAGTTTTTGGTTTGGTTTTTTTTCCCAAGTTCATGTGTCTCTGTGCGTCCCCATCCTCAGTTACTTACTTGCAATGACCTTCTCACACAATTTTATGGGAGCAAGTAAAAAGTGGCATAAAAGCCTTGCCCTCCATACAAGCAGTAATGTCCTGACTAAATTGTTTTGGTACCTTTCTCTGATATTTGACTGACACATGTTTTATTGTCGTCATTTTCATGACTAAAACCACCTCACCTTCTCAGCATAAAAAAATCATTTGTCAAGGATTAAAAGCACACAATACCCTGTAAAAAGACCAGAATCCTTCCTAAGCAACAGTAGATCAATGGCTAAGACAGGTACATATCATCAGAACGTCTTGATTTGAAGTGTTAATTTTGTTTTCAAGTGAAATTCCTGAAAGACTTTCTGACATTCAGAGTGAAAAGATCCCAAGTCAAGACTTTGCTCGGCAATTTCACTCAGCTTGTTTTGTTGTATCAGTTGTTTGTTCACTATTTATTCCCAGGTTTTGTTTCCGTGTCACCTCCATAGCCACTCTGCTGCCCTTGTTTATCACGTGGGTTTCTACGCGCTCATAATTCTTTGAGCTTCCTTTCAAGTAGCTTGAAAAAGAAAATAATAAATCACAGGATGAGTTCATGAAACAATGCATGAATAAGTCATTTCCTGCTTTAAATACGCCTCTGAGTAAATGATCCAGAGATTTTTCAAGAACCATTTACATAACAGTCGCTGATACAGTCTTCAAATTTTCCTGTCAATCTCAAAATGGCATTTTAAATCACCCCATTTTCCTAAATGAGGTGAGAAAATTTTAAGAGCAGATTTTCCAACTTCTAGAGCTCTTCTTTTAGCCGCAAATCTTTAGATTTTGAATTCCCCTCTTCTTTCTTCATTAGGGGTAGTGCAGAAGTGTCAGAAATGCTCTGTATGTATAACCTATAATCCAAATGCAGCAGGGGAGCTACTTCAAATAGTACATTTTCTTTTACAACTACGAATGCCATAAATTTCAGCAACTGTCAATCCCACTTCACAGTCTGCAGTTTGAAAATAAAATTTGGAGGCTTTGCTAGATGTGAATAACCATCTACCGCAGTACTACTGGGAAGACACCCATGAATCACAAGATGCTCAACAAGTTACAAATAAGTTTAGGTAATTTCCAGGCATAATTCACAGGCAAGTAAATAAGAGAGAGGAATTTGCCTTCCACATGGATTTCTGAAGTACTGTAAGAACACCTACGTTTCCTTGGTCTCAGAAGCCACAAACAGGCTGAAAGGTAAATCCCTTCCTCAAATCTTGTTGGAGTGGGAATAGCAGGAAGGACGGTCAAACACCGCTAACTGGCATTCAGAGAAGCTTCTGGATATGGTTCCTGTAACAGCATGATTGCTCCAAAGACACCAAAGGATGCATGCTAAATCATAAAGTGAATCATCAAGGGGTCACAAGCTCCATGTGCTAGCTCCACACAGGGTGCTGCAGGGCATTACTGAAAAGTCTTTCTTCGCCCTGGGGTGGTACAGGGCTGGGCTGAAGAGCTTCTCTTTCCCTTTGATTACACAGATGGAGTCAAGGACTTCTGTCTCCAGCATGAGAACAGAAAGCCAGTGTTCAGATGAGCTTCTCTTGAAATGTCTTTGCGCTCAAAGGTCTTGGAGCACAAAAGAAAGGGCGGAGGCAGAGATCGTGATCTCTGGCACTGCGAGAATCCCTTTGGAGACCAGCCTCTACATTTGCAACAGTCCTGGTTATTTATTTTTTTTGCTGAGCCAGGAGTTTAGGAGATGGAGGGATAAAAGAGCACATCCATAGCAGTTGGCACTTTTGTTTGATTGACCTAAAAGAACTCATGGATTGGGAGACATAAATTCCCAAAGATACTGCCACATTTCTTTTTTTGGCTTTGAGTCTGAATGCCGAAAAAGAGGACAGTTGACTTTGATGTGCCCTATTCCCAGGCAGCAGTTGTGACCCTGAGAGACTAAAACCCACAGAATAGCCTATTCTTCAAGTTCACTGAAGAGGTCACACCGTTGTAGGTGTTGAATCCAGAAATACGACGTGATTTCAAACAGAGCTAAAGGAGAAGACAAAGCAACTGGGGGAAGGGAAGGTGCCAGAAGGCTGACTCCAGGCTGAAGCATAAAAAGAACAAGAAAAAGGCAAGGCACATTTCACAATGATCTTAAAAGGGAATCTGCAAAGAGTCAGAGGGCGAGGGCCTGTGACCCCGTCCTAACACAGCTGAGCATGAGCACTGGGTCACCTAAGCATTTGAAAGGACCTGAGAAGGACAGGCACAATCCATCATTTTTATTACCAGCTATGCCATGCACAGGGAAGGGGAGAAGATTAAAGTCACCCCCGTGCTGGGCAATACTGTTAGATTTTCTCAGAAAACCTTCATGCATAAGGCTTAGCAAAAGGACAGCACTGCCGGAGGAGAGGAAATTAAGAAAGATGATGTCAGAATTAGAAAAATGGGTAACCAGTGGAAAAGCCAGGAGAAATCAGAGGGAAAACTGCTTCTTGGGTTTGTTACAGTCATCTCAGAAGTGCCTCTCTCTGGTACAAGTCATGATTTTATCGAATTTCAACAGGTAGTGGTGCCAAGTCTGTTGCACAATAAACACTGGAGAAGAGGGCTTAGAGAATGTATCAGTCATAACTACATGACATGTTAGTGAAGCATGTTTCTTAGAGTGAGAACAAACAGTATAATTCAACTTCTAATGAAGTCAAACAACCCAAAAAGTAAAAGAGCAAAAGGAAACACACACTCTCTCTCTCTCCCATCACAAAACACATTAGCAAAATGGAGTGTTCATGATTAATTCACATTCCTTTCCGATCGTCTATCTTGCTAAAGCAGCATAAAATTCAACTCATTGTTTCTTCTCTCTGAAGATATAGGAGACATGACATCATGGCATCTCATGTAACAGTCAAACCAGAAAGCACAGCTGAGAGGTTTTGAGGTTTCCTAGCAAACATCAGGATGTCTGCAGCAATTTTACCTATTTGGTGAGAACTTCAAACTGTCTCCACAAGGAAAGGATTTATTAGACACTCTGCAAAGAGCACAGCATTTGCTGCCCCTGCTGTGTGCTGATGGACAGAAAATTCTACAACATCATATTATTTTAGGACTCAAGGCTCCTAAATTAGGCCATAAAAATGCAGAGTGGAGATCTTTACAACTATAAGGAGACTCAGGGATACGCGGAGATGGACACCTTTGGCTGGGTAGAGAGATAATTAGAAGTTAGTGACAATTTGTACAATATACAAGGAGAGAAGAGGTTTTTCTTTCATAAAGAAGAAAGCTAAAACACTTCAAGTATACTATCCTTCTTCATAAGAGCAGGCTTTTTGAAGCTATTTCAATTAAGCCCAGCAAACTCTTCAAAATCTTTCAGATTGTTCCAGATCTCACCTGACTCTGTTCTACATTTTCATGCAAGAAAAAGTTATTTTACTTTGAAAAATCTGCATAATTAAAAACGGTACTGTCTTCTGATTGATAAAGTTTCAAGTGACAGCTTTGCAGCAAGCTGCCTCCCACACAGAAGCAATTTGTAAAAGCCTTTCAGAGTTTTATGTAACTGAAAAATCCGACTTGCTTTCACCCAGGTCCTCCTTTCCAGCACCAGTTTAAACGTGACTGCAAGGAACTGCAACAAATATATGCCTGAATATAAGATTAATTTAGATACCGATAATTGTGCCTAATTATGAGGCACCAAATGACAGCAAAGGCTTTTTCTTGTTCCTATTTTGTATTTGGAAAATTTTGAAACAATATCATATTTAAGGCCCAATTTAGCCCTAATTTTTCAAACACATCTGGACACACAACACATTTCCCATCAGCTCAAATGGGCTTGCGAGGAACTTAAGCAAGGAGAAAGAAAGAATTCATTTCACTGGGTTTGGGTGAATACAAATCTGTATTTGTTTTCTATTTTCGGTCATATAGCACATTAAACACTAGAGGGAGTACCAAAGAAAGTTGAATATTTCCCTCAGACAAAAGAGTAGTACAATCAAAATTTGAACATGACCTGTAAAGGCTTCATCTAAATCCATTTATCTCCAAAATTCTCAGAGGTCTTGAAAGCTAGTAGGGATAGTACAATTACCCAGGCTAAATATAAATTTCCTGATGGCTTTTAAGAATTCTAGCTCTTAGAAAATAATCTAAAACCCAAACAAATAACCCGCATGTAGGTAACTACCTTCCCAAGCTTTAGCTTTAAGGTAAAATACAAGTAACACACTTTGCACAGCAAAAACTGATAGCAATGCAGGTGGATCAGTTTGTCCAATATAACTCAGTAAAACTCATTTTTACTAAAAGAAAACACACTCAGTGGGTTGTTTATCTGTTTGTTCAATAAACTGATCCGGTTCTTATAACCAAATAATTGTGATATTTAAGACCAGCTACTAACATTACACAAACATAGCAGAAACTAAGCTAAAACATCATCTTGAGTGCACTGAAAGACAAGAGAAAAAAGGTATTAAAAAGAGCAAAATACTAAGAAAATTTGAAGACATTTCTATTTTAGTATCGTTATATATGTCTAGTAAATTATTTTAATGCTCTAAAATTATAGGCAGCTATTTCCTAAGGTTCAAAATAAGTACATCTCCAATCACCATGAACATGAATTGTCATTCACTTTGTATTTTGATTGTTCAACAGAAAAAGGCTAAAATCAGTGAAAGAGAAATCATACTTTAGATGAGACTCTTAGGACTAAAAATCAAGTCAGAAGAAGAGTTGCCTATATGTAATATTTTGCTTCATACTTTTCATTTCCTTTGTGATAAAGAATCGAAA
The DNA here is from genome assembly GCF_028500815.1 of Rissa tridactyla. NCBI lineage: Eukaryota > Metazoa > Chordata > Aves > Charadriiformes > Laridae > Rissa > Rissa tridactyla. The sequence continues at coordinate 3,468,915 of NC_071472.1, read as the reverse complement.
CCAAAATTCAGCGCAATTTCCAAAAAGGAAAAGAGTCAGATAATGACACAGGGAAAGCTTTAGGAAAAGACCCATCTACAAATCATCTGATACTGAACCAAATCCACAGGACAAAGATTCTGACCTCTTAAAATAAAATTCTAGTAGTTTCCAGTTTTGGTACAGAATCAAGAAATCAGAGACTCATAGAATAACTTCCTCTGTAAGATCTCTGCAGGCCTCTGGTCCAAACACCTGCTCAAAACAGAGCCAGCTTCAAAGCCAGATCAAGTCGCTCAAGGCCTCATCCCCTTCCTCACTTCCCAGAGCATTTTAAATCTTTTAAATACTATTATCCCGCGCTCACTGCAGCCAGGGCTGTCACTGATCTGCACATCCCCAGCCAGTTGCTTCTCATTCTTCACTAGCGGATCCAGCAGAGCACTGCCGCTAAGGAACCGGAGAGGGACTTTTTACACGGGCATGTAGTGATAGGACAAGGGGTAATGGCTGCAAACTGGAAGAGGGGAGATTTAAATTAGATATCAGGCAGAAATTGTTTGCTGTGAGGGCGGTGAGCCCCTGGCCCAGGTTGCCCAGAGAAGCTGTGGCTGCCCCATCCCTGGAGGGGTTCAAGGCCAGGTTGGACGGGGCTTGGAGCAACCTGGGCTGGTGGGAGGTGTCTCTGCCCAGGGCAGGGGGTGGCACTGGGTGGGCTTTAAGGCCTCTTCCAACCTAAACCATTCTACAATTCAATGATTCTATGAACTCATCCAGGGGGCACATCAATAAATTGTCCCTAACACTCTCCAGAGATCTCCTACATTGCTTCCACCCTAACCAGTTGTCATGGTTTGTGCCGGGTTGGCCAATAACAAGATGAGAGATGCTCTCCCTCACCTCTTACTCCAAGGAGAGGGAGAGATAAAGAGATTTATGAGTTTAGAAAAAACTAAACTAATGAAATATTAATAATAAAATAAAGAAGGAAATAATGAAATAGTTATAATATACACAAATATGCACAAAACCATATCAAGCTCCCAGGGAGATGTCACTGGCAGACAGTGGAGAAGTTCCAGACTAGACTCAGTGACAAATGGGAACCGGAGCACACTGACCGGGATCAAAGGCAGATGAGGTCCTCCTCAGACACCAGCCACTTAAGAAAGAGAGCCACTGAAGAAGCAGTCCATTCAAGAAGAGCCAACCTGACCCCTTTGGTCACTCAGCTTTTATACTGAGCATGGCAGATGGGATGGAACACCCCATTGGTCAGTTGTCCCCTCCTCCCCACAGGTGTGACCCCTCCACAGGGCAAACACCCACGTCAGCTGGCCCTGGTTGCCACAGCAATGAGTGTGAGCAAGAGTCTCTCTGCCTGAACAGAACATTGGCTCTGCTCTACCCCAAACCAGGGCACCAGTTTTCCTTACAGCAGATGGTTTAAGTCCCCTGCGGGAATGATGAGGCTTCCTCCAGCTTTTTGAAGAAACCTTGGTCTATCTGTACCTCTGCACTGTATGCCTCCCATGCTGCGTACTCCACCAGCTTCTCCAGTTCTCCTGTCCCAGACCCTCTCAGCCAGCCCAGCGCCGCCTCCCCAGCACAGCTCTGAGCACGAGCTGCTCCTTTGACCATAAACTCCCCTGTCTTCATCTCAAACTTCATTCCCTAAACACTTCAAATACCCTGTTAATACACAAATTCATTGTCAAAATGGAAGATGACAGCTTTGTTTCATATTGGTTTCCTGCCCTTATGCAAAGAAAACATCAGCCAATTAGCTGTGCCCCATGCTTGCACTTCTGAAGACTTTTCAGTTTCATACAGAAAATGACAGCAGCCTGAATGATGAGGTAAAAATGCTCAAGACAGCAAACCCAGCACACCCTTCGCCAGGCACTTTTGAATGACTTGATTTCTACAGTCAGTTGACTTTTCTCTTTTGTTCCAGCTCTGTTGTGATCTTTCAACATCCCAGTATTACTTAATTCAGGAGTTTGTCAGACAAAAGAGATATTTTTTTTAGAGGAGGTTTTCATTTATGAGCGATTTGTTCTTGCTGGGGAGTATTCTTAACAGCAAATCTATATTAATTTTTAATATGGCGTTAATATCTCAGAGCATTATATACTTACTTTATGTCTATTTTTTGCCAGTTACTTGCAATTGGAACTTGTTTTTTTAACCAGCCCAGTAAAACAGGAAGCAACCCCTCACCCTCCGTATCTTTATAGAGTCCAAATTCCCTTACACCAGAGAGAGAAGGAGGAATTTTGACTCTCGTCCTGTACAATTTTGCTGCAAACTTTGTTGTGTGTGACTGCTTCAGAGAGTGAATGTGGAAAAAGAAAATATTTGTATCGTAGTAATGGTCTCATCTATCTGTAGCACTTGACACCACAGCTGCCAGCTGTACGGATAAATATCATGTTGCAGATAGATTGTGTCTGCAAAGCAGCGAAAATGGAATGTTAATTTAGGCTCAGCCGTGCTAAAACCAGGGAGGGCTCCGAGCATGCTTGGGGTAAACAAGGTCTCCACAAAAGCCTGTGCCTTGCACTGAGCCAAGGGCCTTCTAAAAGTTCTTTAAATTACTAATTTCTCTAACTAGTTGGAGTACTGAGTCTAACAGCTATTAGAGAGAAGCACACATACAGAGAGATCAAGAGAATCGCTCTTAGAAAATCCTTTTCACAATTTTTTCCAAGTTCCCCGTGTGCAAGCACGGGGCACAGCTAATTGGCTGATGTTTTCCAAGATCCCTTTTGGCATCCCCTTTCTTGCTGGCTTGTCCTTTACAGTTTCCCAAAATGTACTCTTTGTCCTCATCCATCTTCTTTATTTCCTCAGAGATGAGGTTCTGCCACGGAGGGGATGCCCATCCTCATTACCTGACACCGCACAACACTTAGAATCATAGAATCATAGAATGTGCTGGGTTGGAAGGGATCTCTAAAGGCCATCTGGTCCAACTCCCCTGCAGTCAGCAGGGACATCTTTAACCAGATCAGGTTGCTCAGAGCCTCATCAAGCCCGGCCTTGAATGTCTCCAGGGATGGGGCCTCCACCACCTCTCTGGGCAGCCTGGGCCAGTGTCTCACCACCCTCAGTGTGAAGAACTTCATCCTAATGGCTAATCTAACCCTGCCCTGCTCTAGTTTAAACCATTGCCCCCCATCCTATGGCTACATGCCCTCGCAAACAGCCCTTCCCCAGCTTTCTTGTAGGCCCCCTTCAGGTACTGAAAGGCCACTATAAGGTCTCCCCGGAGCCTTCTCTTCTCCAGGCTGTTGCTGGAGGAACTTACGTTGCTGTTCCTCTGCAGCCTCAGCATTCCTCATTCTACCACAGAGAGGGAAGGACCAGTGTTCAGCTTGCAGCAACCCATGCCAAGGCTGGGACCAGCATATCACGGCAGTGAAGTTTGCACCAGGACCTACTGGTGCTTACCAGAGAGCCGACCACTGGCAAGCTCAGCATCATCAGTGCCTGCCCACAACAGCACCCTGGCATATACTTCCAGCATTGCCTCCACCATGGATTGCCTGCTGGATCCCAAACATGACCTACTATTTTTCCACCTACTGTTGTAGCTTTCAAAGCCAAAGCCATGTTTGAAACCTTTTCCTTTTCTTCTAGCCTAAGTGAAGGTACTTTCCGTCTATCCAGCTGCCTGCCCATCCATTTGTGTGATTACAGGGACAGACCAAAGGTAATATCTACCATACCTAACGACTAGAACTTCATCGCTGTCTTCTGAGCGTGATACAGCCAGCCCAGCACTGTTTTTCTTGGATTCATGCATGCGAGCAACTTTCTGTGGCTTAATGAACCAATGCATATCACTCAAACCAAAGTAAGTCCCTGCATTGGTTCTTGGACAAACAGAAGGTAAAGTGCAGTAATGGGTTAAACTGCAGTAACATAATTAGGTATCTAAGCCCTCAGAAGTCATAACAATTATTCCAAATTAAGACAAAAATAAGAGGGAAAAATACTTACTCAACAGCTCCAAAAAGAAACCTACTGTCAAAATGGACTACTGATGTCATCCTGACACCCAGCATCTAGAGGAAAGAAAATTGAAAAAAAAAAAGAAAAGTCAGCTCAACTTCAGTATTTTAACTGCTTATGCTTCTCAACTGTTCTGAGCCATTGTACTTGAAGAACTTTCTGCTCTTCAAGTGGCCGGACTTCACTCTCCCTGAATAGCATCTCCTATTGCGCTTTCAGGCACAGAAGGCTAGACCAAGACAGACACTGGCCTGTTCCAGTAGGTCATTTCTTATGTTCTTGTCTGTTTTCATACACAAAACTAAAGCAACCATTACGGAATATGCAGACAGAGAAAGCACTCAGGTTAGGGCAGGTTCCAGTATGCTACTGCAGACCATTACAGCAAAAACAATCGGACTTCCCTTGCTGTCCTCCAGACTCTGCCACCGATCTGCCGCACTTCCTTATGCAAACCCTTTTCCATCTATGATTTCATGAAGATAGGTAAAATTGCCTCCCACCTTCAATGAGAAGCTCCCAGATCCTTCTCAAAACCTTGTCTTCGTCAAACAAGCTTGCAAACTCGTTGACTTCATCCACCTGAGGCCAGGTGCTTAACTGAGATGCTCATGTGGAAAGGCAACTTATTCTAGCGTAAACGAGCTAATTTTAATTTTTGGTAAGTTCCTAGACTGCAAGGACTAAATTAGGCTATACGGACCTCTGGAATTATTCATTTGCCTTCACAGAAGAAGTCAGGACCAAAACCACGATGAACTTATGCTTTTCATAAGTGCTGTGGGCTAGATGAGATGAATATGGTTAGGCTGTATAAAACACTTGGTTGAGGTGGGCTCTGAAGAGCATTGGGGTATCTGGGTGCTAGAACACCGCAAGAAATTAGAAGAAATATCCAAAGCACAAAAAATAAAGCAGAAGCAAGGAAGAAGAGGAAGAAAGAGCATTGAACTGAGCAATGAGGACATGAGCGAGTCCTCCTAAAAGGACTGTTGTGGTACTACAGTCCTTTCTGTTATCTTTGCCGTTTTTAAATCTCTTCTGTCAAGCCAAGTAATGAAAGAGACTTTGGTCTCAGGTTATAGACAGTGAATATCCCTGTTGTCAGTCAACTGTTACAGAACTTGAGCGAAGCAGTGTTAATTATCTAATATCTAGGCACTTTTTCTACTTCATAGTAATTTTCCATCCTATTAGTTTTTATATCAGAAGCCGTGCAGAACTGACTCTATTTATCTTTGGCACACTGGTATAGTTAGAGTTTCTTAAAATGCGGGCCTGAATAAAATCTTAATATCCCTGTTAATTTGTCACCGATCTGAAAACTGAACTTGAAATAGTTTGCAGAGTCTCTTCCACACAGGTCTTTTGTTTTAATTGATTTTTTCTTTTTCCCACAGGAAAGCTAATTTAGTATGACTTGCCAGTAGTAAAATTGAAATTCTTTGGCTAATTAATTTTTGTACCTGAAACTGAATATAGCTGACATTTTTTTCCCCCCAGTTTTTAATACCTCCCTCTCAAAAATTCAATCCTTGGCATATGAAACCAAAGGAGAGTTAGAAAAGTTTTCAGGAATTAGAAAACTTTCCTGGAATTAGAAGGTTTAACAGGGATTACTTTATAGGGATATAAAAGTTTTTCATCTCTACAGAGCCAAAAGCTAAAATACATGGAAAGTCTGGAGCCAGCACAGGCTTCCATTACAGAAAAGTTGCATGGTGAGACAGAAACCCGTGAACTTTTCAACCTCACTTCGACCAGTATGAACCAGGAGAAACGTTAAAACTAATTTTCACAGGCAGAGATGAGATACATCGTACGATTAGGTAAATCCGTAAAAGCTAAAATGAACAACTTTTGTGTAGTTACACCATAAAGGCGTAGATTTCACAGAAGGAATACTACTGGAGGTGAACATGGCTTCAAGCATCAGGACTCTTGTTGAACTTAGGCTTTTCTACTAAAATGTTTGTGTTGCATCAGGTTGAGCCTCAGACATTTCTCTGCTGTTTTCTTTGATCTCCAACTTTCTATCTAAATACTGCCACGCCTTTAACACTCCAAAATCACCCAATCTTTCACACTAATGCTTACAGAGATTTCCAACCATTCTACATCTTTTAGCAAATGTTCCTCACTTTGGATTTTTGCCTAGCTGATAGAATGATCTCGTACTGACTTGTATCTGCCGATGGCAGAGTTAAGATCAACTCCGGTAATTGCAGCAAAACCTGTTAATAAATTTAAGCCACTTACATTATGCATACAAATGCTTCTATGCGATGCCCAGAATACATAAGAGGTCACATTTCATGGCCGGGTGGGACATGGCACTTCTTCAGCAGCACAACGCGGCAGGGCTGAAGGCTGTCTCCCACCACGCGGGACTCCCCGCTGCACGCCCAGCAGAATTTGCCTCCCCGCCCTTGTTTTGCTTTCCTTAATACACCGTGAAGACCCTACCAGGGCAATACGGGGAGATGATATACCCCAAGGCAGAAGGTAATGCACGCCATTTCACCACATCTCCAGCTGTGCCGTGTCCCTCATCAACGGATGCTCCCAATAAGCTGCAGAACAGTTGTTTTCTTTCTCACGCACAGTTCTGGAAGCAGAAAAATCACTGGTTTTTCTGTTCTCTTTCCCTTTTCCCTTGTACATCTTTCTACACCACTGGAGATCTGGCTGAAAGCTTTCAAAGGATTAATTTGAGACTCTGGAAGAGACAAAGAAGCACCTGCTGAACGCGTGACAGCGATGCTGTGCGGCATATTGGCTTGTTCCACTGCTTCTTGATGGCTTTCTGACCAGTCCCACCGTCATCCCGCATGTTTTGAGAGTACTTGTGGAAAACTCTACCCTGCGAAATGCACACATTTAACACGGCACTGGTCAGACACCAAAGTCATTTGTGTACAAATATCCACAGATTTACAAGGCTAAAAGTTTCAGCTGCATATTTAATGAAGCATCGCTACATATTTCAACCTTTCGAACCCTCACAAATGAGGGCCAGCCCTCAGGACTGCTGCGATGCAGGTGGGCTAGCTCGGTTTTACCGTGTGAGTCAAAGAAATTCCTCCTTGAGACACTTGTCACTTTGGAGAAGACCCTCCGGAGCCGCCTCTCCAACCCAACTGCAGCAGCCGGGGAGGTGATGCCAACGAGAGGTGACAGCAACACCCTTCCCAGGCCTGCTTACCTTGAAATGCTCAATTAAAGAAAGAGCAGGTGTCTGGTATGTCTAGGCTTGCAGTTGCTTCAGATACGCAGGGAAATGTCGGCACTCCACTCGCACTGATCTGGTTTTGGCGAGCAATACAAGTTGGGAAGGAGAGAGCGGTCCTGTACGTGCCCGAACATCCATCACCCGCAAAGCGCAGCTTTCCCCTTCATCTCACCCTCCTTTGAAGGCTTCTTTTCTCTGTCCCACAACCCAAGTAGGGACCCCAAGCATTCCCATAAACCAGCGCTGATTCCCAGACTCACCGAACTCACTTTTTAACCTTGTTCCCCAGTTTGGGAGCTCTGCTGGTGCATTTCAATGCATACATGGCAAACATACAAAGAATGATATTTATGCAATCCAGGGTGTTTGAAGCAGCCATAGATAAATATGACTTCTTCAACTCAGCATTTTAAAATTATCTTTTCACACGTGCATATTTGAAGGAAAGAAATGCCACGTTTTATTAGTGCGAGCTATATGGGAAACTCATTGGTTGCTACTGTAAGCGTGCCTTGCAACCAATAAAGCACTTCGTCAGTTGTACTTTCATATGAAACATTCGCCCATAAATTATCATCTTTTTCAATCATCGTGTCTATAGTAGAAAACACCTTTCTGAAGCTAAGTGGTACCATAAGTGCAGTACTGTGTGAAATAATTAAATTTACACTTATTAAATTAATCTGAATTCACAATACATCAATGTCCTGGCCAAAAGACATCTTTCAAGACATGACACAAAAGACAAATATTTAATGAAAACGGGAAGGAAAGTTTTGGAGTTGTTTTTTCTTCTAATTAATGGCCTCTCAAACACCAGGAGGACCTCGCAGGAACTGAGAGCTCGGGCTGGCGCAGATGCATTACAATAACCGCGGCTGCTCTCCTGGATTCTGTTTTGAAAACAGACTTTTGGCAAAACATTAATATTTTTGAATCCCGCATAACTGAACAGAAGCACGTTTTATGTTGCATACTGTAGGTCTTTTTACTTCAATCTAAAGGTGGCTTTGTCTTAGAGAGAGATTTAGTTTTCAAGAGACATTCATCAAGCGGTACGTCATCTGTCAGGCATAAATCAGCTAACCTCTGCTGAGTAATTTTTTTTTAATTACTTGAAAAGCAAAGCCTTTAGAGGTATACGTGCGACTTTCTTTTTGTTTTTTAATAAGACGCGATTTTGCTATTTATGTTTTTACCTTGGTCAGAAGCCTGGTGGTTTGTACATGTGGTTTTGGACCTTATAAATAATCAGTAATAAATAGTTAGATGCCTATAATTCAAGGATAGCAGAGGATCCTGGCACTGCTATGCCTGAGCAGTATTTTAAAACGCAGCAGAGCCATACTTCTGTTATTTTCCGACCTGCAAGGGGAAGAAGTGACACCTAAGGCTATGTCTACATTATTTATACCACTTTGATAGATTAAATCTTAACCACAAGGATGAGCTTTTAAAACATGCCCGAAAATGTTTAAAGATTCCACAGGTGCTCTTCCTGAGTGCAAACAAAGGCTCCTCTTTGTAGTACGAAAACAAAATTAAAATGTTACAAAGTCCTGGGAGCTATAGTTTCTGCTTAAAACAAATCCTTGACTGGACATGTTGGATTTATTTATTTTTAACTAACATATTTTTGGAACTCACCAGAGTAATCTCTCTCTCTCTCTCTCTCTCTCCCCCTATATATATATATATGGGGCGGGCATGTGTGTCTATATACATGTACATATATGTATGTATAACTGGATGTATATATGTACATATATTTGCAAAAAACTTCCCATGGTCCACTCAAACTATTTGCTCTGACATCTTTTTTCTCTCCATGCGATAGTCCTTGAGGACACTAGATTCTAAAAATATTTACTTTTTCAGCAACATTCTCTGCACTTAGTAACAGCCACTGTAGATAACGATACTAAAAACCTTCACTAATAATTCATTAATCCTGGTACATTTAGTTTAATTATTATGTGTGCAGGATTGTGAAAACAAACTTCACACTCTTAGCTGAACCTCTCTGGTCTAGAAAAACACAGAAGATAATTTCATTTGAGATCTCTCGTACCAATTATTTGTGCAAATTTCAGTTTCCCAGCCATACTTGGCATTAGCAAAGACTCAACAGTATTACTATATGAAGAAAATACTTTAAAAATATCATCAAATACAACTCAAGAGTGAATATACAGCACAGAGCTACCCAGGCAGCATTTTTTAAATTCATTTCTATATGTCTAAAAACTGTGTGCGCCCCCCACCCCATATCCTTCATTCTGGAAGGAATTCAGTACTGGAGGAAAGGCTCCAGTGAACGTATTCTACCATCATAAAACTCCTCATCTAAATTATCATAGATGTCCCACATCGTTAGAGATCGTGACAACACAACATGCTGCCTTCTGATTTAATGGCTTTTAAATTTTTTTGTCAAATCATTAATGAATTACCTTTCTCTGACAGCATTAGCTTACACTGTAAAACCATCTGCAGACACCGAGTTTCTTGAAATATAGCTGGAAACAAAGTAAATCAGTCCATTTGAAATTTCAGGACATTTAATTTGCTGTCAAAAATATGTAAAATAAGAAATGAGATGTGGTGAGGTCCTTGTGTACGACTGTGAAGCTAACAGATAGATGAACATGAACGTCTCTGAAATTTGATTTACTCAAATATATTTCTTAAGTATTGCTGAATTTATTTGTACATGTGGGGATTTGAGTCAAAGTGGCAAAAATGGTTATGATTACCTTATAAATATGTAGAGTAATTAGCAGGAGCACAACTTCTGCCATTTATGACCACGGACTACAGCAAGCAATGCAGAATGCAACGATTTAGTAACAACTTTATATATTGTGAACTTGCGTTGGCTCTTCAGAATATAAAATTTTCTAATTACCTTGAATGTATCATACATTCATGCCGTGGCAAGGGGTGGGTCGCTCTCTTCTCCCAAGTAACCAGTGATAGGATGAGAGAAAATAGCCTCAAGTTGCGCCAGGGGAGGTTTAGATTAGATTTAGGAAAAATTTCTTCAGGGAAAGGGTTGTTAAGCCCTGGAACAGGCTGCCCAGGGCAGTGGTGAAGTCGCCATCCCTGGAGGTGTTTAAAAGACGGGTAGACGTGGCACCTAAGGACATGGTTTAGTGGTGGACTTGGCAGCGTGAGGTTTACAGTTGGACTCAATGATCTTAAAGGTCTTTTACAACCTAAATGATTCGACGATTCTATGATTCTATTCTGTAAGAGAGAGCACGGGAAGTGACACAAATTCCACCACTACAAATTGCTCTGGAATCTTCCTGCCAAATCTCAAGCCCAGTTTTAACAGAAAAATATCACCAAAACATTAAGCTTTGGTGGGTTTTTTTTTTAATAAATTATAGCTACTATACCACTGACATTGATTTTGTTTCTTATTCTTAGGCTATTTAATCATTTCCAAATTTGGAGGCAAACCAGAATTAAACAATTGAAAACCTATAAACCATATCTGAATCTGCGAATAGAGCTAGAACAGTTTTAAACAAATTATCTGTTAAGTAGCTCCACAGATTACAATGGTATTAATGGCACACAGTTTGGTCCCTGGATTTGCAACTGAAGAAAGATACTGAGTTCCATTACAGTCAATAAAAGCTCAAGTAGAAGGAAGATCAGAAAATGTTCTTTATTCTGATTGCTGTAACCTAAGGATGATCACTGCCTTCTCTTTCCTTATGCCTCCATGACAAAGAACAAAAGGCCAGAATTTTAGGACTCATTTCAGCATAAAATTGCTTTAAAATGTGCTTTCTGAAATAGATTTCTTCTTTCTAATTCCCAAGGAGTTCATAACTGTATTTTTAGAAAGGCAATTTGGAATTTAACAAATACAGACACTTGGAAATGTCTTTGTGCTTTCTGACTTTCACAAAAAGACATTAAGGTCATTTTTTTTTTTTATTTTTTTTTCAAAAGTGGAGAATACTTTTGAGTGGTCGTAACCATGGCTACCAAGTTCAGAACCAAATACAACTGCTGAAATTGGAACCCAGCAAGATGTATATAATGCACATGATTTGATCCACAATAATTGTGACTCAGAATTATGGAAAATCTTCCAATAGCTATTCCCAACTAGGGAAGAGGAGAGACCTACACTGCACCAAATTCATTAAGGGATCTGGTAGCCCATTTTGTAACGTCCCCTCCAACATTACTATCACCCCACCCCTACTTCTTTGATTTGAGGCTTCCCTGACCTGTCCTACAGCCTAAAGCCTTTAGTTTTGTCATCAGCTTGTTCTCCCCTCAACAGAGGGACTGCGAACTTCAGGAACCCAGAATCTGGTTCACTCAGTTCAAACTAAGTAAGTAGAAATGACAAAATCGGATGTCAACAGATTTACTTAGGGAAAACGGTACATTGCCCTTTTACATGCTTTGTTCAATCAGCTTTCCTCTTATTTCACGAAGATTTTTCTGTTACAGAATTCCAGACTCTTCAGAGTATGAGAAAGACTGAGACTTAAAGGGCTAATGAGGTGAGTTGACAGGTATATTCAATTTCAAAGAGTGATGACGTTGTTTTAAATATTTAACGCACTGAAAAACATATGGAAAGAAAAATAATGTGAAGTTGGCTTTTGCACCATAACACCATATTTTCTGTATCTTTCTATGTTGCAGCCACATTATACAGAACTGCAAAAAAGAAGATGGCAGATTTCAAATCAGTTATCATGGTGCCATCAGCTTTAAAAAAATTTAATCTTTTTTCCTATTTTTTTCATTCTCCCAGTGCAATCAATAAACAAGCCATGGCTATCAATCTCCACGCTATGGAGCAATATTTTCTTTTCAATCTGATAGCTTCACATGATGAATTATAGTCATTAGAAAGCATGATAGTGTGTTACTGTAGCTTCGGCACATTTGGAAGTGTTGCTGGCAGAATAAAGTGGGAGGGTTCGCTTATTATTATTATCTGCATTTGAGATGTAAATATTACCTCGAGTACGCACCACCCTTGACAGCCCATCAGAGCCAAATCGTCCCAACATTTCAAATGACATTTCAATGTTATTTCCCCAATAAATGTTTTTTTACTTGCAACATTCGCATGTGGGTTTATGTTCAAATGTTTGGATAGGTAACGGTTTCTGTTAGAAAAATGTGGAAAAAACATAATAATCTGAAGCATTTATCTGCTATCCAGGTACGTTAACATGTCCACAAAGACGGGACCATGACTGCAAAGCAAATTGTAACTAGGCACCTCTGAGTTAGAAAGCCAGACGAAGAATACTTTTAGTAAATAATTATGCACGTAGCGTAATCAAAGTCATCTCAGCAACGTGGAGCTCCTGCGTTATGCAGCTTAACAAGCTGCCAGAAGTCTGAACTGAACTAGTAAAAGTGACTCTCTGCCAGCAAAACAGAACAGCTTTACCATCTTTGAGACCTTTCTCCTCAATCTTTTCTACGTAAAAGCTTTTTTGCTCCTGCACTTGTAGCAGCCAACATAAAAGCGAAGCATCTTCACATGGATTGAGGGACAAGGAATTAAAATAGGTCTCTCCAATGCCTTTAATGTCACAAAAAAAACGCCCTGACAGGAGGCACGCTCGGAGGACAGACAGTGGAAATGGGTTTTGCGGCTGCCAGTTGGCTCTCTGGAGCTGCGGGATCGGCAGGGGGGAGAGGGGAGGAGGGAGGGGAGCGGCCGGACCCAGGGAGCTGGGGAGCAGAGAGGGATAAAAGCCCCAGGATAGAGCCTGGGAGAAAATTTAGTGAAGGCACAAGAAGTGGAGAAAATGAGGGAAGGGAAAGCAAGCTCCCCATCCTCCCTTTCAGTTATGAGACGTTGGAGCTGAGATTAGAGCTCCATTAGAAGAAAAAGCCTCCACTGCCAAACTTAATGGGCTTCCAATCCGAGACATCTCTGGACACCATGTTGTGCTCCTGGATCTGCTAATAAATCACATGTCCAAAGATGCTGTAGGTGACAGCTACAAAGCCTGAGCACAGGCTCCTTAGACAGCGCTTACACAATTATTTTTGTCTTCTGTTGCATGATCTGCAGTGAACCTCGAAAAAAATCCAGGAACATCTCAAAACAGAGGAAGAAGTTGAACTTTAAAAAAAAAACAAAACAACAAAACTAAAACAAAATAGGATAGGAAAGAAACATACGTTATAAATTTGCACTGAAAAGAATGAGGAGGCCATGGCTACTTACAGGAATGCAGAGGAATATTTTCTACCTGGGAGGGGATCCAGGATTGCCACTGAAAGATGGATCAGTCACCCCCAAACACAGCCCAGGTGGGATTTCAGAAACAAGCAAAGGAGCAGCTTCCGTCAAATTAACTCAGACTGAATTTTTTCTCTTGTAAAATCTTGCAACAAACAAGAGCTTCGAAACGGCCCCCTACTTTTTTGCTAAGGTTTGTTAAATACAGTTGCACCCTGCTCTGGTCTAAACCCTGTCCGGTGTTGGCACCCAGAGTAAAGGGGTCAAAATAAGCCGGATTCAAATGCGGTCCTTTTGCAGAGACAACATCCTTGTGGAAGCAGGAGCTGTGTTCAAAGGGACCGGCTTCCTGGGAATGTCGGGGGACCCCGAATGGGCCGTAACCTGCTAGTTTGCAGGGGTTTATCCAGAAGAGCTGATTTTGGGGGAAACTTCCCACAGGCTAGAGCAAACAAGCACCGTGCCCAAATGAACGGCGAGCAAAAAATCACTTCTTATCTCCAGGTGAACCTCTGTGGCACCACAAACCTTTTAGCAGTGTAGAAGTATTTATTTGAAGCATTAATGGAGTGTCCCAAATGAGCGTTCAGAGTGTTACGTATCAGTATTGTAACTTAAGATAATTTTTTTGAACACAAATAATAAAGAAATGTTCATTGAATTGATTTTAGCCAATTGACTGTAATTCTTCCAAAAGTGACTTTCAAATGTCTATCTGCTAGTCAAAAGAATGAGAATAAAGCCTCATTGTTTCAATTAATTGCAATATGCAAGATAAGATCTAAATATTCATAAATTTCAAGTGTGTCCTTATCTGAAAAGAAAACATCTGGCATAATAAATTCCGAAGTAAGCATTGGGGCTTTCAGTCTTCTTTAAAATAGGTTACGTTATAACCGACCCACCTTATACCAGCAGGTTATACGATAAGCTATCAGTGGGGTATATCAGAGCCAATAGGTGATACTATAACCTACTGTAAATTAAAAAAAAATAAAAAATTTTGGTAGTACAAGGAAAAGTATTTGCAAATATAGTTTTTACATCCTTACATAATGGATAACTAATATCTACATGAAATCGTATATTCACAAAAAGCCTCCTGCACCTACAAAAGCCAACCGCCTTTACCCGTCTATGTATAAAAAGACGCTTAATACGTCCATCGCATTTGCGTTCCCTGACACCAGTAGGAGCCAGACTAGGACAGACTACAGATCTCAGCACAGAACTGCAACGCTTTGTACTTTTCTATCTAGTTCAACAAGCAACTAGTTAGAAAGCTAGAAATAACACAGCATCTGTCAGCCATTGCGATAGTCTCATCTCCTTTTTTTTCCTCTCTATTTTCCAGCTAGATGCAATGACCCACCTGCCTGGCCCTACTCCAGCTCTGGGCGCTTCTTCTCAATCGTCTGCCCCCAATGCCGAAGGTTTCTATAACAAGCATAGCAGAAGCACCTTCAACCCTGATACAGGCCGATATTAAGATCACTCCTGTTCAAGAACCTTTCTGCATTCACGCAGCAACGGATCTAAGCCTATTGCACATTTTTTTCATTACATGCAAGCTGCCATCTTGTAAGGAAGAAGGAATAAACATATGGATACGAAATATGTTGGAATAATCACTTTCTGCACTGATACTTGACTGTCTGTGTAGACATCAGAGAACACATAATATCTAGCTTTCTACATGTTGTGTTATTTCACACCGCCTCCCATTTCACACAGAAAAGGCATTTGACTTCGTCTAATACAAGCTCCATCTCTCATAGGTTTACCACCAAGAAGAATCCAACTCTCTAAAGTAGTCCTATTCATTTCAGCAAAAATATTGTAAATTTAAGGTATGAAATGTTAAAAGAGCATCAACATCGCAATGGCTAATGAAGATAAAGGTCACATAACTTGCTTGAGCTCACTATTTTTTCAAGGGATGAAGAAAAAAATGGGTCCAGCGTGCAGCAGCTAAAAAGCTGTTTACTACTTGCGCATTTAAGGCTTGCACTGTTCAGACTGAGAATTATATAAATTTAGAAAATGTACTGACAGAACTTTATTAGATGCCACAAAAACATTGAATAACTAAGCACAACATTTAAAAAACTCATTTTGCATGTCAAAGATGACATGGAGCCAATTAAACATGAAACAACAATGCAGAGATTTATATCCCACATGATTCAGGTATTTAGACAAGAAGGAATTTGGGGAGAGAGGGGAGAAGTAAGTGAGGAGCAGAGACATTGCTCTGTCTGTTCTCCTATGTGATTAATAAGCAAATTATGTATCATCACTTCTCCAACATTTCAGGAGCGTATCTGGTCTTTTGGGGAATCTATCTTAGTATGCCAAGTAGCTGCCAAGACTTCCACACCCTCCATGCAGATGATTAAACTGGTCAAAATATTGTTATGTGAAAAATGAGTAAGTCAGAGGATAATGAATCTCTGGATTTTGAGTCGTCTGAAAAACCTTTAGAAGAAATTTGGCAGCGTGGAACACGCTCAGGATGAGACGGAGCAGAGGAGAAGAGAGGCACTCAAAAAAACATCCCGCACCGTGGTGCTCAGAGGTTTGTACCACTTTGTAGCTTGAACTTGCTCTGTTTTCTTCCTGTTTATTTTGTCTCCATTGAACAAATGTGGATATGAAGTGACGAAACAACGAATCTTTTTATAAAAACCTACCCCTGCAACTGAGTGAGCTGACCAGTTTCATGGCACCTAGCTACCACCAAGAGTTTGCATCTGCACTTGCTGTGCACCTTGTCTGGAAGGAGAACGTCAAGAATTTTAGTCCCCGTTCTTCCCATGCCGCATGGTCCAAGCATGGCCCATCCACTTCACCGCTCGCCTCACCTTTTCTCACACAAAAAATGGACAAGGTCTGCTGGCATCACAAGGATCTTGCTTTAATTAATTACCTCTTCTTGCAGCAGAGTGTTCAGCTCGCAATGCTATTATTATTATTGAAGTCCACGCTAATGAGTATCCTGGAAACATACGCAACCAAATGGCTGGATATAGGAGATACTTAACATCGTCAGATGTTTTAATGAAAAATATAAAAGTTTTGAGTCATACTTTGACCTGGGTGTGCTTTCATTAATTAGAGCAAAGTATTGTCAAAGCCATGGAGGCGTGCAGCAGGAGCTCAGCTCTCAATCTGATGCTCCTCATAGCACAGGGATGGCCACAGCCAACGTCTGCAGCGCCGCTAAGCAAATAATTTCAATATTCATGGGCAATGCTTTCAAGTATTTTCATTTTTTCAAGTCTCCTCCTTCTCAAACCAATTAACCCTCTTTCTCGAGAGTCAAGCCGAGCTTGGTCATTTATCCATAACTTGGAAATAGATGCAAAAAATTCACCTGTTTCCCTTTTGTATTTGGAAGAGCATTCCCCAGGACCGCTCTGTCTTTACAGAGGATGTAAAAGCAACAAATCTTCCCGAACGCGGAGTTACCGGAAACGCATTTTGATCTGTAAATACTATCCTTAAAAACAAAATCCTCCAAACCTACATTTATAGGCTTATTTTCATGATGACAGTTTCGCTACATTTGTTGAATTGTAAACCATGTAAAGCTCAGCAATAAAACGTCTGCAATCTGTAGCGGTAATGGGAGGCATGTCTCATAAACAAGATAAGTTGTTTCTTGCCAATATTGTTACACTTCATAAATACGAACTCAAGTCTGTTTTGTGTTTCCTAGATCAGTAGCAGACTTTTATTTTAATTAAACACAACATATAAAATATTCATTTAAAAAACAAACATCATTGTTTTAAAGACATTATGCTAAATTAAATTACAGTGCTTCTGCCATAAAGTTCTTGCACAAAAGAACACTTTTGAATTCTGAGTGGATTGAGACAGCACAAGTGTCCATCAAAAACCTATAGTAGGAAGATGGTAGCTGCCCTACGAATAAATAAACTATTTATATTTCCTGATAATGTAAGTGCTTATATGAACTCATTCCAATTTCCAAAGACTACTCATTTCAGCTGTGGTTGTAATTAAGAAACTATATCACATGGCAGCAAGGAAGATCCTGCCAGTCCCAGCAGAACCACTAAGTGTTTCACTTCACGCTGACATAATTTATAGTCTCACTTCATTAGGCTAATGCTGGATATCTCTGATAGAGCCGTCTTTGACAGTCTGTACCCAAAAGTACTTCAGTTTTTGAAAGCTACCCTTTTGAGTATAGATTGACCAGGATCCCGGAATACGCTCACAATAGATAACAGCTAAAGCTCTATTCAATAAAAATGCTATTTCTGGTTTAGTACCACAAATCCAGCTTCTGGATTTAGCATGGAATCCAAACACACTTCTTCTGACATGAGCCTCAGAGATGGTATAAATTACAAAAATGAAGTTTTTAAATTGTCAGTGAAGAGGAATTTTAGGAATTGAGAAGAAACTAGGCAGAAACAGCTGAATACCGATTTGCGCTATAGAACCAACAACTCATCACCGTGACCTGGCAGCTATCTACAAAAAAGTTTCTACAAAACTTGGCCAGCATGGAAAAAAGTATCGCTCAGTTGTAAAACTACCAAAACAGCCAGCACCGGGAATTCACTGTGCCAGAGGAATAGGCAGGCATTCCCTTCAGAAACTTCTTAGCTGGTAGCAATAGCTTGGTCACATCACATCACCCTTCTGTGCCTTTAAATAAAAAGTTTTTAAATAACTGTGATTTAAAATAACTCAGTTCTGGCTTTCAGTGTTACACATTACGACATTGACTTGTTTATTACTAAAGCCATTTAAACAGATTCCAGAAAGTAGACTTGGGCTGTCAACATCTGTACCGAATTCATCATTTTCTCAGGTCACTGCCTGAAGTGACACTGCAAAACAGACCAGTAGCCAGAGCTTGTTCCACACTGGACGATGCTGATTTAATTCCATCCTTCTACTCCAGGAGGAAACTGGAAGGAAAAGGATAGGCAAGAAGAAGCATTCATGTACTGCCAAAATTTCAGGCTTCCATGGAATTTCAGGAGAGTAGAAGTGGAAATATGAAATATTAGGAAAAATTAAAGTCTTGAGATGTGCCTCTGCCTTGGATCACTGAAAACCAAGATGTGCCTCAAACACATATTCTACCAGTAATTTTCCAGAAAGGAGGTGCTCAATCAGCTCCAGATTCAAGAAGGTGATGAAAAGATGCACTGAAATCCCTGTCTTGTCAGGTTAGACAACCTGGCACCTCGTGCTGTCCTGGAGTCCTCCAGCTTTGGTGCAATATCCGTAAACTATTTACTTTTTGATGGTAACAAAGTGATGCTAACAGTCAGCCAATGGACTGACTGAATGGGGAGCACATGCCCAATGGGGATCTTCAGAGACTTCCTTCCTCAGGCCATCCTTCTACAGGGCTTGCCACTTTTCAAGCCTTGAAACCATATTTTTCACAAGAAAAAGGTGAGTAAGAAATGCATAAAAGCCCAGCCATCACCTATACCCTAAGTCTGATGGCTGAAAACAGTCATATTTGACTGTTGATTGAATGATCTAATGAAAAACTTTTAATGTTTTCAGATTTTGAGACAACAGAGCTATAAAAACTGCCAATTTGACCTGAAAACAGGTTCACACAACCATATGTGCAACAAGAGCATGAAACATCCTTTCCTTTATATGCTCATCTATACCACAATTCATTTCAGCTCCTTTGTTTCACATATAATTTCTAAATTTCTAAAGGTTTAATAACTGTTTCTAATGAGCAAGCTTATAGTTTTTCAATTTTTTAAATTGAACCTTTCCTTTCAGAATTCCTCCTACTTCCTGTAAATGAAGTGTTTTTATTAAAAGTAGAACCGACAATTGCTGTTTGGCAAGAGGTTTGATGCTTTTAGCTCATATATACTTCCCCTAATCTCTTAATTTGGAGAGGCACATACTTTCACTCCAAATTGCTGTGAGTACCTCTACTGATTCATTACACACAGAAATGGTGCAAAAGTGAAGTCATTTCAGCAGGCTTCAGGTTTTATAATATTGTGGCATTCCTACATTACTGAGTCAGTTATAAAAGACAAACCACATGGGGAATATTTCTATTCCTAGGTGATTTACATTAAAATTAACAGGAGGCAATTTATATAAATGAATTGCAGTAATAAATAACAGGCACTAATCAGAGCAACTATTGTATGTGGTGGGGATGAGGAGAAGGGATTAATTGTACTTCCAGATTGAGAAGGAATCCATGAAGTAGGATTCCTGCCGGTCTCCTATATTTAAGCTTATCAAGAAGCAGCTTCAACCCTGGCACAAACGCTTCAAACTCCTCCAGAGAGATCCGAATAAGTTGGATAAGTATTTAGTGAACTAATTTGGTCACTGCTCCCTGTAAGCCTGAATTATCAGGCTTGATATTTTAATCACACAGTCATTTATTTTTATTGAAAAATGTAAAATTAGACTAGTACTCAATATATCAACAAACTGGTCAGTAATTGCCCTTCATATGGATTCCCAGTGTAGGCTGTTTCCTGATCGGTATTTTCCTCTAATGAAAAACTTCTAATGTTTTCAGATTTTGAGACAACAGAGCTATAAAAGCTGTCAATTCAGTCCCTTCCGTAGTCTGTGAGCTGTAAAATCACCAGATGGATCCTCTTTGCTTACCCTAAAACCTGAACGAGATTTCTTCAAAATAAATCACGAGCCGTGCCGGCTCTGAAAGGACGGAGACACATCAATTCATTTTGCACTTCAGCGGGCTATAACCACACTCATGTTTTCTCCCTCCTCCTTTTGAATACATCCAAAGCTGGTGCGGGTGGAGAGGAGCGATGATGGATAACCCCGCTGGCTGGTAGGCTGTGGGAGCAGGGAATTCAAAGGGCAGGAGATCTCTTCGTCTCATAAGACCACATGTCCATCAGCAGGGCAATATTAAACTCGGTATTTGGCTGAGAAACGGAATTTCAGGCCTGGTAGCTCCAAAGAGGGACTAATACTCCGCAATGCAAAGCGGCTGAGTCCAGACGCCTAATACTTCTGCACATTTTTTTCATCTCACAGAGCTTTAGAGAGTCACCACCTTCTCTAATAAACGCCTGAACAAAAGCTGAGCTTCTTAAAGCAAGGATTTGGGTTGGCTTTGGAGGACATTTTGTATCATCAAAGTCTTTCTGGTCTCCTAAGCAAATACGATCTCCCCAGCTCCTCACTCTCAGATGTCTAGCCTTTTCCGCGCTAACCAGAAAAGTCTGTTTCTTGATTGGGAATCATATTCTTTACAGGCCATAAACATTTGCATCAAGAAAGAACTGACTCACCGAAGATATTTAATTACAGAGTAAAGTTAGAGGATTATTATTTACATTGCCAAATGCAGTTCAGATGCAGGTCTCCTCCACTGCACAGGCTGCGGCCATCACCAGGTCTTTCTTGATTCATGTTTTCAGCAAAGCAAGAGTTAGACCAGGTTAAGATCCCTTACTGCCCTCCCTGCCGAGTTTCACGTGTTCTTTTTCTGTTTGCTGCAGCCTAAAATCAAACGCAAACTGAAGCTACGGTGAGGACACGTGCAAGAACGGGACCACGCGCTGCTCAACAAGACGAAAGAGAAGCCCAACTGAAAGCAGCTCCGTGGGCGTGCACAGACCATGAAAAATGTCTCTGTATTTTTACAATACAAAAGGTGCGGTTACGCCACATTACAGATAAGGCACATTACGCCAGTCTCGGTGGCAAGAAAATGCAGTGATGTGCCAGCGGAAAGATAGCGCGCTGCTTGGAGGGTGGCTGTCCCTACGGTAAATGCTAATACAACCCAGGGCAACGTTAACACCTTTCCTAAAGGAGTTTGGCAGAGACATAGTGAACTATAGTGAAGTGCTACAGAGCCTTCAATTTTCCCTATTCGGTATTGTGCTTACGCTGATATAATCAAATTGGAATAAATTAACTCTTTTTTTCAGTGATTGTTATTTATCTTGAGTGGCTGTGAACTATGTTTTTGCCGATGCGAATGAATTGCTATTCTAAATAACAACTAAATTAACTTTGGTATTGCGATTAGCATGGCAAGAACCTCGAGCTGTTTCTTTTATAATCATTCAAATAACGTTTTTACTCAACAGCTTTATCATAACATTTTTCATAAGCTAGAACTTGCACAGCATTTAGCAAATTGAGAATAGCTACCAATACCAGAACACAATCAGTAGCTAGAAATGCAACGTCGCCCCATTTTACAGATGGAAATGCAAGCAGTACGTGGAAAAACTTCTGCACAGCCACATAGAAAGTCATTAGCAGAATGTATACAGCAATTATTTCTGTAAAAGTTAAGGGCATGTTTAATAGGGAATATATAAAGCATCTACATGAAATTAAGCATGTCCGTAATTACTGTGATGACTCAAGGAATGTTTCGGCAGGTGTGTAAGCAGAGTCACACCTACTGAATAGGACTGGGAATATGAAATGGCCTTTTTATTATCATACTAGTTAGGCTAACAGCCATTTAGAAAAATATATACTAAAAGTTTCTGCCAAGCTAAATACTTTCCAACATATTAACTATTATTAAAAATGCTTAAGCAAATCCCCAGGTATCTTTATTTTTCCCAAATGCGTACGCTACGCCTCCAACACACTGTACGATCCTAATAAGCAGTTACGTACCTTCTGTTACCAATATATTAAAGCACGGAGCGTACAACAGGATGTGTCTGCGTGTAGGATTCCGTGTACGTATTCGGGAAAGGAAGGAGCGTGTCTCACGATTGCTTCACTCCGCCGTTAGGAACGATGAAAAACTCGCACAGGGCTCGGCTGGGGTCCCTGGAGCCAGTAATTCTCAGCACCATAGACGCGGGATCAAGAGGCACCACTGATATTTCTCAGCTGGACCAAAGTCCAGCTCAGCAACATTTCCCAAAGTTAAAAAATTTTCTTCCATCAATTCTAAATATATGTAGAGCTAAATATAGTAAACCTCAACTTGAAAAATCACGGCTAAAGCTAACATACACTCCGGCTCAGTCTGTGCACCAGCTGTGGATAAAAATGTGCTGAAAAGGAGAACATTTTGTCTCTTTTCATTTATCAAACATTCAGTTGCAAACACACAGTCATCTGTTTAAGAAAGAGCTGAGAATCTGTTAAAATTATTCATTTGATGGTTTTGAGAATTTAAATCACAATTTTCTCTGGAATTTCAATTCTCAGGTAACTTTTTATGGATAATGGTTTCACTCAAAAAAACTTTGGTTACGGGAGGTCTTTTTTTAAACGTACTGCTACGTTTTGGCAACAATTTCATTTATTTGTTCAAATGAGGAATTAACTAATATAAGCAATGTCATTTTGCTAGACAGTTGTACAACGTGTATCTGCATCATGCCTGCAGATCAATGAATCAACCTAACTACTAACTAACTGCTAGTAAAAATGCAAATATTATTTTATTTTTATTTTTTTGCGATATGTTACCATAGGTAGTGCGGATTGCTAATGCATCGCCAGCTGTCCTGGTTTGAGGTAAACATCAACTTTGGCATTTCCGTCTTTCACAAGGATGGATTTACATCTTTATACAATTAACTAAGTCCCTAAATGAAGCTGCGTGACCAGGAATGAGGCAACACAGGACCCAGGTGGACTCCAGATGAAAGGTTTTAAACAAACGTAGGACTTTAGCCTTTATTTCCTTTTCAAACCTGTAAGAATAATAAAGGATGGTTCAAGGGTCCATCGAACCAGTGATTCTTTGCAAGCCAAATAAAATTTTCACTGTCTAGAACACAGTTGTCTGTATCTAAACTAATTCTGCACAGTCTCTTTAAGGCCAAGAGAAAGAAATATGTTTACTTCTCCTCCTTGAACACTCCTATTCCCTCGCTGGCTGTCCCCGGTTCGAGCCCCCTAATCCTCCTCACGATTACTCTTTTTCTTCTTTCTTCCTTGCACAATCCCTTAACACTTTGCTGTCCTCTTCTTTCCCCTCATGGTACAAACATGTATGTAGCCTCTGTCATCTTAAAAATGCCTGATGCTACCCATGCTCCTCCCATTGCCCTTTCTCCCTTTTTCTCCTTTTTTTCTCCTTTTCTCTCAGGTCTCTGGATCTGCTTTGCCATCTCTCCCTGGTGTCCCTTTCCCCTAACTCTCTTCCAGATTGCCTCCCTCCGCTTCCCTCTCCTTGGACTCTGCTAAAGAACCACCTTCCAAGGACAGGAAGATTACAAATCTCCCTTACTTCTTCTTAAACTCAAAAACCAGTATGACTTCATCTTTTTTTAGACCACCAATTGCCTAATTTCCTTGCCAGGTTTTTTTGTTGTTGGTGGTGTTGTTGACCTTAGCTTTCAAGGCTTCATCGCCTTTTTTCTCCTCTCCACTCCCTACAGGGGAGGATGGGCCTTCAAGACACCCCTACATTACGTTTTCCGTAATGTAAGCAGCTTTGACATATCTTTACATTTGAGGACACCATCCCACTCAACTACCTCCTCATCCTCTCTCAAGTGCTTCCTAAAAACTCATGGCGTTCCTGGTGACAGGAAAAGAGTTCATCAAAGTGCTGGCACTGAATTGCTCTGCGAGTGAACCTCCTACGCCCTGGGATAAAAATAAACAACAACAGTCAGAAATATTGCTAAGAAACCATATGCTTCAGATTTTTGGCTATCACCAAAAGAACGGGAATTGCTGGTACTCTGGGTCCGGAAGAATCAAACCACACATAAAGTAAAAAAAAAAAAAACAATAAATCTTTCAGATAAGTTTGAAGTATAGACAATCTGATGAAGTGCGTTGGCTCTATTTTTTAATTCTTAGCAAACTACTGTAGATTGTTAAAGTGTCTGTTATGTTATTTTTCCTCCCAACTCAGAGCCCCAGACAGCTGGAGGTGTTTAAAGGAAAAAGTAATGTGCATTTTTTCCACAATATGCAGAATTCCTATTCTTATATTAGTTTTTATTCTTAGAAGCTCGAGCTGAAATTTGAGTTCCACTGCAATGCTCCCACTAATTGCCTTGAATAATTCAAATTTTACCACTCTCAAGGGCACAACTGGAGCCAGACTGTTATAAGCCATATTTGTTACTCTGGAGCCAACAAAATAAGTATGCTTTACGCTGTAGAGCACGCTGAGCTTAAGTTACATTATTTTGTTTGTTTCGAATTTAGACAAGTGAAAAAAATCACAGTGGATTGGCTTGTCAAAGGAGCCAACCAAGAAGCACAGAACAAGCCAAATTCTACTTTTAAAGCAGCAGGAATATGTCAAAATCACAGTGTAACCCTGAAAATTGTACTTTGCCGAACAAAATTAGAAGAGGCCTAAACTGTGGGATCTCTCTATTTTTGGCTCAAGAGAGAAATTCTGAAGCTGCTGATGATTTGAAATGGGTCCTGAAGAGAAGGAAGGAAATTAGAATTTTTTTTAACTTACAAAATTGTCTTGCCTGTGTAATAACACTGAGCATGACTGTCACTCTGAAGACATATTAGCTCATTTAGGTAATTAGTGTGAGCAGCATGTTTCCCTGCTTATTCCATTCAATTATAGGGTGCTCACTTTGTCATTACTGGAGTATCTTAATGTGACTTGTAATTAGTGTAATTACAATCCAATGTTAATTATATCTGCCACTTAGACATAATTTTATATAGTAATGGTCTTATTCTCAATAACCTTATTATGTTGTTTATTCAAACAGGAATTTAGCCTTCTTTCATGCGTCAAATATGGAGATTACAAAAAGTACTGCCTGTCATTTTTGTAGTTATGACTAGGGGATCTTTGCATTGCAAAATCATATTTGGGGCAATCAATGAATGGCGAAAACCAAATTATAGAGCCTGATTATTAGAGACATGCTGAACTAACAAAAATAATTTGCACAGGAGGCACATTAAGACATACTCTGGTTCA
Organism: Rissa tridactyla; assembly: GCF_028500815.1. Taxonomy (NCBI): domain Eukaryota; kingdom Metazoa; phylum Chordata; class Aves; order Charadriiformes; family Laridae; genus Rissa; species Rissa tridactyla. The sequence continues at coordinate 3,443,508 of NC_071472.1, read as the reverse complement.
TGAGTGCCGCACAGAGAGAGATCAGTGTCCATAAGTTAAGCAGAGAACGAGAGACTGCGATATACAGAGTATACGGGGTGGCGTACATACTTCTAGTGGTGGTATTGCTGCTTCTCTTACTTGCAGGGTAATAAAATAGCAAGACTAGATGTGCCAAATGACGTCCTGGTGAAAGCTTCTCAGTGGCAATGACACCTTTTAGCACGGGGCTCCTGCATGTGATAAGGGGTTTTATCTTTCCAACAGCATTATTGGGGGTACAGCCACACCGTGGGTTTAGTTCGGACGAGGAGAGGGGGTTTGCACCGCTCCTCCCCGCTCCCCGAGCTTTGCTTCACCTCGCAAGGTTGGGCTTCTTCTGCATGGAGCAAAACTGAACGGCGTGCCCCAGGAAAACCCCTGATGCCCTGGTCAAGGATGCTCTCCCATGGCACCAGACCATGACGGGTCAGAATAAAAAGCCACCAAACGGGGACCGCGGGTTCTCAGCACCATCTCGCTCCACAGATCTGCTCCCACTCGCTGCTACAGCCCCAAGCTCATCAGACAGTAAAGACAGAGTCGTTCTGTAAAACAAGGTTTTCTTGGAATTAGCCCCAGACTGGAATAAACTCCTTCTGGAAGTAGAGAGTGCTCCAGACCCAAATCACGCCCTACCCCATGCCCTCTTACCTGCTATCTCTAACATCCACGGTTACATACATTTAGATTAAAAACCCCTAAAATGGCCAGTGAAACCAATGCACGTATTTCTCCCTCCACAGAGGCCCTAAAGGCCAAGTAACACATGACAAATATTAGTCATGTTGTTTAATGCATGATGTTGAAGTGTGGCATAAGAACCGGAGGAGCAGAGAAGGGAATTTGGCAGCTCTCTGGGAGATGGAAACTGAGATCCTCCCTAATCCATGTCTTTTACTGAGAGCCTGAAAAGGGTTTCAAGCTTTGAGCTCGCTCTTCGGAGTCTAATGAATCATTCGGATTTCCATGGCTCAGGGTGATGTCCCAAGACAGCTGGCAGCTTTCTTTGAGCTTCAGAAAATCAAGAAGTTTCAAAATGAAAGCAGAGAGGCAGCGAAAATAAAAGTAAATCGGGGGCATGTATACCGAAGAATGGTGTTACCGCTAACCCAGCTGGATAACTGGGAAACATTCTCCAGTACTGAAGAGAGGCTTAAGGGGCAAAATCCTGTGTTGGGAGATCAGCCCTCTTCTTTGCTCTCTGCTGCTGAGAAGCCTTGCTCCCAGCTCCACGCGGTTCTCCACGCCGCCCGTCTCTGCCCGCTACCAGACACGCAATGCAAATTCAAAGGTTTGTTGTTCTTCATCTTCCCAGCCATCCCTTTTTGGAAAACACGAGTGCACAGGCACGTTCCCGCTTGAGCTACTGGAAGCAAATGCTGCTCCTGCCTTAGGCCCCTTTGAAAGGCAACGAAATTCTCTTGTTTTTCTCAGGGTCACGCACAGCTTTTGAACTCTTTTAGCAGCCTCACATGCAAGGCATCGCCTTAGCCCCTTTGTGTTTCTTCCACATAAAACGGAATTATTTTTACTACTAAATCTGTTGCATTAAGTGGATATGAAATCTGCTTAGACTTACTTTAAAACTGTCAGGCATCCTAGTATCACTCTATTGAAAAAAATAAATAAGATTTAAGATATTTATTGACATTTTTAAAATGGTTCAAAGGAAAAACAAAAATACTTTTGTTGTTGCTTCACCGGTTGCGCAGAACACATCTGGGTTATCACAACTCTATAATCTTATGGTTATTTTAACAAGACAGTTCCTTTTGTAGGAACTTCATGTATAAAAGTATCTCAAATATAACAAATAACTTAGTGCACAACATTGCTTATGTAGATACCTTGGTATTACGAAATCAAATATATCACTTGGTTATACAATAACTATAATCCATTCTTCATGCAATATAAATCTCACCGGTACTTCTGCATAAATAGTGATTTCTCACTGGCTGCCAATTAAATCACGTTTCTGCCAATAACGCTCAGTAAATAGACAGGCCTACCTGTTTTATTTGCCTTTTTTTTTTTTTTTTTTTAAATTCAAAGTCCACCTCCCAATAGCAGGCGGTGAATTTACAGTTCTCCAGTGATTAAAGTCACGCAGCCTTCAGTCCTGTGCATTATAACCCCACACCAGGACTGCTGTAATCGCCTCGAAAAGCACCGCCTGTTGCATTTTATTGCTTAAATACAGTCAGCAGGGGCATCTCTGGAATGTGCATGCAAACCAAGGCTGCTCAGGAACTGTTAACCGGCAGCTATCCTAACTCAGTTCTTCCACTTTCTTTGGTACCTGAAAGGACACAGCAGGAAGAGCAGGTTCGCTGCGTACGAAACATCTCTTGTCTCTTACCACCTGTCTGTCCTGCTAAAACGGCGCGAAGTTATGTGTGATAAGAGGTTAGCTCCCTACCTTTTAGTATTTTTTATAAACAAAGTACTGTTACAGGCTGCTACAGCTATAGGTGAACTATGCTGGAAAGTGAATTCAAGGTGACTGGAAAAAGGGAAGTCTGTACCAGCTCTTCACACATATTCTTAACCCTAGGACAGGCTGGGAGCTGGTGACACTTCCAGGAATCATTTCCTACCTGGATGTGCTTGTTTCCCTTGGAGACGTGAGGACTGACCACATAGGGGCCATTGCACCGGTTACGTTGCCTGCTCAGGAGGGATTTCCAAAGCAACCTCCAGGATGGGTTTCTGTCTTCCACGTAGCCCCCAGACAGCAGGGTTTGCCCACCCTGGAGTCACAGGAATCAGGCTGGAGAAGGCAGCCAAAGACGGCAGGGTCCATTCACCTCTCCAAGGAGGGATAAAGGTCCACCATGGTGCTTTTCAGAAAGGTTTGCTCCAATACTGTCCTGAGACTTCCAGGAAGGAACTCTTCACAGTCTCTGTAGGGAATTTATTCCAGTAGTTAACTACCTTAATATTAGAAAGTCTTCCCTGCTGCAATTTTTTGAGATCATTACTCTTCTTCTTTCACAAGGGGCATGGGGAACAGATTGCTTCTTGTCTTCTCACTGCAGCCTTCTCCATATTTGAAGACTGTGTTACTGTCATTGAGTGTCCTGAAGCTAGAGGAGAAAACAGTGCGCGGACTAGATGTGGGAAATATGCTCAGCCTCTTCATTCTTTAGGCTCTTCTCACTCATTCCTTAGGCTTCCCTCGTAGTCACCTTCTGCACCCTGTGGTCCTTATTTCAGCAAAGATTGCATTGCTTTGTCTCCTCAGGGCCACGATGGCTCCTGAGCCACCCATACCTCTGATCCCACAGCTATGTAAAACTAGAAATGGAGTATCATCAGCAGGACACCTAGGAAGGCATCAGCAAACACACTGAGAGCTACCAGGGAAGCTCCCAGGCAACCGGTGCAGTTACCTAGAGCACGACTGCAACTCTGAAGCTGGGCTACAATGAAGACAAATGATGGCTATGCTCCGTCCGTGGTCAGACACCCCGTCAAACAGCCTGCACCTAAGCACCGAGCTCCTGTCTTCTCGTACAGCTTCACAGCAACCATAACGCCAAGTCCCAAACAAGTGATGAATTATGTCAATTACTGTACTGCAGACATACAAGTCACACTAATGCGCAGCAAATACACCGCTCCTTTAATTACAGTTACAGACATGTACATTTGTTTTTCTTAGTAATTAAAATGTTCTATTGTACTTAATACTGTTATCTGTATTCTTTGGTTAAGTGCAATTTAATTTGCTTTCTTAAGAAAGCTGGGTATAATTTAAAATGAAGAATATACCTCTTTTGCTAATATTCTTCTCCTAATGCTATTGCTTCCCAGGACTGCAGATCTAGAACACAGTAACTTCTCCTGAGTTTGTTCACAAACTTTCTAGAGGGTAATGCTGTTCTAAAGCCCAAAAAAACATTTAATAGTGATCGGTTTAGGAAAATTTCCTGGTTGTTGAGGCACTTAATGCGATAAGTGAGGTACCTGAAGCATTTGCAAGGCAAAGGAGCTTTCGCCAGGAAAGCAGCGGTTGCACCAGGGTGCTCCCTCAGGTGCACTGCTCATAGCTGATGTGCTGCAATTAATTCAAGAACAGCTGAAGGAACTCCCCTTCAGCCCTCTAAGATGAAAAGTTCCCCTAGAAAAGGGGAAACATTTCAGGATATTCCACAGTTGAGAAAAAAAAGTCGTAGTGGTGATGGAAGCGGCTCAGCCCCACACCCGCCTGCACGGGGAACTGGAGACCCTTCTTACTCATAATTTCTTTACCGCAGGTCACAACCGCACGTGGGGAGGTGCAAATATAAATTCGCCCTGTCATTAATGCTATTATTATTTGCCTTGTCACGGCATAGAAAGAATTTCTTCCCTGTGGGAAATTATTATATTCCTTCTCTGCATACTGTCCCCTCTGCGGCCACAACCCGTCCAGAATGAGCTCGCCCAGGATGATCAAGAATGGAAAAAGTTACAGGAAGGAAAAGTATTTCAGCAGACACTCAGGGATGAAACACTGCAGACTGTAGTACTGACTACCATCCATCCCACACAAACCAGGAAGATATCCAGACCAAGAGCTTTCAACCACAGTTTGGCTGACTTGCATTTCTGGAGAAAAGAGCTTATTTTTGTAAACAGCATGAGCGAACAGCGGGCTCTTACAGACTCTCGAAGAAATGTCCTCGCTCGTGTTTGCTGTACATGGAACAATTCATTTCGAAACACGTTCTCCCCCGACGGCTTGCCCGCAGCAGACTTTCTCCATCTTACAATGTTACAGAAAGGGGGATATTGTGAAAGCGTTCACCAAGAGATGACCTGTTTTAATCTCAGCTGTCATTTCCAATACTGTTTAAGTTTACGCAGTCGCTCTAGGAAGGATGGAGCAATGTTTAAACATTATCCACCCCCTTCCTGCAAATTCTTATACTGTTTTTATTCTTTATCTCAAGCTGGAGAATCTCAAACTGAATCTGAGATCCTGTTCTCCCTGTATGACTCATGCACAGAGCACAGAAATAACACCAATATTCACTTAAGAGGTTATGCTCTGGTCCGGATTCACAAACTTTCATATTTTCTTAGTTCAAGAACTGGAATTTCCCCAGCCCACCTCTCATGCACTGGCTTGACTATGGAAATACTCTTCCAAAGCAGATTTTTGCTTAATATGAAACACAATGCTATTCAAACCCAAATACCGATATCAATATGATCTCATACCAAATGGATTCAGACATTATGTCAGAAACGAGCTATCTTGCAGGATAACCAACTTACAGACAGGGAAAGAGGCACCTCGCGCATCCGAAGAGCAAGTTCTGGAGAAGTTTCTCCTGGCCTTTGGCTGTGAGCTGGAGATCCACAGTGCATCATCTTCCCCTCCACCAGCTGCGCTTACAGTGCCCTGCATACACAGATCCCGCCCCGGTCTGCAGTGTTTTTCTCAGATTCAACAAAACTCAAACCTTGCAAAATAATAATAAACATCACAAAGCCTCATGGTAAAGAAATAGAAAACTGAGGGAGGAAGGCATTCCCGTTAATTCAGAATAAAACCTCTTCTTCCCGCAGAATGTATCTTAAAAAAACCACACAGTTAATGATTTAATTCTGCATTTGTAATGAGGTTAAAAGAAGCAAGTCTGGGTCACTACTATGAACATTTCACACTATTTTAATGACAAGAAGTTAAACTTTCAAATGGAAAATTTACAAACAGCATTAGGATATGTAACTCACGTAACTAATGGTTTCAAGTACCTAAAAATCTTTGCAAATCTCTTACAACATCCATTTTTAGCCAAACAGTTGGCAAGGGAATGTACTTCATTACCCAATCTTTTTCTCTGCACGTTGAGAAGCCAGTTTTCGTGCAGGTATCGTAGCTGCAAATGGTTAACAGGCCTTCATAACTTAAAACCATAAAAGAGGGACGATATCCCGCGTATATGATAGGTGTCAGCCCAGTGTAATATGAAGAACCTAAAGTGCTGCGCTGTGCTGTCCTTTACGCCAGTAGCTGCATTTCTGATGTGCCAACCAGCCTAGCCGGGCTTTGTATTTCATTAAAACCTTACCGTGTCCCCAGGGGACCGCAGCCCAAAATGCTCTGCCTACACCCACCGCCTTAACGCCACGCATTAGGGACGTGCGGCTCACCAGGATGGACCCTTTCCGAATACGCCGCGAGCGACTTACTCTTCCAGTTTTGCTTTTATGCCGAGATTTTCCTCGTCTCGTGTGCTTAAGCTCCAAGCAACTCATCTACATTTCTCCACGACAACTCCCCAACTCTTCCGAGAGTGCATCGCGGCAAATGCTATCATAGCCAAGGAAGAAAGCAGCACTCTGAATTTAAATCAGCGTAGTTTAAGCCCTTTAGCAAACAAGACCTCGGCTGCGGGCTCTCCTCTGCCTCGTTGCTTCCCAGCCACGGCCACCCTCACGTGAAAGGGCCCCTCCTGCCACGAGCCAACAGGATCCCTTCGACCCTGGGAACCCCTTTGCGCAGCTGGCGAATTTGCCCCCCTTGCTATTATTAAAACCTCAAGAAGAAAGGCACGGGCGCAGAATTCATTTCTATTTTGTTGGTTCTTTTTTTTTTTTTTCTTTTCCTGGCAAACAAAACACTGCCAGAATACTACATTGCTGCCGTACCCTAACCTAGGGTTTAACTCAGCCAACTGACACACACACAAATTACAACTTGTACTCTCAGCACCAGGATTTTAACATGTGCTAGTTAACCTCTCTTAAAAATTCTCCTGTTTTCCCTTGTGGCTGCAGGGACATATGTTTTCCCACAATGTGCAGCCGTGGTATAAAAGTAAGAGCCCTCCCAGTCTGCAGCCCATCCACCTGCACTGAATCCCTTTCTCTGTCCTAAGAGGAAGGGATAACATAATTATTATATATACAGTTATGTATAATTAATAATATAACAAAAGCTTTCTCCTCTGAAAAGCAAGTTAGATATCCAAGCTCTCTGTCAGGACACATAATATACTTTGTAAAGCACTTGGCAATATGTACAATTTCAATTTTCCAGCAGAGACCAAAACGAATTAGCAGCTTGTATTCCTCTGTGCTTTGATAATAATTTGCTTCCAGTTCTGTGTCGGTGATCAGGGTTAGTGTAATGAGGGGCAGGAAATAGTAACATCCTAATTAAACTGGGGTGTATAGGAAGTAAACCATAAATCAGCTAGTTAGCCGGAGCTCAGTGGGCAGTTTTCCTCCCATGTGCTGAAAAGAAATGAATTTTAAAAAAATAGTAATAAATTAAAGGCCAGAGTAGAAACAGAGAGAGAACTGCTTTGACCTGGATCGTATTTGCGCAAGTTCATTTTCAAATCTTTTCCGAGACTGCATGCTGTTACCGAGTACATACGGGTTCCCAGATGCCACAGAGACCAGTATATTCATCCCCAAACTTAAAGAGGTACTTTCTTGTTTGGGAGACCAAAAAAGACGACGCACAAGTTGCATTCTCCTTTATGAAATTAAGCTACCTTAAATTTACAACAAGCCCTTTACCTTTATGGATCAAGAAATAACTGGCCTCAGCAGCAATACAGGAGATACAAAACCTACAGCCAAGAACAGCAGCACCAGCAAAACTCCACTTTTTACTAAGTTCACCTGCAGCACTTATAGAAAAATACACTTACTATACAAAGTATGCCTCACCTGCACAAGGAACTCTCTGTACTCTCCTATAGTTACAGACAGAGCCCCCAGAGTGGAAGCAGCAGATGCTTATGGAAGGATTTTTTCTGCTGGCTTAGTAACATCAGCTTTTAGGAACATAAGCGAAGCAGACAAGAGCTCCTTGGTCAGGGTAACTGCAGCCACATCATAGACACGGTGACATCATCTAAAGGCATGAATTTTTCACAATGGGAGCAAACACAGCTACGCCAGCAAATCGTTGCAATGAGGCCGTGTTTCAGTCTCCTCCAGGGGAAACTGCACATGTCGATCAATGGCAGGGAGAGGAACAAACCCATAGTGCCAAAATTTTTCAGGAGAATCAATCCCTTGTATTTTGGGATTTCCATCTGCCTGGCTGGAGAAAATCTTATTATTTCCACAGGAAAGTTATCATGCGAGCCCCAGATCCAGAACTGTAAACGCGTTCATGCAGCACTTTTGGCAAACATATGTGCACCTTCAGGATCAGGACTTCATCATTGCCACATTCAGGCATCTCCCATATTGCCTCCAGTTATTACTCTTCTTGTTTTATGTGGATATAAACTTGCTTAGGTGGCTTGCATCAAAAATTGTGCCAAAATAACTGTCAATAGTATCAGTAGGAACAGCAACATCAATAGGAAGATCATAGATCTTCACAGTCATTCAAGACAAAAAAAAAAAAAGATATGTTTGAAAACAAATTGGACACATTCTCTCCTTCCACCACAGGAAGATCTTTTTTGGAACCTGCAGATCATTAAGGGGTTTTCCAGGTCAACTCAATAACCCCCATTTGACTCTGAGACCTACACAAGGACTGCTGTGCCCATGCCATTTCACAGCCATAACTGGTTTCTCTTCACCGTTACCTAAGCTTTCAGTCTTACCAACAAACAAAATCAGGTTTTGAAGCTACTTGAACATGAAAAAGAGCTAAGTGTCTCCAAGTAAGCACAAGAAGAGCTGAAATATCTCAAAGTCCAGGAGACCTCTGCAATGAAACTCCAGAAGCCCAATGTATCACTGCTCCACATGACAGAGATTGGGGATGATATCCTGAAAAAAATCCCCTGCTGTGCTGCATTAACATTAACTATCCAGCAGAGCGTTTGCCCTGATCTATCAGGGAGACAGTCTGAACTTAGCCTTCATCCATCATTTATCTGATATTAAGATCTATTTATTTCAAACCTGATTTTGTAGCTTCACGTATTACATGGTATTTCTTCCAAATAAATAGCATATCTGGTGGTAATAAATCCCCTGGGCTGCAGTCATTGGCACTGGCACAGCAGGTCTAATATCTGACGTAAATAATACATACAAGATGTTCTCTTAAATCAAGTGTTAGACCATGATATTAAGACTTCTGCCTGAGGGCTCTAAACCCCTATGTAATATTCATTATAATTACTTCATTAAGCCTGCTGCTTTAGTACCTTTACACTAAAGCAATATCACAGTAGGAATTTGAAGGAATCGCCTAATAACACTAAGGTGAGTCACGGTAGGGTCGGGACCTCTGTTTCTGAAGCATCCCAGTAAATGTCCCAGACAGATCTCAGTCCCAAAGAGCCGAAAACTTTGGGTTTCAGACCCCATCCATTCCATGAGGTTTAAGATCAGAGACTGATGGTGTGAAGTGCTGAACGTTCATTTCAAAAGGCTTCACGTTGAGCCAAGCACGGCTCCTGCAATGTGCTCCCAGCAGAGGCAGGAGGACTTACTCAAACAAAGCTATGCTGCTCACAGCTTCCCTGTCTCTTGTATTCAATTTGTGTTTTACAACATGCACAGGAAGAACATAACCGTAAAAGTTAAGACAAGTGACCACTTCCATGGCCTGTGTCATGCTGCCTGGGACACTGCTCATCCTAGACATCAGGAGTAACTGTACAACTCCAACAGCTCTCCTGGCTTGGCCAGACCTGGGGCGTATTGCCTGCATGAACGCTAGGAGCAAATAAAGCAGAGTTCCTGACTGCACATAATATTAACAGTGCATATTATTATTTCTTTTTCCTGTTTTGTTCCAAAAAATTTTATTTCTACGCAATCACCTTTTTAAACATGTCTTAGATCTGTGGGTAAGCTGACGCCATCCTTCAAAATGTGATATCACTTTTAAGGCAGTAAAATCAAAAGGATTAGATAATCCCTTATCTGATGGGAAATTCCTAAAATGTCTGCCGTCCGGCAGGCTGTGGGATTCTCAAAAGTAGGGCAGTCATGCCTAAGCAGTAGAGGTCTAACCACAGGTGGTAACATAGGTTCCCACGTTGTGAAACGGCACTTCTCCCAGCTGGTCTTGCCCTGAACCTCTTGTTAACCCAACAGGCTGAGACCTGGAAGTCACCATGATGTAAGTTTTGTGTTCAGATGGCTAAAAAAAAACCCATTAATGCTGTTTATAGAGAGTCCCATGTTTGTGACATTTTTTTTGCCCTCCTATGTCAGTTCAGTCCCTTGTCAGACAAGAGGGATCCTCCAGAGCTGAGGGAATGTTCTGAGGGATCTCGCTAGGAGTTATTCGCTCCCACCTGTCAGATACGTACCAGTACATAGAAAAAAAAATACAATTCTCATCATTCTTCTACCCCCAATATTAAACTGGAGAGGAAAAATGTGTTGGTCAGGAGAATTTGGACTACTACACAAATTCTTATATCAGCAAACTACCTGAGAACATTGGTTGGCAGAAGACATTGTTGGTATTTCCAACGCATTAAATGGCAGTGATGGCTCTGAACAGTATTTAGCCTTCAGCTAATGCAGATAATTTTAAGATGTAAAGCGTGCCTTTCCATAAGAAACCAACAGGAGTACCTACCTAATCTGCTTAAACTCTCCACAGGAGTCCTTATTTGCATACATATTTAAAGGTTTTTTGAAAACAGAGCCTTTATTCTGCCACAGCCCCGGTCAGGATTGGCACTCCATTGGCCCATGCTTCATTTATACAACAGTACGCAAACCTTTCCCTGCGGTTGTACCCTAAATGGCAAGTTACAGGTGATGAACACGGAAGACACAATGTAATACAGCATCTTATATACATTATCTAACTATAATTTTATTTTTTCCATTTCAGTTTTCGATCCTCTCTAACCTGGTTTTAGAAAAGCATTGTGCTGACATGGGATGAAGTTAAAATAAGAAGCATTAGTAGCCCCAGGGTTCAGCCCAAGACACAAAATGCCAGCCTGAAGAGCCACAGAGATATTTGGGAAGCCACCAGGTAAAGCCTGAACAAAAAGGCCTTCTCATAACGTGCAGCAATCAGCACAGAGGCCTGACCTTGTCTACAGTGATCTGCCCAAGCACAACATAAATGTTAACAAAAATACTTGTTTTAATTCCTTTTCAACACCACGCTCTTCTTCACAGCTCTCTTTCTAGGATCTTTGTGGCATTTCTTGAGTTATCACACACCAAGCTGTGTGGCACGGCTGACACACTGGAGGGAATGGATGCCATCCAGAGGGACCTGGACAGGCTGGAGAGGTGGGACTGTGCGAACCTCATGAAGTTGAACAAGGCCAAGTGCAAGGTCCTGCACGTGGGTCGGGGCAATCCCAAGCACAAATCCAGGCTGGGCGGAGAATGGCTGGAGAGCAGCCCTGAGGAGAAGGACTTGGGGGGGCTGGTGGATGAGAAGCTCAACACGAGCCGGCAACGTGCGCTGGCAGCCCAGAACCCCCTCGCAGCCTGGGCTCATCCCCAGCAGCGTGGGCAGCAGGGCCGGGGGGGGATTCTGCCCCTCTGCCCCGTTCTGTGAGACCCCCCTGCAGCGCTGCCTCCAGCTCTGGGGCACCAACAGCAGAAGGACACGGAGCTGTTGGAGCGGGGCCAGAGGAGGCCCCGGAGATGCTGGGAGGGCTGGAGCCCCTCTGCTGGGAGGACAGGCTGAGAGAGCTGGGGGGGTTTAGCCTGGAGAAGAGGAGGCTCCGCGGAGACCTTCCAGCCCCTTCCAGGCCCTCAAGGGGCTCCAGGAAAGCTGGGGAGGACTCTGGAGCAGGGAGGAGAGCCATGGGACGAGGGGGAAGGGTTTTACACTGCAAGAGGGGAGATTGAGATGAGATGTGAGGCAGAAATTGTTTGCTGTGAGGGCGGTGAGCCCCTGGCCCAGGTTGCCCAGAGAAGCTGTGGCTGCCCCATCCCTGGAGGGGTTCAAGGCCAGGTTGGACGGGGCTTGGAGCAACCTGGGCTGGTGGGAGGTGTCCCTGCCCAGGGCAGGGGGTTGGAACGAGATGGTCTTTAAGATCCCTTCCAACCCAAACCATTCTATGATTCTATGATATACCATGATGATGATATACCATGATATTCCATGATTCGTTGATTTTATCAGAGATTCGCCTCTTTAGGTCTGGCACATATCCCATCACTGAGCTTGAAAACTTTTCATCCTTAGCAATTTATACATATAAAATACATGCATGTACATATAAAAATAAATACAACATAAATAAACACACAATATAAATAAATACAATTATGGTACTGTTCTGAAAGATGAGCTTTTTCGTAATGCGCTGCAAAGTCTTATGAGTGTCTTATCGAAGTATGTTTTGAAAAAAAGTTAAATACTCAGCTCTGAACCAAGCTGTGTCAAACTTATTGCCACTCTAACAAAGGACTACTGTGAAACATAACTCTTCTGCGAAATATACTATAATTGTACTTTTTGAAAGCAATGTCAAATCATTGACATCGACTTGGTATTCTACGGTATGAGAAATGCAGAAAAGTTACAATATATGTAAGCCGTAAATTAGATCCTAATCCAAACTTATCACTCTGATAGTTGTTAGACAATTTGGGTGCGTGTTTAGTTCTGTGATTTTTCTATTCCTTTTTCAAGCTGTTTCATTTTTTTCCCCTCACATTTTCATAAACAGATTTTTCAGTAATCTTTATGATAAATTTCATTACAGTTACAACAAAATACAGTGAAAACAAATATAAAGATAAACTCATGCCAAGTCACAAATACAAACTTACCGAAGATTTATGAAGAGAAAGATCAGAGTTCGGCAGGTGAAATCCAGAATGCAGTATTTTGGGCAACGATTTACTAGTTGCCAAGCATATTCTTAAAGACAAACATCTGAAAAACAAAATTCACATCAGGTCAGAAGTGTGCAGTTATCTCATTTAGCATACTCACTGATCTTTCTTAAATTCGTCTCTTGTCTAATTGATGCTTTGTCATTCACAATACATGATGTAAGGAACAATCTGAGCTATGTCCCCATTAGTGAGTGCTGACAGCCATCGTGATCACCTTGCGAGAGCAAGACGGTCTCCAAGGTGCAAAGCTAAGGGCAGAAATGTGGACAGTCACACTCCCAGCCCAATCTAAAACTCAGGTAAACTTAATCCTTTGAAAGCTGGAGAAATCCAGAAGGATTCAGACTGAGCAGACATTGGCATGTGATGGGTTTACATACACAAATCCCTCCATGTGATAAAGGAAGATCTTAAAAGTGTCTCGTTAATCATCAGAAGATGTTTAATGTGTTCATTATCACCTACTTTGATGCTATTTCATAAAGCTACAACATAAAGTTTTCAGATGAATCCAGATGGAAATGAAAACATAACAACACTTATGTGCAAATATAGGAGAAAAAAGAAAGAAAAGCATATTTTCCAGTAAAAACAAGTTCTTGTTCTCTTGAGGATCCTCCCTCAACTGCCAAAACTATGACAACAAAAACTACTTTGGAGATAGATTTAAGCGAGATTTTTAAAAGATGTTTTGGGTGGCATTTTTCTTATTCTGCCATTCCTCATAAAGCCATGTAGCGTAATTAGCATGGGCCAAACACAAACACAAGTATGAAACCCAGCCTCTGTTTCCTGGGCTTTCTGATATCCTGCAACTTCTCAAATTGAGGATACATTTATTTACACAGCATATTTAAGGCTTGCCCAGCAAATGTACATAACATATTTACTCCTGCCCTGCAAACTACCCAACGTCTATGGGACGTGTTGAGAGTGCCACGCATGATGACGTCTTACTGGACTTGCTAGGTCTTACTGGAAGCTGGAGATGTCCTCCTTCTCCCTAGAAATCAGATTTCTGTCCTACCCTCAGGTTCCTCAGCGTTTCTGCACCTCACATGCACAACGTTCTACGTTGCGTCTCTCCTGAGATCATGAAGACAAAGTTTTAAGTCAAGAAACTGGAAATACTCTGACACCTTGGTTATTTTTTAATATTTGAAGTTTTAAAATTGGTGAGTGGAATGTGAAGTTACTTAGTGCATTAAAGACCAAATCCAGGCGGAAGTAGAACGGCGGACTGAGAGCAAGTGAGATGAGTAAAGGTGCCCATCAAATTCATTTATCACAGTTTCGCAAACTGTCCCATGAATCCCTCCTTAAATGACCGTGATGTTTGTGCCACAGATCTCTCCCACAGTTTTACTACACATTATGCACCTTTAACTGCTTGCTTTGCCTTCCCCCACCCGCTATTCGATCTCTGCCTTGACTACGTCTAACATTTGGAACATCTGAAGAGCTGCCAAATTTTTGAAGCAACCTATTTCCAGAAATGTTTCTTTACCACAAGATATGTAATTTCTCCCAAAACACTCCTCTGGAGCAAAGCCCAGGACTGGCAATATGTTACCCGGGATCAGTGAAAGGTTTACGTTTCAATACCTATTGCACCTGTCATGATAATACCAGGCATTTTCCACCCACGATGCAGGAGAGAATCCAAACTTCCTGTGGGATGTGCAAAACTAGCACTCAGCCTTGGGAGCCATCCAGGCATGGTTATCAGGAAGAGAAAAGCTATTTCTGCTGGCTTGCAGGAATTGATGGCACCATTTAATGTCTTGTCTTTATGTGCAAGTGCGTATAACCCAGTTTTTCCGCAGCTGCTGTGACGTAAATAAATTCAGTATTATCTCCATTTTACATTGTAGGATGTAATATAAATAGTACTGGAAACTTATGCTGGGCATAATTCAATATTTAAGACATTTACCCGTTTCAAGTAGCAGGCACCGATACAGCTGCCTAATACTTAAACAAAACATTTGACCTGCTGAAGAGAGAGAAAGGAGAAAAATATTATATACATATTCTGTAGATAGATCTCCCTCAGTAGGACAGTATTTCTGGAAATAATGTCACTGAATCAATTATTTTTTATCGTTGCAAACTGAGACTTCCCTTCGATGCCTCTTTTTGAATAGTACATCTATACTGTACTGATCAATAAATATTAGTATACGTGATACATGAAGAATCCCTGAAATATCTACAGTTAGGCACTTGCTTTACAGTACTGTCTACACTTGAATAGAACCTCTGTATGAAATCCTGAATTTTTGCACATCCTGTTGCCTAATCGGACAAAATCATTTGCTTCGTCTAAATTCACTAGAGTGAAAATGGATCTCTTGGTACCTATGCTTTTGGTTCAGGCTTTTCTCCTTAAGGTAGTAGCACTTCAGCTGCAGAGTGCAGTGAAACCCCACCATTCCCAGAAAAATCTCATCCACCCTTAGAAATACCTAACACACAAAAGTAGATACAAACTGATAGTTTTCTTCACGATAAATACAGCTATGGGCAGCAAAATGCCTTCTGTTTTGTTTCAGTAATAAATCACTTCCCTGACTTGAGTTACTAATGAGATTTTTAATCATGTGGATTGAACGTATCCTCAAGTTAATAAAAAAGCATGGCTTCCTCTTTATCTTTAATAAAAGATTTGTACACTGCTCAAATGATCAGTATTACATTTTTAAAGAACCTGAGATTGATGCTTTTCAATTCTCCTTCCTATTTTTCTATGCTTTTGTAATTCAAAGGTAATATAGGGTGTAGTTAATAATTCATCCGGTAATTTTAAGGCTTTTATTCAGAAACCTTTTGCCTATTGACTTAAGGATGTGCCATAAAACTATCCAGGTATTACTATTTTAGCAATTTGCAGACCTATACAGATGAAATCTCTGAATTTATGCGAGTCAGAATTCGTGTCTAAAAATCAGAGCACATCATTACAGCCTTGAAAGGGTACAGGGGGAGGAAATAGCTTTACAGGACTATTTCAACCAGTATATTTCATGTCTTCACACAGTTCTGATTTTTCGCCCTTGTTTGCAGGTTTATTCTTGATGGAGTTATTTTTGCAGTTGCCTAAGAGACAAAGGAGCTAGCTGCATTTTTTAAAAAGGTAAACTTCGCTGCACGAGTCCTGCGCTCCCCACCTGCACGAGATCCAAACCAAACCCACCGCTCTGGGAAAGCTCACGCGGACAAAAACCAGACTTTCCTATTCTCTTAACGAAACAGAATGGACTTGTTTGAGGTGAAAATGTCAAAACTGGTTACCAGTTAACACAACCCAAGTATCTGGGGCCTGTCAGTGTTTGATTCTTGAAAATGATTTTTTTTTTAATTTATTTTAACAAAATCTTGCTTTAACTTTTCATTTCCCTCAAGCAGGAATTTAAGCTGCTTCTTTCAGAGTTGCTCATCAGACTGTATTTTGCTATCTTCACCAAATACTCAATTAATAGCAGCCAAGCTTCAACATTTTTAAGTACAGCTTTTTTACCTACTTTAAAGACACAAAGCATTTTTCCCAGCGCGTGTCCTACTTTCACACATAGCTACTGCAAAGGCATCACCCATCTCACGCAAGGTTTCAGGTACTGCTACATAACAACTGTAGAGAGCAATGAAAATTGATAGTAGTTATTAATTCCACATCTAAGAAAGAAAATCGAGTTGCGCTGTGCACATAGCCATCATTTATTGCCATGACAAAGCTAATGGCACCACCTGTATTAGCCTTTCCCTGCGTATAAAACTAGGAGATCCTGCTGCCCGTTCCTCCAAGTTTGCCAAATGTTAGTGCTTTAGGTAAGGGATTTCGCCGTTATCCGGGGGACACAAGTTTTACCATCCCAAGGAAAATGGTGTCTTTATGAAGTAATAGTAACACTAAGTCGATTATATTTCATTTCAGGCCAGCTCTGAGCACATCCTTTGTGCCCCATCTAATGACCATCTCTGCTGGAGCAGCTCTGAACTCCTCTTCTTGGTTTGACTTCCAAGTCTCAAAAACCCCTGACTAAAGCTTACTGCCTCCATTCTCCACTCCAAGAACGCAAACTGCTGTCGGGTCCTTCAGTTCCCTCTGCAAGACAGGCAGCATATGTCACCTGCATTATTCAGAGTTTTACACAGCTTCTTTTCCATGGAGGTTTAAAAATGAATAGCAAAATGTGTATCAAAATCAAACCCTTTGCAACCATAATGATAATCACAAAATGAAGTAAACTCTAAAAGAAGACTAGGGTATGGATTATCTCTAAAGTAATGGGATAGCAACACAGTAAATTTACTACTTTTTAGATGGCCAGATCTGCAGGTATACTTTACACAGTCCCAAACAGCTGAGGACTTTTACAGATTATAGAATCACAGAATGGTTTGGGTTGGAAGGGACCTTAAAGCCATCCAGTGCCACCCCCTGCCCTGGGCAGGGACACCTCCCACCAGCCCAGGTTGCTCCAAGCCCCGTCCAACCTGGCCTCGAACCTCTCCAGGGATGGGGCAGCCACAGCTTCTCTGGGCAACCTGGGCCAGTTTCCAGATGAAAACTTTGACTCAGGAAATAGTCCAAGAGAAACAACGCTAAAAATATAGTTCTTATTATCTCAAGGAGCAGGAAAGCCAAAGCAAAGCACAATGAGAGGAGTCTCCTTTGTGCTCAGCTAAAATAATAAATACATGTACCTGGTAATGAGTGGTCTTCAAAATCCTGAGAGCATATCTAGGCTCACGCACTAGAGAGAGGATCAGAGAGTTCAGAGGAATATCATGGGGGCAAACAAAGTTTTCTAGCTACAAGACATTACGCCTCTTGGTCACCCATACACATCTCTACTCTCCTAAAAGAAATATCCCAGGAGGACCCAGACTTTCACAAGCACCCCAAGAAGGTCCATCCCTACAGGGACCCTCACTGGAGCTTCTGCCTCCTGCATTTCCATGACAAAGAGAGATAAATAAAGTGCTAAGACATTATGCAAAACTATCCTAATGATAATTCAGTACACAACAACAGCTAAGCGAGTAAGCCGTATACGCAGTGTAAGTATTAATGTTATGGTATTTGTTTATGTTCCCAGAGATGCAGACTCTGTGCAAGTGTTGAACATTATTAGAAGCAGCCCAGCCAACTGAGCAAACCCCAAATCCTGCCCCATCTAACATGTTAAAAAAAGAGCCCAAAGCTTTGAATGACTCCTAGCACTCAGTTTAGTAATGCCTGCCAGGAAAAAGGGAATTTCAGAGATGGCATACCATCAATTTTCTTCATTTGTGTCAGAAGTTGAGCAGCTGTCTTCTTACCAGACTGAAGTGGAGCCAAAAACCTTGTCAGGCAGCCGAAGAAAAAGCACTTCAGAGGAACTAATCTCAAAGACCCAAAAGTATGTATCACATTTTTGAACAGGCGTGTGTTAATATTACTACTACATTATCAATTGGCAATGTTTTGCAGAAGCAGTGGAAAGAAGACTGCTTGGTTTGTTTACACTGCTCGCTAAGGAAAAGCAAGATGCCACACATACTTGAACTCTGGAGTTTGTTTATTTATTTACTTATGGCCAGCAAAAGGGTTTTAGCGTTATCTTCCCCTAAGCTGGTGAGGAAAGTGAAATAAGATCCACCTCCACGGAAGAAAGAAGATGCACCTGGACTTTCTGTGGCAAATAGATCTCGATTCCAGCAACCTCTATCATTCCCCAGGCACTGCAGACACACCAGCAAGGGATAAATAATCCCATCGAGAGCCGCCTTTCAATCAGCTCATAGCTCCAGCAGCCACGGATTGGGACAGACTGGGAAAAACCAACTCACAATTTGTTTCTTCTTCAGTGTTGCTCCAGTAACCGTGTGCTGGGCTGAAGGATCCTCCAGGACAACCCTAAGAGAAACTTTGTACTTACCAGCACCAAGGATGCGATGAAGAAAGCAATCAAATTACAAGAGTTATTGTAGAAGGAGCTTTCCCAGGTGGGATTTACTACCATAAAACAGAGTTTGGACAAACTGAGAGCACTGTACTTATTGATCATCTTAATTCATCCCAGAAGGTAAGCCAGAGAAGGTGGTGGCCTCCTCCCAACGGTGTGTCACCATCCAAACCGCTGGGATGCCACCCATCCACTCACCAAAATTCATACTGGTGTCTGACCTCTCACGAAACGTGTTTTGTGATTACACAACCCTAAAAAGCCACAAATGCCCCCTCTGTGTGTGACAACTCCACTTGTGAAGCAGATATCAGTTGGCACAGGATGGCTGTTGGGGAAGACAGTGCCACCATGGGATTTGCTGCTCTCTCTTGGTGGGATGGGTGCTTCTTCACACCACATTTTAGAGCAGGAAGAGCTGGAATTTGCAGCCACAGCAGGGCATTGTTTAATTATCTTTTGATTATGCCGGATGAACCCGTCATTTGCCAACTGTATCGATATAGGTGCCATACAGAAGGACAGAATTAAAGTGAATAAATAAATTAATAAATCTATGTTCAAGATCCTACTTGGGCTAGCCATCTTCTTTCAGCCAGCTTTTCCCCGAAATGTTTATTTACTACACAGCTAGGCTTTTGGCAGCCTTCCCACTGCGAAATGTGCTGCCCAGATATTACAAAGTGAACTCCAATCCAAAAAGACTTTTTTCCTTACATCTCCCCTTCTTCCTCAGAGACATCCCTTTACTTCAGAACTGTGCCTTTAAGGCACAATTTTGCCCAGAATTTCTAGAAAACTCAGTTTGAGAGAGATGCATTTATAGACCATTGCTAAAAATGAGATTTCCTATGTGTTCTTCAGCAAAATACATTAAACAGACATTTTTGCTTCCTCCTTTTACCAAAGAAATGCTTCCTTACTTTTCCGAGGTCTATAAATGCAAACAAATTAATGTGCATGAAAAATCACTGGTGCTGTATTTTTAATGTGTTTAAATTAAAAATAATAATAATAATAATAATAAAAAATAAATCAACTGTATAATAGCTCAGCAAGATTCTGGCATCCTGGTATTGCTTGCTGGGGAGTGAGGTTTCCTTCGAGCTAAACACAAAAAAGCAAAGAATAGAAAATAATGATAATGTGAGCGCACGGCATTCCCCTATTTCAGTATATATATTCAACTGCTTCTCACAATGGCGTTCCAGTCATGATTAAGAGCTCTGGAAAAATCAAGAAACCTTAATGCAAACCAGTAAGAAAACTTTGTGCCTTAGATACTTTCGCTACGGTCCAGCAGAGATTCTCTGATTAGCATTTGCAGACCGTACTAAGCATATCTAACATAAAGGCAATACCTACTGCCCAGCTCTCAACAAACATTATCAAGCTGGAAATGCCTACTGACAAATTCACAAGCTGCAAATGTACAGTCATGAAATTCAATAGCCTCACAGCTGCACACTTGTAACTTGTGAATGCAGAAAAATGCCTGAATTGGCAGCAGGCTTTCTGGCAGATGATATCATTTTACAGATGACACTGTAGAGTCTGCCAGTTTGACGTTGAACTCTCCTCTTGCCTTTTTTTTTGTTGTTGTTGTTGTCGTCGTCGTCGTCGTCGTTTCATAGCTCTTTCGCTGAGATCTACTAGGATCACAGTGGCTGTTCTCATCAGAGTCTGCTATTTATTTTTCTGACTCTGCAAAGTGCTCAGCTCCGTTCCCTCGGCTCTGCTTATGTAGAGCTGATGTTGAACAGTGTTTATTTGGGGAAAAAAAAAACACTTTACCTTTTTCTACAGTATTTCAGATGCACAAAGTGCACCATTCCGTAGACGTGTCCTAGTTTTTTTCCCCTATTCAGAACAGGGCTGGATTTCACTGGCGGTGACCGCCCTGCATAAATAGTTGAAATGATTGTGCCTTGATATTTGTAATCTGCATATTTTCAGAGCACTCAGAGAGAAGGAACCATTCCTCAGAACAGAAAAACGGCCTCTACGCCACCTGCGGTGATGTCCGCTCAGGCCATTAAGTGCCAAGCTGGCCCGATTCCATCCGAAGCTTGCTGACATAGGAGGCCCATCAAAAAAATAGCTCAGGAATAAATTTTAGTCTATTTTCTATTATTTTTTTCCCCCCTCTGTTCCCTGTGCAATCATCGCTGAAATGTTTGACCGGGATCTGTGACCAGATCCAAGCGAGACGCAAAAGCAGGGCACCCCTGCAATGAAGTGGTTCTTTGTACCTTGAAGTCACGCTATACAGCGAAGAAATTCCTAAAAAGCCAGTAAGCTGACATCCTGGGCTCTCTGGGGTTTTTTAATGCAGTTCAACTCTCAGGTTTTGTCTGCCTGTGCCGTGCTTCTCTGGCTGCCCCGTCCTGCTGGAAGGGGTGATCTCTGCACCTCCGCGGTTTGCACCCTTCGAAAGGTCACATCCCTGCGTAACTTAATGTCTCGAATTATCACAACGCGCGAAGCGAGCACTTCAGCAGGACTGCATCAAACTCGCCTGAAAAAGCCAAATTTTAAGACATCCCACCAAAGGTTCAATGCGCCTTGGTCCACCACTGAACACAGAGGTTCTCCTTTCGGTAAACTTGTGCACTTAACAAAATAAAGTACAGGAACTGAAAAAAAAAAAACCCACCCAAACCAACACAAACATATAGGTGTGGGTAATCTCCAAACAAGGTGAGAGAAAAATCCGCTTTATTTATCCTGGTTACTTGACTGATGCGGCTCAAAAAGGTGTCTGAGGTTTCAGAGGAGGCTCTGCGCCGCGGTTATTAGGGCTAGCCAAACTCTTTGCATCTATTCTCCCAGATGCTTCTTCACGTAGTCTGAACCATAAAAATCCCACGAGCCGCAGTGGCCTCTTTTTTCAACAGAACTGAGAGCAGTTTCCCTGGTTTACACCAATGCTACTCTCCTCTGAACTCAGTAAAACAGCAGCAACCCTCCAGTAACCTACACGCAAACGATCGGGACTTTATCTACGGCTATTATTTTGCTTTACATATTCATGCTCAAGAAGTACTGTGCAAAAATCTCCAGCCTGCAGTGATGTATATACCTGATGTATTTATTATGCCACAAAAATGTAATATATTACTGGCATGTTAGCAAAGGTTGATTGTGATATTAACTGGTCTCCCCGTTGTCCTGGTTTGAGGTAAAACAGAACCAATTTTCTTTTCAAATTTTCTTTTCATTAATTTCTTAACTTCAGTTAAGAAAGGTCTCGTACATTTAAAGCTGCCTTTAGTCATTAGATCTTGGGCCCCACTTCTTAAAGCATTTGGCACCCAATAGCTTCCACTAGTCCGCTTAGGAAAAAAAAAAAAGTAGAATTTTTCCTTAAAAAACAGACTCCTTATATGAAGAATTAAATATTATTTACTGTGTTCTTTGAAGAACAGACACCATCCCCTTGAAAAAAAGTTCAAATTCTGGGAGCTTCTATAATACCTTTAACAGTTGGAATCATCCACAAAGTATTTTCACCAGAAGCCTTCAGGTTATTGCTGACGGTAAGAAATGGAGAGGAAGGAAAAATTATCTGGACTCCCAAAATAACACGCTCTCTTTTGATGTCTCTTATTTTTTGAGGGAGAAAGCAAATTGCTCTGCAATACATTAGCACGAACCACGGCACCAAATTCGCACTGGGAGCAACGATTAGGGGTGATTTCCTGCCCGACGCTTGCTTAGCTGCAAGAGAGAACAGGGAGTGCAGGGAGAGGTGGATGGGGAAAAGCCAAGGAAATGTTTCCCTCTTTGCCCTGCTCTCTGCACCAAAAGGAAGAACAGGCCAGAACCTACAGAAATATTGACAAAGCTAATAGTTAACCTAAACCAGTCTCATTTTTTTCCTATTATTCTGAATGGGCAAGAATCACCCTTCACAGCATCTTCCTCACCCTTCTTTTGGATTTTGATGTTCTTGACTAGGATGGAAAAATTTTCCTTGAAAGTGGGTTGAAAATATACACGATAAGCATTTGCTTAACCAGAGCTTACGGCCCAAACCAGAGAACAGTTCATTCCTACCCTATTTCTTAAGACGGCAAATACACAGAAGCATTACTTCTCCCCCTCCCTTTTTATCTTTTTTGAGAATTGTTGCACAATCTGCTGTGTCACAGGATTTCAGCACAGAGAGTATTCACCAACTTTTAAGGCTTGGGTTTTTTTATTCACCCTAAAAGCTTCAGCTTTCCCTGCAAACTTTGTACGTCATCCTCATCAAATCATACACAGAAATGGGCATGAAGTGCTTTGTTTACTCGTAACTTGGCAGAGCCACAAGAAAGAACAGAATGTAAAGAATGAACTCCCTTTGCAAAAGTCATTCATATCGAAACAAAAGCCTTTACCTTCCTGAAACAGCTTTTCTAAGCAGGCCTCATCTATTTCTGAATTGCCCGGCATTACAGTGTCCTCTCAGAAAACCGAGAAACATTTGAAAGCCAATCTAAAACCAGAAGGAATGAGAAAGTTCTCCTGGATCTGCTTTTTCATTAAAAAAGCATTAAGAAAATATGGGCTTTTCAACACTGCAATCTGAACAAGCAACCGCTTTTCATGTAACATGTAGAAACCTGCTGAATTCAGACTTCTTCCAACTTCCCCTCGGCTGCAGCAGCTGGATAGATTTGTTTCCACCTGCTTTTATCATTTGTCATTACTGAGGTATGCTTCAGAAAGCCAATTTAGCTCTAAACTGTCAGTTTTGCTGAAGCCAGAACAATTCATTTTTATGATTTGATCACATCCTACCAAGTGTTTCATGGTCCTTTAATTCCCAGCTCCTCACACCTCTGCCCCCAAAGTGAATATAGGTGTCGTTTGGGGTTTTTTAAACCAAAATGCCCTTTACAAAAGCCCCCGAAGTGGTTGATCCTACGCCCGTGCCCCACCGTTTGCTCCAGGAGGTGCAACCTTCTGTGGTCACCAGAGAAGAGACCATCCAAACGTGGCCACGGATAGCAAAAGGCTTCTGAAACACATTAAGGTCTTATTAAAAATGTTAAAAACCTCTCCTCTAAAACCCTATCGAAGGCTGGCTGCGTCCATCTCCTGTGCCGGTGTTGGAAGTAAGGCTGCCGATACACCTTCTCCCATTCCCCCAGAATTTCAGGGCGTTAGGAGGGAGTGGGTGTGGGAAGGGATCTCAAGTACAAGAAAATATGATTATCAAGTCTAAAAAGAGCACGTCATAAAATGAAGAAGTATAAGACTATTTTTAAAGCAATTATTTTGTTTTCGAGATTAAAACGTGCTGCAGTATCCCCCTCCACTTGGCATTCCAGAGGAGGTGTTGCATTTAGCTAGCAAAATTAATTCACTCGAATAAAAGAAAACTGAAACACTGGAAGCAAAACAGAAAAGCATGAGATGAGAATTTTCTTTCCTATATTTCGGATGGGGAAGAAAATATGTGTTCCAAAACTTGATTAACTCCAAGGCCCGGTTCTGCAATAGCAACCACAATGATTCACTGCGACGGCTCATGGGCATAAACTGCCTCCGGTACCACTGCAGGGGCAGGACATAAATGTGTGAGTTCGGAGGAATCTCTTAACCAGACTATCTGCATAATTTATCTGTAGATATTTTGAAGGTTTACAAAACTCTCCAAGAAGTTAGAAAGATTTAGGAACTTTTGAAAAATGTGACCTGTTACGTAAACCTGTATTTTAAGAAGTGAACTAGAGACAGGAGGAAGGATCACAGGGGTTGGACACCTAACCAGCTGTCCCAATTCGGCTGAGCTGTTTTAGCTGTCAGTGTGTGAATTCTTAATGTGTGATGATTATAAAGTACGGAGAGATAGTTCAGCTCTCTCATTTGAATTACTTTGCCTTTGCCTCAGAGCAACAGCACATACATGGGCTGCTACCCCAAAGCTAACGCCGATGACTTCTACTCCTGAGACCCACACCTCTAAGCCACTTGGAAAGCTTAGACCTCAGAATATCTATTTCTTAAGATCTAAAGTGATAAAATTATGCTTATCCTAGGCTCAAATTTTCCTGACACCTTCACTAATTACACAATATAATGAAATCCCAGCAGCACTGAAATAATTGTTCCAGCAGGAACTCAGCCAGCGAAACACCTATGGAAGCTTCTTTCTACTCATTCATCACTATGGGAAGCAATCTCACAGTCCTCTCCAAAAATCCCTTCAAACAGATGTCTTGCAGCATATCAAGACGTTATCAAATTCAGACTTGGGAGTGTGCATGTTCCAAAATCCAAAAGCCCTCCAAGGGAGGTGCTTTGCCTGACACACCTTATCATCCATAGAAAAGAGAGAGGGATCCAGGGTGGGCACCTTCAGTGAGATAGGAAGGCATGGGGAAAAGCAGCTATTTGGCCTGTCCAAGGCCAGGTATGACCAAAAACCACCTTAAACCTAGGTAATACCATAACAGCTATCTAGAGATGAAACATCAGGGAAGATACAGCTCAGACGGAGCTGCAGGGTGATTTCTGTATGATCTCCAAGCTGAGATCATGGATGCTCCATGTCGCTACTCTCATTTGGTAGCCTGACCTGGTCACTCAAAGTGCCCATACTGAGAGCATCCAGGACACATGACCCAGTCCTGGAGCTGGATGTGCATAACGAATGATCACAGCAGCCACTGATCGGGCACCCACGTCCCCAGCAGCTCTGGCTGAGCACGCAGCAGTTGGCACGGGGGCCACCAGCAGCCGTCTCCTTCCAAGGACACATGCACCATGCTCCTAGAGAATGGGCGCCCATATCTATTACCAGGCAATACTAAGATAGGTTCTCAGCTTTCCCAAGAAAATATTTTCAACTGGGATGGATTTCTACTGTTTTAAAACTAACATTAGCAAATGTGACTGCGCGGTGCACAGATCTGTCAAATTTGTTCTCAGCTGCAATCCTGAAACATATCATTATCGTGTGCTGTGTGAGCAAAGCTGGGCTTGGCTTTCATGTGACTGAGCTCTAAATTAGTTTATGGATAATGTTCCTTTACTATGTGTTCCATCTTTCACTCCATCTTATCTTAATGAGTACTTAACCTCTTTAAAATAGGTTACTGCCAGAGAGACTAAATACAGAGTATTAAAGTCCCTGAGAAAACCACAGGAACGAATGTCCCCGCTCAGGTAGCTCTGCCCTCCTTGAACACAGCTCCTGTAGGGTGAAGTCTGCAGAGTTTTCAACTGCAGTGGGAAAAAATAATTTCATTTTAAAACCCATTTCTGATGGTGAGGTAGCACTACTTTTTTACAAATACATGTGGAAAAGTATAGTCTGAAAAGTAGACCTTTCTTCTGGAAAACTCCATGGTTCCTGCACTTGAAACCTCAGCATTTTGGGTCTGGATACCTTCTATAAAATCACAGAATCACAGAATGTTTGAGTCAGAAGGGACCTTCAAAGCTCATCTACTCCAGTCCCCTGCCCTGGGCAGGGACACCTCCCACCAGCCCAGGTTGCTCCAAGCCCCGTCCAACCTGGCCTTGAACCCCTCCAGGGATGGGGCAGCCACAGCTTCTCTGGGCAACCTGGGCCAGGGGCTCACCGCCCTCACAGCAAAAAATTTCTGCCTCACATCTCATCTCAATCTTCCTGCTTTCAGTTGAAAACCCTTCCCCCTCGTCCTATTGCTCCACTCCCTGATCCAGAGTCCCTCCCCAGCTTTCCTGTCACTACAGACCTTGGTAAAACGTCTTTCTTGTAAGACCCCTTTATGTCTTGAAAGACCACAATAATATCTCCCCAGAACCTTCTTGTGCATGTGCATGCTTAGAACCTTTTAAAAAAGAAAATTCTACTTTAAAAAAGTAGTGGCATGAGATCATTGACTGAATCCTAGCTATAACCCGGAACAACCCCTCTCACCAGTTACTTCTGCTGGAAGGACATAAATCTCAAGAAACACCATCCTGCTTGGCCCAAAAGTCCCCCAGGTACCTTGCAGGCTGCCCCCAAGCGCAGGCAGAGATGCCGCGGGCGTTCCCGCAGCAGGCAGGGAGCGGGTGATCCCCGCTGGGGTCCAGCGCAGCCCACACCGCAATTAACACATTGCAACAGGAGCAGCCGCTCTGCAGACTGCAATGGAAGCAGCCTCCATATTAAAATGCAGCCGGAGCTGCAGCACGCGTTATATAAAATAATTATATCATTTAATCCCCTCATATCCCTGGATAAAACTCCTATTTGAGAAGCCGAGGAGCAGGCGACGGACCAGCCGGTTCATTGGATTCGTGCCACTCCAGCACCAACTTGTAAAACTTTTGAGAAGAAAGACAGCAAAGAAGGTGTGCAACTCTAGACTTCCTTCGTGAGGATGCCAAACCAGGTGCAACTCCCACTCTGGGCGCATTTAATGTGAGTGTGTCGCTGTATTAGAAAAATAAAATAAATCTCCTTTTAAAATCCCTACTTACTTCTGCTTCTCAGCTGGCCTCTAATTCATGTCGGGAATTGCAAGAAGAAGTGGGGGATGGACAAACTATCCCCCACACCCTGTCTCCTCAGGAAATGCACTGTCGTGTGGAATTAATTACTTACCTTTTTTTTTTTTTTTTTCAAAATGCACATAATTTCAAGTTCATGGTCCAACATCTCTGATTCATAGTAATAAAGGTTGCACAACAGCAGAACTGTGTAGAACAAAGGTTAATTTGAGGCTACAATGCCCTTCCTAATGAAACACAACTGGAAACACGTGCTGGGTTCAGAGACAGCAGATACCTGCGGCACTATTGATCTGGAATTTCTGATTCAAGATCTAGAAATCCGGAGCGTTTCGACAGGAGTAAGAGGAGGCAGAGAGAGAAAGCAAAGAGCGAGTCAAACCCTGCAGTTTCTGGCCTGTGATTCTCTTGAGATTTTCCAGGCTAATCCTTCTGTGTCACATAGCAGCTTTCTGACACCTACACCTTCTTCACTTAAACGGCGGAGTTTTTAGGTGAAAAAAATTTCCAAAAAACCCAAAGATCGGAACACAGGTCTCTGCGCCAGCCTCAGACACTCAGCAACCGGAGCTAGCTCTTTCCCTTACTCCAGAACTAGAAGACAGTTTTAAAATAACACTCTTTAACTGCCAGGGTTTGGGCTTTTTTAATATATTTTGGGATTCTCTTTCAAAGTGGCGAGGCCGGGAAGTGTCCTCTTTCGCTTCAGCTCAGACGGAGAGCCTGACGCACTCGCGGGGCTGCGGCTTTGGGAAGAATACCATATATGACGAGACTCCGAACAACACTCTGAGATCTGGCAGCCACAAGATCATGCTCGAAAACATAAATGAAGCAAGAAAAAAAGCCACAGAGGAGCAGAGGAAAGGACGGAAAAGTGACAGGAGAGTAAAGAAATGGCATTTTCCAGCCATGAAAAATTACTACCGAGGTCAAAACTAAAGCTGTTCCAGGAGTTTCTGATTAAATTCTGCTTTGTTCAAAAACGCTGACGTGCTGTAATCAAAATGATTTGGGGAACATATCAATCTGATAGGACTTGTTCCCGTTGGGTCATTTGCCTACTCGTTTTACTAGAAACCTTGGCTCCTAGACAGCCGCTCAGATGGGCTATTGGGAACGCCAGATTCCCAGGCTCCCCAGAATCTCAGTATTAAAAGAAATTAATTATTGATACAAGCCTACGTTATGCATGTTTGCCTTATCAAATTATCTGTAGCTGTGCCTGTAGCATGGGTGTAGCACATCTGATATGCTTTAATGATGCAAAAATCTCATTGCAGTGGCAGGGAAGCCAAGCTCTGTGCTCCCTCTCGCTCAAAATGTGAAAATAAGGAGAGAAATAAGAAGTGCAATGCTTCCCTCCAAACATTTTTAAACAGTTAAAGCTTCCCCGTTCCTATTAGGCGACTCATTCGAGCCAAGAACTCTGTCTGCTGCTATGAATGCTTACTTTGTAGTATAACGCATTTACACGGTGAAATCGTAATATCCTGGGCATTTGGAGCTGTATTATGCTATAAAAACGAAGGCCAGCTCCCTCCAGCTATTCCATTTTGGGGCTGGCATTCCACCTATGGAGTTCTGCAGCTTTCCTGGGCCGGGCGGGATGCGCGGCGGGACGAGCGGCGGCCGCAGCGCAGGGGATGCGCGTTCTGCATTCTGCACCAAAGCCATTAGGTGGTGCTTGAAACAGAAGATTGCAAGAAAGAAAAGCAAGATTTTGTCTGCAGCCGGCTTAATAAATATTTTATTCTAGCAATTAAAAAAAAAAAAAAAAAAAAGAAGTTTAAAAAAAAAAAAAAGGCAGCTTGTTCTAGGATTCAGTTTAAAAATCTACCTGATTTCCAGGCCTTGGCAGAGCTGAGTAATTAAATAAATAAATAGTCAACTCTTCCTCCTGCCTCAAGCATCTCCGCTGACACACACACACTCCTTTAAATAAGGCTCTGGTACTTCAGTGCTCAGCCAAACTTCTGCTCATCATGCCCTAGATCTCTATCTCTCTGCTAGGTTGATAACTGGATTTCCAGTAAGTTTTGAGTCAGAGATTGAAATACTATTTAATGTACCAGCTCCAACAGGGGTTTCCAGGAAAAACTGTCCGAGGGCAGAGCGGCACGAATACTATTTTACATAAGGAAGATCTCACTGGCAGTTAGGAAGAAGTCCTGCTTCGGCATGGAAAAGCAATAGCTTACTCCCTTTTCCCTTCTTCAGCAAACACCTACGGGCAGTCCGATTCACAAAATGCTCTCCTCAGATATATTTCTAAATTTTCATGGCTTCCCTTTATCATTACATTCATGGAAACTGCCTTGTGATAAGCACTAAGAGGCCATCAATTCAATAATTGCCTCCTACCAGAGACAGCACACAACCCTCCTTCTCTAACCTTGGGCTCCCGTTTTGTTACTCTGTTTTTCCTCCCTTAACCAACCCTTCAGTCATTGGCGTTCCCCTCTCTTGCGATGACTTGTAAATATCTCATGCCACTTTACCCTCCGTCTTCCCAAGTTCAGCAAAAAATCCTCCAACGCTTTTGTTGTGAAGGTTGGAAGAGCCCCAAAGAGCTGTGCTAGAAATGACCACCGGTTTGGTCCAGCCTCATGCCGCATCCCTCATGGCAAGGGATAAGGATGCTCAGGGAGCACATGGAGCACAGGGACCCTCTCCTCGAGTGTCCCTCCAGCCATGCCAGCAGCCAGCCTGGGGACTGCCTGAGCGATCCGCTATACCCCCATCATCACATTTATTAGCCACAAATAAACTCAAACTTTGTCTCACCCTTTAGACAACTCCTGACTTCCACCGTCCCCCTGTCGCGCTGAGATCCACGGTTCAATTATACCCTGTGAGAATAAGCATTCCTTTTATTTCGTTTTAACCAACTACCTTATAATTCCGTTCTTGCATTACTGAATTATCATGAAATAGTGAATAATCATTCTGTGTGCCACCCTTTGGTTTTATAGCAACTATATTTTAACCCCCCTCACAGCAAAAGACAAAATGGCTGAAGGTTAAAAGTAATCATAATAATAATAATAATAATAATAATCCTCCAGTAACTGTTTATGAAGCTATTTAGAAACCGACAATTTGCTTACATACTGCACGGAATGATAAAAAAATAAATACAGAGAAATCCGAAGTTAAGTACTGTGCTGAACAAAGGAAGAACTTGTCTTGTCCCGTTTGTATGAGGACTGGGAGTTCATAAATCCCAGGAAGTGGAGTAAGCAGCTTTCTCACCTCTTCAGAACCATCTTCAATACCAGGAGGTGGGAGGTGGTTGGACAAAAGATATAACGGGAGGCAGCTGATCCGTTTTAAAGCCTCTCTCTCTTTTAGGCTCGAGATTTCACATAAACATTTCTTTAAATGCATACATCTATGTACCAAAACTAACATTTGAGAAGCTTCCAAAACTTGGCTTTTAATTAAACCCATGAAAGTATAACGCTCACAGCGAATAAGTATCAAAAATAGAGACAAAACTGAGAAAATATGCAGGCATTTTTCTTGGGTTTTGTCAGGCACTGCAAAGACAATTAAGTTTCTTTTCTTCACTATACATATAATACTCAGAAGTGAAAGCTTAATTAACTTGTCAGAAACTATGGCATCTCTTTTCTTGAGCTGCTGAACCCACCTTCCCAAAAGACTTGAAGGGAAAATAAAAAAACTAAACGCTCTAGCTGAAATACCTGCTCATGCATGACATTCCTGTCCTGTAACACCGTTTGTCTGTCATTACCAGAGGCTTTTTTATCCATCTGGGTGAGCACACGCTTTTTCCCATTTGTCTGGGAACGTCTCGGCACAGAACTGCAGTTGCTCCGAGATGACGGACGTTGTGCCGAAGGAGTAAGACACAGCGGCACTAATTACATCCTACGTTTATCAGGCAAAACGTCCAAGTTCCAGTAAAATATCTTTGATCACGCAGCTTTTCGTGCCCATCGAAGGCCCTGAGCTGCCCTGTGAGGGGCCGTTGTGAAAGCAAAACTTTTTTTTTTTTTACCCCTAAATACAATTTCCCTGCTTCGCTGGGGGGATGGAGCGGGTTCCGGATGCATGGAGAAGCAGAGCCCAGAAAGCGAGGAGAACTATTTGTGCGGTGGGGCCTGGGACTGCGCTCTGCTCTGCTGGCCGGCCTCTGGCTTTTTGGAGATATTTCGCATTTCTTCTCACTGAGTCCAGGGGCAGCTGTGGCCAATAAGTCCCTGTCAGCAAGCGCTGCCTGGAATCCTGCTCCCAGCAGCTGGAAGAGCCGCCGCAGCCCCACGGCGACTCCTGACCCTGCTTCCAAGAACCGGGAGGGTTTTAAATGAGTGTTTTGGGGAGAAGCGTGGGCTCAGCCTTTCCCCTGCCAGACCGATCCCCTGCAACAACGGAGAGAAGGCCCTGAGTTTAGCAAAGGTTAACAAACCTAACATTAACACTTAAATTTGGCCCACGTAATAAGTGGCTTTCACATTTTTCATGTCTTTTGTTTTTTTTTAATACAGTCTTTCATCCTGAGCTCACTTAAGTCTGAAAAATATTGTACTTTATCCTCCTGTAATCTCCTCTCCAAGATATGCATGTTTAAACAAAGTGCAAAGGTCCAGGTGCTTTACTGCATTAGTAATGACCCGACATCTCTCCTTTAATAATGCAACGCAGAACAGAGCACAGCAGTTTTTTGCTTTCTCATTTTAAAAATGTATTAAAACTTTTCTCTGCGGGGCCAGGTGACAGTGCGAGGGAGTAGAAATTGGTGTTTTTTTCATGACAGAAAATATTGCTGAGGCATCCAAGGGATAATTTTTCACCTCCCATAGAAATCGCTATCTTTTCTTCCCTACTAACTTTGCTACTGTCTTTCCAGCACTACATCAGATTTTAGTGAGCTCCGGGATTTGGTGGATGCAACTCTCTGCTCAACAGTCCCGAAGCCCGTGCGAGTAATTCCGAGCCCATGCAATCCTACCTAACGCATGATATTGAGAACCCCTCTTCAATTCTGATGGATATTAAAAACAAACACCCACAATTCTCAACCACTCAACGCGAATTCATGCTGCAGGTCTTTCTTTTTTCTTACAAATAAAAGTAAATTAAGGTTTCACGTTTTCCCCGTGACAGAGCGCTCCAGAGACTCGCACAGACCCAACCCGCGAGTTTTCGGAGCAATCGTCATTAAGGTATTTCCCTTGATACAAAAGGAAGCTTTTCTGTAATGTATCATTATATTACCAGGCCTCTTTGGGCAGTCCTGGTGACAAAAGATACGGTATCCTATCAGAGAACACACGTTATAAGCCCCTGTTATTTCATATCTACAATGGATGGTAGTTCTTTGGTTAGACATACAGCAGCTCACAGCTCTGGCTTTGGAGATACCTGGTTCAGGTCTCCACACACCAGCCAGGACAGGAGCAGCCGATGAACACTGGCGACATGACTGAATTTATCAGCTTAAACCAAAACCTGTCAATGGGATGAACTTATCGCTGGAGACTCAGCAGCAATAAAAGATACGGGCCAGACCCCAGCAACAGGAGCTGCCACGAGGAGCAACTCTGGAAGGCGGAAGGTCCCCCAGGAAAAAGGCACCTCCTTCATCTCCCATGCACGGGCTTCAGATGGAAAAGCTGCCGCCGTGCCTTTCCTACACACACAGCAAGCCACACCTTTCTACACTGTCATTTTATCTGTTATCTGCAAAATCCAAACAGAAAAACGAGCCGGCTTCCCGGATGAGCATAAACACTAAGCCCTGGATGTTAGCGGGGAATTTTTCCCCCGCTCGTAGCTAGCATTGGGCAATAATCCTTCTCCCCATAACAGATTTAGATTAGTAATGCTGGCAGTATTAAAAGGGGCCTTTTGAGCTGGGAAACATGTGCTGGTAGTCTGGGAAGGGTGTTTACAACATGTGTTTTGCAGGTATTAATGCTCATGAGGCAGGGTGGTTCGTAAAGGCATAATGCGTCCTGCCGTTTCCCCAGGGCCACCGCTCTCCTCCCCACCTCGCCGTCCCTTCCCGCTCTCCAGAGGCACAACTGAATTCTTAATTGTTCTGCTACAGGTATGGGCGAAGCCATAAAATACACCAGTTGGGACACAATTAGCGCTCTAAAAGACGGGAAAACCACATCTGGCAAACAAGTGTGGGAGCCCAGGGAGCCCTTTTTCAAAACCGAACTCTCCGAGGGGGAGAAATATGTTCGTAAGCATGTCTGAGCTTCCCAGTCGTGTTTTTGGGCTCTCACCCTCCCTTTCCAGGCTGCTCTCTTTCGCTGATAAAATAAACGAATCCCTCCCTCCCAAGATGCTGCATAAATCCTGGTCACATTAGGGCTGGCTCTCATCCCACGCAGAGAAATGCCAATACCAGCGAGGTCGCTGTGGTCACCGCTGAGGCTTTTCCAAACAAGCCTGAAGGTGTTTTGTTCATCAAAGCCGAAACCTCCAGCGAGGCCCTGCTGCAGCCCTGGAAAACACATGTCTCCTAATATTTAGCGCACCCGAAACATTGAAACTTAACCAAAGTAAACCTGGAAGTGAAAAGGGAAAATGTTCAAGGTCTGATGCTGAAATGAACTGTCCTGGAGTTACTGCTTCCTATTTTATGAAGATGTAGATTATTCCGTCTGTTGACACTGCAGTAATGCCATTGGTAGGCGTATATATATATATCTCATAAAACTTTCCGGTTTCTATCTAGACCTTCCAGCGTTTGCTCTAACCTCAAAGGATATATTTGGCCTAGAAAAAAAACTGTACATTGAGAAAAGACAGTAGAATCAAATGGCTGAATATCAGCGCAGACCGACAGCCTCGTAGGACAAAGATCTCCAATTCACCTCGCTCTGCTTCGGGCACCACAAATTCAGTCCCCAAACATTATAATTTAGGGTTACTGTGCTTGTGATCTGCCACCTTACTGACAATAAAAATATACACGCACCTTAAATAGCAGCTTATTTGGGTCCATAGTTACGAGTCTAGAAAAAGGTCTGTTGATGGTCATAATCGATACCTTTGTGCCCAGGTTCTGAAGGGAATGAGTTTTTGCTGATTTTCGTGATTCAGAGGAGGAACAGGAAGCTATGTATAAGAATGATGCAAAACAGCGGGGCAGACAATTTCATCGACTAAAATTTCAAGTTTCTGGGCTGTTACTTTTTAACCTCATATTTGATGGTACGTACCCACCACCCATAAGCAGAGTCAGGACCCGGCCCCCCACCTGTAACTCAAGTGCCCCTCTCACATCAAGAACTAAACTCAGAAAATATAATGCCAACAGGGTGGATCTCACTTAGGGTTATTCACGTGCACTACCCCAAGCAGACGGAGTGCCCACGTGCGCCTGTATAAAGGACAAAATCTCCCTCCTAGCATCTCACTGAGGAAACAGCAACTTTGTGTTAC
The DNA here is from genome assembly GCF_028500815.1 of Rissa tridactyla. Lineage (NCBI taxonomy): Eukaryota > Metazoa > Chordata > Aves > Charadriiformes > Laridae > Rissa > Rissa tridactyla. Next base: position 3,408,868 of record NC_071472.1, on the reverse strand, counting down.
TATCACACATGAAACTTGCCTATCAGAATATTAAAACCATTTAGCCTGTAGGACCCACACTACACCAGAAAAAAAACCCAAACCTTTAAAACTCAGAAGTATTTAGAAGACTGTGTTTTTCATAAACAAATAAATCATAATCTCAAACAAAATTATCCACTGTAACTAATCTGAACCACGGTTATTAACTGATGCAAACAGCCCGCTGGTCTCAGGGATGCAGTTAAGGATCACACAAAAAAACTCTCACGTGATTTTCAGTTTTCGCTGCTGGTACTGCCATCAGCAGAAAAGCCCAAGAAGGGCCAAAAGTCTTGAAACGTCTTGTGTCTTCTTTCTATCATTCTTTAACAGATATGTCATTGAGAGTCTCCCCTATGGTCCAAGCAGTTACACTTTGGTTTTCTGCGGTTAATAGGAACAGCAGAAATCTTGCAAAATACGCTGGCAAGTATCTAAAAATCTCGGTGACTCATAATGAACGTAAAAGTTTGACCAGTTCCCTTCACTTACTGATTCATTAAAAGTAACAGTAAAGAACAGACTTGAATAGTTTCGGGCAGCAAAAATACTTTAGGTATGACTTTGATTAAGTTGTTAGAAGCGACGACTGCACCGAAGTACTGTGAAATACTGGTGATAAGATGTTTGACATTGCCTCCCACAGAACTTGTTACAAAACACGTACCAGCCAGATACACGCCGAGTTAGTGCCAGTGGAGATTTACGATAAACAATTAATCCCCAGAGTTAAGGGTGTAGAAGGACCCTCTCCATCGTTCCTTTCACTGGTAACAAGCCAGCCTTTAGTGTTCAGCAGTTCCATGCTCCTTAATGCCATTATATACCCTTAGAACTCTTAGATCCATTTTTATATATATACACACACACACATATATATAGTTTGTCTCTTACATTCAGGCTTGCACAGTAGCTGTATAATGTTACTCAACAGCATCAAGGTCCCCCAGCCACAATATCTACATCTGGCTTCTCGGTTATTTTTCTGTCTTAAAAATATTTAAATGGAATGGTGCCAGAGAATAAACTCCACCTCTTTTGCAGAGAATCTATCTGTTTTGCTTCAGTGGCTATTGTTAATAAAGCGCTCTGGATTTCCAGGGATTTATTTTTTTTTAGCGGGATAAGGTTTGATTCCTGTCTCTATCTCCAAGTTCTCCGCGTGCGTGGATAGAGCGGTCCTGGATGAGCTGCGCTGTGCAAGAGGGGAGGGAGATAAACTTGCAGAAATATCCCATAGTACAGAAATACTTGTGTAAGCAGTATATTTTCTCCAAAATAAAAGCCTTTTGACCAAGTTGGTAGAAAGAAGAATTCCAAACAGCAAACACGATCCAGATAAAGACGAGTATTGTTCACATTTGTCTACAAAACATGTTGCAAAATGCATTTAAAACGCCATTTGTGTGCCGAAGGAACGGCGGCAGTTTATGTTTGTTATTTCAGAAAATTCTCAATGAAAGCGTCAGTTCCAAGAGGGGGCTGAAGAAATCTGCTTCAGACTCATGAAAATGACTGAACCAACAGTTTTCAATTGAATCTCAAATGACTGGAACTGCGTTTCGCTCAGTAGTCAGCACCCCGTTCCATGTAGATACAGTTGGTTATAGGTAATAAGATTACTTCTGGGTTACTGCCTGTAGCCTCTCAAATACTGCCAAGAGCGAATACGCAACATGTTCTAGGGTTAAGGAAGCCTAACACGGTGCCAACATCATACTGTGACATTGCCTGCAGAGTGTGAAAGGATTATATCCTGTCTTAACATACCATTTCGCCCATGCCAGAAAATGGAAAAGAGTCTAATCACCGAGTAAGTATGCAAGTCACTAAATATAAATCTAAACCGGTTTCTGCTGCTATAATATCAAGTTTCCCTGAAGAGCAGCTCTCCTCTGAAAAGTGGCTCTGAAAAGTTTGTGCTGTAGGTTCTCATATTTATGGCATCTTGGTAATTTCCAGTTGAAATCAAATCACACTATAAGTAAAGAAGTAGAGGGCTGGTGGTTTTTCTTTTTTTTTTTTTTTTTTTTTTTTTTTAATACGAGCCGTGCAAACTTACTCCAGATCTGGATTCTTTCCAAGTCACGCATTACTAAACAACAAAGATTTGGCAGCCAGATTTTACAGCTAATTTTTTTTCTTCTGGCTGCCTGAGTCAGAACTGAATTCTAACTCTGCTCTCCTTCATACGTACTGGGTCTACAGAGGGAAAAGTAGGTCATGAAAGAGAAAAAAAACCAAGCAAAACCAGGACAAAACTGTGGCCTTACCGAAGTAAATGGCAAAGCACCAACTTTATTGGGGCAGGGGATTCACTGGGAATATGCAAGGACTACGGGACACAAAAGCAGCTGGAGTGAGTGACAATAAGGCCATTTTTATACATTTCAGTGGAGCGTTGTACTTACTATTAAAAATTTTAAATTTGGCATCATAAGTCATGCGGAGCCACTTTTCCCCGCTTCTCAGGGGGATGAATCGTAGCACCAGAGAGACCTCATGACAAACCGTGCCTAATCTTGCCACGGCCCAGAGTGACTCCGACAGATCCTGAAAGCTGTCCTGAGGAGCCAGGCGGTTGCGCGCCCCCGGGCTGAGGAGATAAGGCAGGATCACTTAGGATCTCCTCATGAACGTGCAGGGTGTGGGACCATGGTTCACCCTGCCAAAGGAGAGAGGAACGGCAGCGCATCCCATGGGAAACCACGACCTCAGGGAAACACCGCAGCCACCCGCGCAGGGCTGCAGCCCTTCCTCCCTCAGAGTGATTCTGGAGAAGAAAGCGACAGCTCTGTGGAAGACTGCTGAGGTTTACCTACCTTGCACCACCAAAAAAAATATTCTATTATTAAAATAAGAGAGAAAAGAGTCGAGTTCGTGTGCCTTCTTATACTGGTAAAAATATTTGGCGAGGGTACGTCATTCTCTGCATCTTGATTTACTTAAAAGTGTAAATGTGGTGACCTTTAAAAACTTGAACAAAATGTTCTAGAGAAGTTTTATTGTTATAGTAAAAAATGATCAAAAATATGATTGGGAAGAAGAAAGGAGACACCTTTTTTTCTAAGTAGCCATTAATGCTGATGCCCTTTAATTCTAGTTATAATTCTTATAGTCTTTTAATTTTCCCCTTAAACCCATCTAATCAATGTTACACTTCTATATTTTTTTTTTTCAGGAATTAATCAAGTTAATGTTCCTCAAAACTGTGCAAATTTGTACTCAGTTATACTGGAGCTGCTTCTGATAACGTGGTTTCATTTTCATCTGACCTCTGATCAAGAAAACAATTTTAAACAATACCAAGGAATATATATTATAGCGCAAAAAAACCCAAATCATAATTAGAAACTAAAGATTTAAGACCTCCAAAATTGCATCAGACATTTTTCCATTTAACTGTAAATCAAAATAGTGTTTCCCAATCAGACTTCAAAGTCGAGTTGAAATATGCTTAATAATCTGCACTTCTTCCCAGAAAGATTTAAGTTACCCACAAAAGAAAGTAAAAAGAAAACAAAAACCAACAGCTGCAGCAGAACACAATGCCTGAAAAAGAAACCACAAAACCGTGTCTGAATGGAAGTGGAAAAAGCAAATTAACGAATAGACAGAACAAAGACAGAACAGACAGAATAAAGATGACTGATAACCTGAAAAGGCAAATACACTATAAGATATCTATTGATAGATGAAACTTGCTAGTAAATTAAGATTGCTAGGAAATAAAGATTGCTAGGAAATAAAGAAATCTCAATAAAGGTGTTTTTGGTCTTTGCGAGGTTTTCAAGGATGCTATAGATTTTTCTCCTGTGCAAATTCCACGTTTTCCCTACGCAACACTTGTAATCCAAATTCTGTTCTGACAATCAGAGTGAGGTACTTACGCACGTGAAGAAAAATCTGCAATTGTTAATTTCAGTAAGATTAAGCAAGATGGTTTGCTATGGACTAGATCCAAAGTGGATTTCGGTACTAACCCGAGAGGCTACTATTTTCTTGCTTCAAAAGAGGTTTTCTAGATGTCTTAGCTGATCTATGAGCACGTCCACCAGAAAGGGACAGTCCTGCTGCCCTTCTCTTTCTCCAGATGTGTCCCCACTGCTTCCCTCCAGCAGCTCTAACATTTATCTGATCCCTTCCACAAGCCAGTTAAGTTCCCTAAACTGGTAGGAAAGTAACACGGCAAAAAAAGGAACCATTTCCTACCAGTTCCTGTCCTCAGGCAGAATCAACGCATCAAGGGGAAGAAAAGACAGTTTTCACACCGACTGCAGAAGAAAACATGGCAGGGGCAAGTCTTTGGTGGCCTCTCAAGTACAGAAGAAGGAGGCTGCCACCTGCGTGGTGCCCCAGTACTGCTGTGGGAGCTGCCCCCCAAGGTCTGGTCACCTTTGCTGGGTGAACATTGAATGTACAGGGAAGAGCCCCAATGTCTCTGCAGCTGGATGCCACAGCCCTGATCCTGTGTGTGGGCATACCTCCACAGACAGCTTTCAGCGCGACTCTAGTGACGGCACTCAAACACAACAGGACAATAATTTAAGGGTGATTTCACACTACATGTTCTCAGCAATAGGTATTTTATCACTGCGTTATAGCAAATCTGCTTGATGTGTGGCAATTTTTGACTTCTGTTTACCTGTTCAACACAACACAAAAATAGAATTGTTGGACCAGCTCTTGCCACCCAAGTGAAACTTCATCTCTGAAACCATCCCTGAAACGAACCGTTTCTCTCCTCAGAGACAGAGGCAGCGATTCTTTGGTCTCAGTGAAACCAATGACTCAGGCACTGAAATACAGAAAGCCAAACATAAACAATAAATTCCATATTAATTAAAATATCAATAGTAGTATCGCTAACTTGCAGTAACATTTATCATTTCCATGGTCTTTTTACATCTAAAGTTTTACAGTTCTTCATAATAGCTCTTAAAGACTATGAGGAACAGCCAGATCCTTGTACAAAGTATGGGAGCTCGCAAATACGCAGGGCACCACAAAATTTAATTTCAGATACGAGCTGTAAAGTGCCTTCATAAGGAGTAAGAGACGTGAGAAATGACACGGCTTGCAACTCAACACTCGCGCAAGTTATGGCAGTAAGAGCGATAAGAACTACACGTTACTTGAGCAATGGACTTTATGTCCACCATTACCATTGACAGGTGGAGCTTGTATCTTAATTTTCTCTCTAGGTGAAGGTGACAGAGGAAAGAGCATGGAAATGTGGCGGTAGTTAGGGATCCAGGAAATAGCAGGTGTTTGATCAAGGACAGCTTTGAGGTGGAAAAGGCAGACGTACGGCGCGGGGGGATGAGGGAGAGAAGTCATGCCTATGAGCAGGTGGTCCCTGGGGCCTGTCAAGTGACGGGATGGATGTGGACGTGATTGACAGCTTCTGTGCTGGCTGTCAGGGGGGCTTGCTTCAGCTGAAGGAAGTTGCCAGGGACATATGGCAGGAAAGGGATAGCCAAATTTTAGGAGCACGTTGACAATGTAGTCTATAAAAATACCTTCTCTGGAGCTTCTGGTGCCTGGAGGAGCTGCAGGAGGGGAGCGGAGAGGGCAGGATACCTCCCACCCCAGCACCCTGATTACAGTTGAGCTCCCAAGAGAGGACAAATGAGCTGGGGGTTCCCAGAGCCATGGCTGTGACTGCCCTGATCTCCAGGCAGCCCCCACACACACCTACGCCCCACCGCCGCCGCAGTGCGGGTCTGCCGAAGATCCTCATCTCATGAGTGAAAGCCACCTGAGATAAGCCCTTTGCCAGGAGGAGGACAGACACAGCAGAGGGTTTCCTGCTCTCAGGGAGCCCTTAGAAACTGGCGTCACAGCTGAAAATCTCCATCTCAAAAGGCAGGTGACTCTGGGAGGGCTGCAGAAAACGTGGTGGGGCAGAGCACCTGTGTGGGACATCACAGCCCTGCACAGGACACAGCCCCACATGGGACACAGCCCCACACGGGACACAGCCCCACGTTCCCTCTGACCCACATGGATAAGCGGGAAGGCAGGACACAAGGCGGATCCGTGGCCGAGGCCGGGCCGCGGCTGCAAGCCGACATGGGGACATGAAAGGTGCCCTGGCCTGCGGCCAACATCAAAGCAGTCCTGCAAACAGCACAACATCCACGCAGGCTGCATTAAACCACCTACCCCACACACACTGAAACTCCCATGGAAGCAGAGACCCACAGAGCTTCCTATTTCTTTTAATTAACAGAATCTGCCTACAGGCGTTTTGGAAGTATTCAGCCAACCATTGTTGCTCGTGTTCCCACACTTTCCCTTCCTCCGCTGCTTCTCTGCTCTTGCAAAACTCGGAGGCAATGACACAAAACAATGTAAGTTCAAAAAACTTAAGGAATGTCATCGTTTGTCCCAGAAGTTGGCTTGGGCCTCTCTCAGACTCCGCAGAGATGGCACCTCAAAGCTTGCAAATGTCTACACAGAGGCCAGCACTGAACCGGCTGCTGACATATTAAAATGCCTGTTATTTCAATATATATTCTGCATAGATTTTGAATGCTCTATCAATCCCGCAGAAGATAACATCCAAACAAACAAGAAACAGGTTTAATGATAAACCCTATCAGAAGACAGCACCTTCCAGGTCCTAAGTAAACGTCTCTGTGTTTGGCCGAAGCAAATGGAGACAAAGCCGAGATGTACATTTTGAAATGAAAAGAGATACTTACATTAGCTTGAGTAGAGTGATCGCAACGGAAGACATGCATATGACTATGACAATCCTGTGAATTCAGAGACTATTTTGCAGGGATGGATTATATATTATTACAGTCCTTTAGGTTCATCTTCTAAATCTCACCTTTTTAATGGCACATTTAACATCAAGCAAACATTGGGGGGGAAATATCAGTTTTCCCTCTCTTTTTTCAGCATTTTGGATCTCCAGCCTAAATCTATCCAAGACCGAGCTCAGAAAATTTGTATTTAAGTTACATAAGACTCTACAATTCATTTCACTAGTGCAAAGAAAGCTATCGCATGGCCTACCAATAAAACCTCTTAACACATGTACTGGGATATTTCACCACCAGAGTACAGAAGCTGATGGAGAAGCAGTGGCTCAGCCTGATAGATTTATTATAATCCTGCTGTTGAAGAACTGAAGGGTCTTTCCACCCATAAATACTGCTTAAAATATTAACTACAAATAAATGGAGAGTAGAGCCTCTGTAGAGCCGAGCACCACAGCAAAGAAGCCCGCTGCCTTCCAAAGCTGCTGGCAGATAATTGGGTAGAAAACCACCAAGTTTCTCCCTACAGGGTGTTGTAAAAATATTTCCTCCAGTTTCACTCCATGAGAAAGTCAGTTGAAGTCCCCAAGTCTCTCCTGGTCGCCTGCCAAAGCCATGTGAAAATCCAATTGTTGCCTGATTTCAACATATAATATAACACAGACTTGATAAATACTGGGCTCAAGTTCATAGGCTTTAGAAACCCGTTTCATTGCATGTTTAAAGGGCTTGATCCTGTTCCAGCTGAAGTCAATGGACGTTCTCTCATTTAACCGCAGGACGAGGTCCCAAAGCCTTGAAGGAATCCAGCCTTGCAGTTATAAAGCACCGTCTCTCGTGGACAGAAACGTTACAGGCTCCAGAAAAAGCCTGCCTGCCTGGCAAAACGCACATCGGTTACTCGCTGCAAAACCATTTTACAGTGCAGTGCAGGCCATCTAATTCCATTTTGATTTGGTTTAGTTTTGTCTGGTTCATCTCTTCTTGGATTAAGCATTCCCGCCATTTTCACTATACAGTTTTTTAACGTCGTGCAGCTGGATCTGCTGGAAAGGACGGTCAAGCCCTTGCCCACAAACCTAAGGTGGCAAAAGCAACTTCTGAGGACAGGCTCAGGTACTGAGCACGGCAACGTGGTCTCAGTCGTTTATGTTTGGTTGTACTTGAAGGGATAGTTTTAAAAGTTTAAAAAAAAGATGTAATCTTGAACTGAAGCTAGTTTGAGCTCATTGAAGTTTTTATTCTGTAATATAAACCCATCGCTTAAAAAATGTAATTTTAGGCTAATATTTGTTGTGGGATTCCTTATGAAGGTTTGTCTTAACGGGATGTTAACAAAATAAAACTTTTCTTGGGCCTGAACTTTTAGGACGCCTGTGTGAAGTTAGTACAAATTCCTCAAAGGTTGCTGTGCTGTGTTCTCATAATTAAGACATGGAATCTCTGAAATTGGGATTACTGCTAACGTGTGGTTCAAATAACAGCCTTTGCTATAAAGCACAGAAAAGTCCCTCAGAGCGCCAGGGCCAAGCAGCTCCTGAGCACAGCACCTTAACTCATGGGTACGTTGCTTCCTAAAGATGACAATATAAAAAATATGAAGATGGTTTTCTAGAGTACTGAACACCCGAGTCATGCGTTACAAACGCGGTTCTTCAGATGCAATGAAAGCAACAGCAGCCTCTGCAAATGCAGAAGGAGGGGCAAACGGGTTTATTTAACTAGGGGTGTACGATGTGGATCTACTAAAAATGAGCATTTCTGTTCCAAACTCTGACATCTTACTACTACCTTACCTTGTAAGTCACGCCACGGAAATGAAGAACTGCTATCCAGTGAGTAATGAGAAGCATAATCTGATCCTCAAAGAGAAAAAGTGCAGCATACAGATGTGGAAAGGTCAACACATTGCCACTCAAAGTTACTCAGCAGCTAGCCCAATTTCTGTTCCTTCTTTAAACAGAAGTCCAACAAACCCCAAGTTTCCGATAACAAATGTCCTCCTTTGGGAGAAATCTCTTCTTACTGCCACTGCACAATCCATAAATTTGACAGGAAATCAATCACTACCACTGCAAGAGCATTTTAAAGAAAATCCCTATTGAATTCTCTAAGAAACTAAAGAGAATACCAGAAGAATCAAAAACCCCTAGCCTGAATTTCTTTTAAATGTACAGCCTTCCAATGCTTTCTTTCCAAAATCAGAACCATCTTTGGTAATTAGAATCACAGAATCACAGAATCATAGAATCCGACCTCTAAAGGCCATCTGGTCCAACCCCTCTGCAGTCAGCAGGGACATCTTCAACTAGATCAGGTTGCTCAGAGCCTCATCCAGCCTGGCCTTGAATGTCTCCAGGGATGGGGCCTGCACCACCTCTCTGGGCAACCTGGGCCAGTGTCTCACCACCCACATTGTAAAGAACTTCTTCCTAATGTCTAAATAAGGACAATAACAATAAGGACACCTAGGATTATGGCCATAAACTTTGCTTCCCAATGTGCACTGAATCTCCCACTGCGCATTTCTGTCCAAACGTCTCAGCCTGGGAGATGCCCTACAGACGCCACAGCTGTACAGGAATGACCATACTGAGATTCGCTCTTCCTTCATGAGTTGACACTTCTTGACACTGCAGACCAGAAGTACTTGCAGTGATTTTGGCAGGACTATCTGACAGGTAACAACTGAAGGGGGGAGATGCACAGTGCTGTCCTCAGGAAGAGCCAAGGGCTTTTTTAAAATCCTGCAGATTCTGAGAAACCTAAAAGATGACAGCAAGGACACAACTTCAGGGCACATCACTCAGGGAGGCAGCAGGAATCAACACTTTTTAAATAATAACCAAATCATCAGATCCTCTGCATATGATGTAGGTGTTGATCTCCTTCAAAGTTGGAAGGAGCTCAAAGCCCCCTTCAAAGTTGGAAGGAGCTCAAAGCCCCCTTCACAATGGAGCGTGCAAATCGCTGTACCACCACCGACCTGGTGGCGAGAGGACCATCTCTGCTTTTCCTCGTCTATTGTGCTGCCACGCAACAAAAACAGAGGAGTCGTGAGACCAAAAGGAGAAAGGTTACAAAGAAAACTGACTCGGCAAGTCACGTCCTCAATGGCAAGTCCTGGGGTCTAACCTTGCTACCAAGACTGGATGCATTTAACATCAAACATTTAACATCAAAAAGTTCTTGGACTTAAAGTTTCAAGTCCAGTCTGCAGGACTTGCCTGTTGTGCCCACACGTGGTTAAGCCACAGTCACATTCTTTTTTTTAATTATTATTTTAATCTCTGGTGCAATACCTCTTGTATTGATTCCCACACAGTGGTAAAACTCCAACAAAAGCTTTAGAGGATCAATCCACCCAGTCTGGTCTACAGCCTACTGCCCATCCTGAAGATGGGCGATGCAGTGGTGACCTCCATGAAGATAAGAAGAAGCCGAGTTACCTGCTGCTTGGCTGAATTTCTCTAAAAGCTTGGGGTATAGAGAAGGCAGTGTCACAACCATCCCTTCCATCAGTAACATTCAGGAAAAAAAGCGAGTTACGGCAATTGAATTCTGCAGGGACGGAGGCCTGCCAGCGTGTGGGAGGATGTGCGCTGAGGATCTACGTGCCGTTCCTCTTCCTTTCTGGCTTCCAGCGAGAGCCAGACATCTCGCAGTCAGGCTGAGGCAGCTGGGCACACAGGGAAGCTGAAAAACAGTGAAATTTCTGAGTAAAGGGGGGACGGCCAGTACATTTTCATTACTTCCACAGTCGAGCTGATGATATTTTGGTAGTGCAGTTTTGGATTTAGGGACTGAAGTCTGCCTCCCTGCTAAATCCTTTTTTTGGATTTGGCCTTAAAACCTTATGTTCAGCAGCATTTGTTTTATCTTCGAGACTTAGAACACAAGGAGAATTTGGCTTGACTATTTTCTTTCTTCATTCACACTAGGAATCCTGTGAATTCATGTGGATGGATGTATGGTAATAATCTTGCCTTTAAATTCATCACCATTATAGGACACTGAAGCCGCACAGCCGTACAGAGCAGAAAGTACGCGATTAGCAGTTAAGGATGTAAAACGCATCTCCAGATTTCTTGGTCTTCACTGTAATAGGACTTTTGCTAGCAGAATATAACCTCTTTTAAAAAATAGTTTAGACGAGCCATTTTGTAGAAAACGTTAAAGTGTATTACCTAGTGAATAAAAACTAACAGAGAATAATGTATTGTCTAAGCTATGTAGTTGCTGAAGTCACGGCTGTGAGACCTGTAACAGTCTCAAAAGACTTAAGCAAATTATACGTAATGGGCCAGCAAATTCTATATAATGGGGACATTTCTGTTCCGTGTTACACTTTTTAATTCATTGCATGAGGGTAATAGAGCAGAAGTTAATGCTACATGCTTCTTTTCTTTAAGTGCTCATTAAGGAGTAAGAAAAATTCAGACTAAAAATACATTTCTAAAAGTAACTTGATAGTAAATATTTACTGGCAGAGCTTTAGCCCGTGGCTGCTGAAACAACAGACATGAAATTAGGACCACCTTGCTGATTAAAGTACTTTTTTAAAAAGCTTTGGAGTAAAATAAGTAATTATAAATGTGCAAGTATTTGCATTTAGTCACTGTATATAAAAACATACCATTTCCTCCAGCACGGAGCTGCAATTGGAGCATGCATCCAATTGTGACTGTTGTTCTGCAGGAATCTTTACATATTACAAGGACAGGCAGAATATACATTTTTAGTGAATTTAAATGATTTTTGTTTTTAGAAAAACTGTCATAGATTAGATTGTCACCAAAGCATAGTACGACGAAATAAATATAGCCTGTTCAGCACTTTCAGAAAATACTATAACTTAGTGTCCTCAAGAGAGATAAAGAGTACAGTAAAAGGTAATTAAGGGATGAGTGGACAAATACTGTAAGAGATGGGTACAGATAAAACAAGTTTCTGAAGTGCGATGGAAAGTCTCTTCAGTGAAGTGATGTCGTACAAGAAGAGAGTACCAGATGGCAAACTGGCAGAGCACGCTCCTCTGCCAAAATGAGTGTGTCAGTAGAAGGAGAAAAGTAGAATTAGACGAACGGAAGGAGATAAGAAGTGATTTGATTTGGAAGCACTAGAGCTGTCAGAAGATGAGGAGGAGTTTGGCTGAACTTTGTGAAAGTGAGAAGCATCCTGCAAAGCAGGGCAACGAGTTTGTGCTCCTTCCGTGAAATCTAGCACCGTGTGTGCTCCCAAGGTAGGCTGGATGTGCTTAGCTACCAGAAGAACTACGTCTATGTCATAGGGGCGTAAGAGAGTCAGTCCTGCTCCATAGCATCCCTAATTAAGTTGCATGTGCCCTGAACGAACATGGCTATAATTGCAGCTCAGTGCCGGTACCGTTACCCAGCGCTTCCCTGGGTGACGTAAGGGGGAAAGCCACAATGACAGGCAATGTTTCCGTGAATGCAGCGGGAGATGGTGATGGAAACGAAAATGTCGGTGAGGTCAGGGCGACGCAGTGGGCAATTCTGTGAAAAGTGATCCGTAAGCTTCAATTATGAGCTGAGATCCTCACCCCAATGAATTAAATATAACTAACTATAAATATAAACTAGCTCTTTTGTTGCCCTCGTTGATCTAAATACATAGGCTAAGCCTGCTGTAGATGCCAGATAGGGAACATTATCATTGAGTTCAACAAAGAGGAGGGTATTTTTAGGAGGGACTTTATCAGGGAGTGTAATGATAGGATGAGGGGTAATGGTTTCAAACTGAAGGAGGGTGGATTTAGATTGGATATTAGGAAGAAATTCTTCACTACACGGGTGGTGAGCCCCTGGCCCAGGTTGCCCAGAGAAGCTGTGGCTGCCCCATCCCTGGAGGGGTTCAAGGCCAGGTTGGACGGGGCTTGGAGCAACCTGGGCTGGTGGGAGGTGTCCCTGCCCAGGGCAGGGGGTGGCACTGGGTGGGCTTTAAGGCCTCTTCCAACCCAAACTGTTCTGTGATTCTACAATTCAATTCAACACATGCATTGGCACCCGTTCCAGTTAGCACAGCAGCCACACAAGAGTCATACTCCAACACGCACCGTCTTCCCTATTGCTCAATATCAAAAGCCTATGGAATCTGTGGGCGATCGCCCACCCACTTTATCTCACTTAATAATCTCTTTCCAATATTAGATAGCATTGGGCAGTTAATAGGCACATTAATAGACATAACAGACATTAATAGACTATGCATACATGAAGCTTCTGAACTGAAATCAAAAAAATAATGAGGTTTACTGGAAGAATGTACAGAGTAAGGATATCAAACATTGAAAAAATAATTAAATGATTTTCGAGTCCTAAATTCCCAACTGCTTAAAATAAACGCATATACAACCTTTTGAAATCTATCTCATGTTTATATTTGAATTTTCTTATTCTTCTAAATGGTGATTATTTATTCCGAACAGAAGGTATCTCAAAGAATTTTTTTAAAGAAATAAAAATTTCCTGTTTGAGATGTCACGAGATGAGCAAACTGTCTCGTAACAGTATGGATAAAAAAGTATCTTTAGAAAGGCAGTAAGAACAATAGTGAAAGTATAGCATATAAGATTTTAAACAAATTTTAGTAGATGTTAATAGAAATTATGTTTAAAATATAACAAAATCTCCTTGCTGTTCCATGGTGCTAGCTATGCCTGATCTTACTGAAACTGTAACCCTTACCAAAAAATGCCAATTTACTTTTCTCTGATAACACTGTTTATTTTGGCTCGGTTTACATGCTGTATTCTCTCAAGTCAGTCTTTACCTTGACCTTCTGGCCTTTGCAAAGGGCCTTTATTTTTGCAGCAGTAACACATCTCTCAAGAACCTCTTCAGAGCTGTTTCAGCAGGCGGCAGCTCGCTGCCTTCCCTGACTGCGGAATGGCACACGGGTTGATGGAAAGCTGCGCGCCTGACTCTTCGTCAGACTTTAAGGAGGCCCTTTGCAACGGGAATAAATGGAGGGAAATGGTAATGAGAAGAATGAAGTCAACAAAAGCTCAGACAGCGAGGAGAGTCTCTTTTCTGCCACTACAAATGCAAGAAAACATCTACTAATCACTTGTGGCTATGGCTAACGGTCAGCTCAGAGGCATGCAACAAATATTTCAAACAACTTGTTTTTTCCAAGGTTTATTCCTGCAATTCTATTTACATAATCCTGCACTGAAACTGATAATTACAACTGGTTTAGAACAGCAGGATCAAATCCTCGCTTGAAACCATCCCAGCTTTCATGTTTAAAGAAATCATAAAGTTTCTAGTACATAAATCATAAAGAAAAGCCTTACTATAAATTAGTATAAAAATAATCTATGTGCATGCAACTTTACGTACTGATTTATAGCCCAACAGTCTTCGGTTCACTTAATATATGTTACTAATGTCGTAATGTTCCAAATTCCATTTCACCTGGAAAACAACACCGTGAGGCAACAGGGAATGAGCAGTTTGAGTCTCTGGGATAAATACCAGTATGTGCATTGCTGTGGCTCCTGCTTCACTGCACTCATCAAAGTCGACAAGTTTGAATATGGATCTTAGCTCAGAGCATTTTTAAAAAGATGAAAAACACACTTTCTCTCCCCTTAGAAAAACCTCCGTTCTTTTTCTTAGCTCTATTTTAGGCCATGCAAGTTCATACACAGTGAAAGAATGAAAGATCTAGAAGGAAAAACCTTTAATCAGTATTATTGTAGATGACAGATTAAAGATTTCTTTAATTAATGGTCCTTTCTGGCAACCTGTGCCACTGTAAAATTAGCTCCAAATTTGTTCTGCCATGTTTACGGGCTCCGGTTCAAAAACCTATGAAGTGTGGAGTATTTTACAAGCTCCTACAGCAACACAAAAAAGCAGGTGGTGGGACACAGTATGAGAAGAAAATAAATGCAACCATTTATCTAGAACAATTTGCAACTCACCGGGAGAGCTCAGATAGCAAAGGAGTGACAACTTCAGGATATCCATCTAGCAGCACAGCCATAGACTGATTTGATTTCCACAAGAAATCTGCAAAACAATTACGCTGCCAAGGAGAAAGAAATGTGCACTGCGCACACACTCTGCTACATCCATTACTCCCAGGTCTGCACCTACGTGAATTTACGTCTCTCCTTGCCAGGTTTTCATCAAGCTCTCTGCTTTTGACATTGTTACTCAAGTCTGTCAGTAACTCCGCAATAGCTAAGTAATTAATTAATTGCTTTGCATGCCTGAGTAGCAAGGAAAGCATCTCCAAGGCTGACTTTGTTTATATTGTGGAATATATAGCCACGATCTGAGACGAGCATTAGGAGCTGCTGTCTACATAGGGACCGGGCACTGCATGGCAGGGAAAGCGTTCCGGAGGGTAACCCGCTCCCTGTCTTCCCCAAATAATTTCCTGTTGAAACCACCGAAGCATTGAAAAATTGCTCCTTTGTGAGGCATTGTAAGGGCAGAGATCCCGAGGGACGCCGAAGTCGTAGGGCAAGATGGGACTTATCTGCCTGCTCCTGGCTTGAAGACCAGATGCCTCCAGTCTTGCCATCACATGCCGAAGTTGTATGGATTTAGGTTTTTCTCTTTCAAACAATGCAGCTGCTTGGAGTTTGTTCGGATGCTTTTCTCCAATATTACATTTTCCTCCCGCGAAATAAAGCATTTCGTCTGCCTCAAATAGCACTTGGAAAAGCTAAATTTAGGCCGCCCCCAATCCACGTTCACACACCACTATTAGTCTTTTGCATGCTGCGCAGGTGTCTTCACGAGGATATTCGTCAACAAGATGGGACCTCAAAGCGGCTGTTTGAAACCCCTGTCACCGTTCTCCAGAAATCACTAGGTACAGAAGCAGGTGCAGATGCAAACCCATGAGGCACAACTGAAAAGTCCTTCAAGGCTTATAAAACATGCAGTACATCTGTTCCTAATGTGGCTTCGTGGCTTTGTCTCTGCATCTGTGTAAAACCACACAACAATGAGGCACAGATCTATTTTATTTCTCTAGGCACATCTTTTTTTTTTTTTTTAAGTAGTTCTGAATGCGAAATCAGTTCACACTACTCTATTGTTTGGTCTTCTAAGCAAGTTGGCTTGACAGTTCGGTGTTCCCCTGCTGTAACTTGTAACTTCTTAAGGGCAGATTCTTCTCAAACTACTGAATTTTAAATTCATTGCATGAGGCAGGGGGTCTACTCCACGCTTTGCTCCAATGTGAAGCACCACATGGAAGTTGTGCTATTCAACGTCTGTATTTGCGTGTAACAACGAAACGGTGAAGGTGAATCCGAGGCAGAAGAGTTAAGTATTTCTAGCTCCTTGGTAAGATTGGCCATCCCTGCTTTGCTCTACTTTTGCGTCTTATTAGGTTCCTCCTATTATAAGCTGTCACCTCTCTGCAGTACTATTTTTCGTTTTAATGCAAGCAGCTTGTTCCCGTGCAAATAATCAGATTAGGAAGTGAAAACACCATATTTTGACCTCACAGCTTATAAGATCTTTCATCTTGGACATGTCGTTCGCTTCTCTATTACTCACGTTATGCATCTATAATAATACAAGTA